>NW_028155287.1:0-327000 GCF_963514095.1 Eutrigla gurnardus | reverse complement strand
TATCACAGGGCTGACATGTAGAGACAGACAGGCAACCAGTCTATCACAGGGAGACATGTAGAGACAGACAGGTAACCAGTCTATCACAGGGCTGACATGTAGAGACAGACAGGTAACCAGTCTATCACAGGGAGAAATGTAGAGACAGACAGGTAACCAGTCTATCACAGGGCTGACATGTAGAGACAGACAGGCAACCAGTCTATCACAGGGCTGACATGTAGAGACAGACAGGTAACCAGTCTATCAAAGGGCCGACATGTAGAGACAGACAGGTAACCAGTCTATCACAGGGAGACATGTAGAGACAGACAGGTAACCAGTCTATCACAGGGAGACCTGTAGAGACAGACAGGTAACCAGTCTATCATGGGGCCGACATGTAGAGACAGACAGGTAACCAGTCTATCACAGGGAGACATGTAGAGACAGACAGGTAACCAGTCTATCACAGGGGGACATGTAGAGACAGACAGGTAACCAGTCTATCACAGGGAGACATGTAGAGACAGACAGGTAACCAGTCTATCACAGGGAGACATGTAGAGACAGACAGGTAACCAGTCTATCACAGGGGGGCATGTAGAGACAGACAGGTAACCAGTCTATCACAGGGAGACATGTAGAGACAGACAGGTAACCAGTCTATCACAGGGAGACATGTAGAGACAGACAGGTAACCAGTCTATCACAGGGAGACATGTAAAGACAGACAGGTAACCAGTCTATCACAGGGAGACATGTAGAGACAGACAGGTGACCAGTCTATCACAGGGAGACATGTAGAGACAGACAGGTAACCAGTCTATCACAGGGAGACATGTAGAGACAGACAGGTAACCAGTCTATCACAGGGAGACATGTAGAGACAGACAGGTAACCAGTCTATCACAGGGAGACATGTAAAGACAGACAGGTAACCAGTCTATCACAGGGAGACATGTAGAGACAGACAGGTGACCAGTCTATCACAGGGAGACATGTAGAGACAGACAGGTAACCAGTCTATCACAGGGAGACATGTAGAGACAGACAGGTAACCAGTCTATCACAGGGCTGACATGTAGAGACAGACAGGTAACCAGTCTATCACAGGGAGACATGTAGAGACAGACAGGTAACCAGTCTATCACAGGGCTGACATGTAGAGACAGACAGGCAACCAGTCTATCACAGGGCTGACATGTAGAGACAGACAGGTAACCAGTCTATCACAGGGCCGACATGTAGAGACAGACAGGTAACCAGTCTATCACAGGGAGACATGTAGAGACCGACAGGTAACCAGTCTATCACAGGGGGACATGTAGAGACAGACAGGTAACCAGTCTATCACAGGGCTGACATGTAGAGACAGACAGGTAACCAGTCTATCACAGGGAGACATGTAGAGACAGACAGGTAACCAGTCTATCACAGGGAGACATGTAAAGACAGACAGGTAACCAGTCTATCACAGGGAGACATGTAGAGACAGACAGGTAACCAGTCTATCACAGGGAGACATGTAGAGACAGACAGGTAACCAGTCTATCACAGGGCTGACATGTAGAGACAGACAGGCAACCAGTCTATCACAGGGAGACATGTAGAGACAGACAGGTAACCAGTCTATCACAGGGCTGACATGTAGAGACAGACAGGTAACCAGTCTATCACAGGGAGACATATAGAGACAGACAGGTAACCAGTCTATCACAGGGCTGACATGTAGAGACAGACAGGCAACCAGTCTATCACAGGGCTGACATGTAGAGACAGACAGGTAACCAGTCTATCACAGGGCCGACATGTAGAGACAGACAGGTAACCAGTCTATCACAGGGAGACATGTAGAGACAGACAGGTAACCAATCTATCACAGGGAGACATGTAGAGACAGACAGGTAACCAGTCTATCATGGGGCCGACAGGTAGAGACAGACAGGTAACCAGTCTATCACAGGGAGACATGTAGAGACAGACAGGTAACCAGTCTATCACAGGGGGACATGTAGAGACAGACAGGTAACCAGTCTATCACAGGGAGACATGTAGAGACAGACAGGTAACCAGTCTATCACAGGGAGACATGTAGAGACAGACAGGTAACCAGTCTATCACAGGGGGACATGTAGAGACAGACAGGTAACCAGTCTATCACAGGGAGACATGTAGAGACAGACAGGTAACCAGTCTATCACAGGGAGACATGTAAAGACAGACAGGTAACCAGTCTATCACAGGGAGACATGTAGAGACAGACAGGTGACCAGTCTATCACAGGGAGACATGTAGAGACAGACAGGTAACCAGTCTATCACAGGGAGACATATAGAGACAGACTAGTAACCAGTCTATCACAGGGCTGACATGTAGAGACAGACAGGTAACCAGTCTATCACAGGGAGACATGTAGAGACAGACAGGTAACCAGTCTATCACAGGGAGACATGTACAGACAGACAGGTAACCAGTCTATCACAGGGCTGACATGTAGAGACAGACAGGTAACCAGTCTATCACAGGGCTGACATGTAGAGACAGACAGGTAACCAGTCTATCATAGGGCTGACATGTAGAGACAGACAGGTAACCAGTCTATCACATGGAGACATGTGGAGACAGACAGGTAACCAGTCTATCCCAGGGAGACATGTAGAGACAGACAGGTAACCAGTCTATCACAGGGAGACATGTAGAGACCGACAGGTAACCAGTCTATCACAGGGGGACATGTAGAGACAGACAGGTAACCAGTCTATCACAGGGCTGACATGTAGAGACAGACAGGTAACCAGTCTATCACAGGGAGACATGTAGAGACAGACAGGTAACCAGTCTATCACAGGGAGACATGTAAAGACAGACAGGTAACCAGTCTATCACAGGGAGACATGTAGAGACAGACAGGTGACCAGTCTATCACAGGGAGACATGTAGAGACAGACAGGTAACCAGTCTATCACAGGGAGACATGTAGAGACAGACAGGTAACCAGTCTATCACAGGGCTGACATGTAGAGACAGACAGGTAACCAGTCTATCACAGGGAGACATGTAGAGACAGACAGGTAACCAGTCTATCACAGGGAGACATGTACAGACAGACAGGTAACCAGTCTATCACAGGGCTGACATGTAGAGACAGACAGGTAACCAGTCTATCATAGGGCTGACATGTAGAGACAGACAGGTAACCAGTCTATCACATGGAGACATGTGGAGACAGACACGTAACCAGTCTATCACAGGGAGACATGTAGAGACAGACAGGTAACCAGTCTATCACAGGGCTGACATGTAGAGAGAGACAGGTGACCAGTCTATCACAGGGCTGACATGTAGAGACAGACAGGTAACCAGTCTATCACAGGGCTGACATGTAGAGACAGACAGGTGACCAGTCTATCACAGGGCTGACATGTAGAGACAGACAGGTAACCAGTCTATCACAGGGAGACATGTAGAGACAGACAGGTAACCAGTCTATCACAGGGAGACATGTAGAGACAGACAGGTAACCAGTCTATCACAGGGCTGACATGTAGAGACAGACAGGCAACCAGTCTATCACAGGGCTGACATGTAGAGACAGACAGGTAACCAGTCTATCACAGGGCCGACATGTAGAGACAGACAGGTAACCAGTCTATCACAGGGCCGACATGTAGAGACAGACAGGTAACCAGTCTATCACAGGGAGATATGTAGAGACAGACAGGTAACCAGTCTATCACAGGGAGGCATGTAGAGACAGACAGGTAACCAGTCTATCATGGGGCCGACATGTAGAGACAGACAGGTAACCAGTCTATCACAGGGGTACATGTAGAGACAGACAGGTAACCAGTCTATCACAGGGGGACATGTAGAGACAGACAGGTAACCAGTCTATCACATGGAGACATGTGGAGACAGACAGGTAACCAGTCTATCACAGGGAGACATGTAGAGACAGACAGGTAACCAGTCTATCACAGGGAGACATGTAGAGACCGACAGGTAACCAGTCTATCACAGGGGGACATGTAGAGACAGACAGGTAACCAGTCTATCACAGGGCTGACATGTAGAGACAGACAGGTAACCAGTCTATCACAGGGAGACATGTAGAGACAGACAGGTAACCAGTCTATCACAGGGAGACATGTAAAGACAGACAGGTAACCAGTCTATCACAGGGAGACATGTAGAGACAGACAGGTAACCAGTCTATCACAGGGAGAAATGTAGAGACAGACAGGTAACCAGTCTATCACAGGGCTGACATGTAGAGACAGACAGGCAACCAGTCTATCACAGGGAGACATGTAGAGACAGACAGGTAACCAGTCTATCACAGGGCTGACATGTAGAGACAGACAGGTAACCAGTCTATCACAGGGAGACATGTAGAGACAGACAGGTAACCAGTCTATCACAGGGCTGACATGTAGAGACAGACAGGCAACCAGTCTATCACAGGGCTGACATGTAGAGACAGACAGGTAACCAGTCTATCACAGGGCCGACATGTAGAGACAGACAGGTAACCAGTCTATCACAGGGAGACATGTGGAGACAGACAGGTAACCAGTCTATCACAGGGAGACATGTGGAGACAGACAGGTAACCAGTCTATCACAGGGAGACATGTAGAGACCGACAGGTAACCAGTCTATCACAGGGGGACATGTAGAGACAGACAGGTAACCAGTCTATCACAGGGCTGACATGTAGAGACAGACAGGTAACCAGTCTATCACAGGGAGACATGTAGAGACAGACAGGTAACCAGTCTATCACAGGGAGACATGTAAAGACAGACAGGTAACCAGTCTATCACAGGGAGACATGTAGAGACAGACAGGTGACCAGTCTATCACAGGGAGACATGTAGAGACAGACAGGTAACCAGTCTATCACAGGGAGACATGTAGAGACAGACAGGTAACCAGTCTATCACAGGGCTGACATGTAGAGACAGACAGGTAACCAGTCTATCACAGGGAGACATGTAGAGACAGACAGGTAACCAGTCTATCACAGGGAGACATGTACAGACAGACAGGTAACCAGTCTATCACAGGGCTGACATGTAGAGACAGACAGGTAACCAGTCTATCATAGGGCTGACATGTAGAGACAGACAGGTAACCAGTCTATCACATGGAGACATGTGGAGACAGACACGTAACCAGTCTATCACATGGAGACATGTGGAGACAGACAGGTAACCAGTCTATCACAGGGAGACATGTAGAGACAGACAGGTAACCAGTCTATCACAGGGAGACATGTAGAGACCGACAGGTAACCAGTCTATCACAGGGCTGACATGTAGAGACAGACAGGTAACCAGTCTATCACAGGGAGACATGTAGAGACAGACAGGTAACCAGTCTATCACAGGGAGACATGTAAAGACAGACAGGTAACCAGTCTATCACAGGGAGACATGTAGAGACAGACAGGTAACCAGTCTATCACAGGGAGACATGTAGAGACAGACAGGTAACCAGTCTATCACAGGGCTGACATGTAGAGACAGACAGGCAACCAGTCTATCACAGGGAGACATGTAGAGACAGACAGGTAACCAGTCTATCACAGGGCTGACATGTAGAGACAGACAGGTAACCAGTCTATCACAGGGAGAAATGTAGAGACAGACAGGTAACCAGTCTATCACAGGGCTGACATGTAGAGACAGACAGGCAACCAGTCTATCACAGGGCTGACATGTAGAGACAGACAGGTAACCAGTCTATCAAAGGGCCGACATGTAGAGACAGACAGGTAACCAGTCTATCACAGGGAGACATGTAGAGACAGACAGGTAACCAGTCTATCACAGGGAGACCTGTAGAGACAGACAGGTAACCAGTCTATCATGGGGCCGACATGTAGAGACAGACAGGTAACCAGTCTATCACAGGGAGACATGTAGAGACAGACAGGTAACCAGTCTATCACAGGGGGACATGTAGAGACAGACAGGTAACCAGTCTATCACAGGGAGACATGTAGAGACAGACAGGTAACCAGTCTATCACAGGGAGACATGTAGAGACAGACAGGTAACCAGTCTATCACAGGGGGACATGTAGAGACAGACAGGTAACCAGTCTATCACAGGGAGACATGTAGAGACAGACAGGTAACCAGTCTATCACAGGGAGACATGTAGAGACAGACAGGCAACCAGTCTATCACAGGGAGACATGTAAAGACAGACAGGTAACCAGTCTATCACAGGGAGACATGTAGAGACAGACAGGTGACCAGTCTATCACAGGGAGACATGTAGAGACAGACAGGTAACCAGTCTATCACAGGGAGACATGTAGAGACAGACAGGTAACCAGTCTATCACAGGGAGACATGTAGAGACAGACAGGTAACCAGTCTATCACAGGGAGACATGTAAAGACAGACAGGTAACCAGTCTATCACAGGGAGACATGTAGAGACAGACAGGTGACCAGTCTATCACAGGGAGACATGTAGAGACAGACAGGTAACCAGTCTATCACAGGGAGACATGTAGAGACAGACAGGTAACCAGTCTATCACAGGGCTGACATGTAGAGACAGACAGGTAACCAGTCTATCACAGGGAGACATGTAGAGACAGACAGGTAACCAGTCTATCACAGGGCTGACATGTAGAGACAGACAGGCAACCAGTCTATCACAGGGCTGACATGTAGAGACAGACAGGTAACCAGTCTATCACAGGGCCGACATGTAGAGACAGACAGGTAACCAGTCTATCACAGGGAGACATGTAGAGACCGACAGGTAACCAGTCTATCACAGGGGGACATGTAGAGACAGACAGGTAACCAGTCTATCACAGGGCTGACATGTAGAGACAGACAGGTAACCAGTCTATCACAGGGAGACATGTAGAGACAGACAGGTAACCAGTCTATCACAGGGAGACATGTAAAGACAGACAGGTAACCAGTCTATCACAGGGAGACATGTAGAGACAGACAGGTAACCAGTCTATCACAGGGAGACATGTAGAGACAGACAGGTAACCAGTCTATCACAGGGCTGACATGTAGAGACAGACAGGCAACCAGTCTATCACAGGGAGACATGTAGAGACAGACAGGTAACCAGTCTATCACAGGGCTGACATGTAGAGACAGACAGGTAACCAGTCTATCACAGGGAGACATATAGAGACAGACAGGTAACCAGTCTATCACAGGGCTGACATGTAGAGACAGACAGGCAACCAGTCTATCACAGGGCTGACATGTAGAGACAGACAGGTAACCAGTCTATCACAGGGCCGACATGTAGAGACAGACAGGTAACCAGTCTATCACAGGGAGACATGTAGAGACAGACAGGTAACCAATCTATCACAGGGAGACATGTAGAGACAGACAGGTAACCAGTCTATCATGGGGCCGACAGGTAGAGACAGACAGGTAACCAGTCTATCACAGGGAGACATGTAGAGACAGACAGGTAACCAGTCTATCACAGGGGGACATGTAGAGACAGACAGGTAACCAGTCTATCACAGGGAGACATGTAGAGACAGACAGGTAACCAGTCTATCACAGGGAGACATGTAGAGACAGACAGGTAACCAGTCTATCACAGGGGGACATGTAGAGACAGACAGGTAACCAGTCTATCACAGGGAGACATGTAGAGACAGACAGGTAACCAGTCTATCACAGGGAGACATGTAAAGACAGACAGGTAACCAGTCTATCACAGGGAGACATGTAGAGACAGACAGGTGACCAGTCTATCACAGGGAGACATGTAGAGACAGACAGGTAACCAGTCTATCACAGGGAGACATGTAGAGACAGACTAGTAACCAGTCTATCACAGGGCTGACATGTAGAGACAGACAGGTAACCAGTCTATCACAGGGAGACATGTAGAGACAGACAGGTAACCAGTCTATCACAGGGAGACATGTACAGACAGACAGGTAACCAGTCTATCACAGGGCTGACATGTAGAGACAGACAGGTAACCAGTCTATCACAGGGCTGACATGTAGAGACAGACAGGTAACCAGTCTATCATAGGGCTGACATGTAGAGACAGACAGGTAACCAGTCTATCACATGGAGACATGTGGAGACAGACAGGTAACCAGTCTATCCCAGGGAGACATGTAGAGACAGACAGGTAACCAGTCTATCACAGGGAGACATGTAGAGACCGACAGGTAACCAGTCTATCACAGGGGGACATGTAGAGACAGACAGGTAACCAGTCTATCACAGGGCTGACATGTAGAGACAGACAGGTGACCAGTCTATCACAGGGAGACATGTAGAGACAGACAGGTAACCAGTCTATCACAGGGCCGACATGTAGAGACAGACAGGTAACCAGTCTATCACAGGGAGACATGTAGAGACAGACAGGTAACCAATCTATCACAGGGAGACATGTAGAGACAGACAGGTAACCAGTCTATCATGGGGCCGACAGGTAGAGACAGACAGGTAACCAGTCTATCACAGGGAGACATGTAGAGACAGACAGGTAACCAGTCTATCACAGGGGGACATGTAGAGACAGACAGGTAACCAGTCTATCACAGGGAGACATGTAGAGACAGACAGGTAACCAGTCTATCACAGGGAGACATGTAGAGACAGACAGGTAACCAGTCTATCACAGGGGGACATGTAGAGACAGACAGGTAACCAGTCTATCACAGGGAGACATGTAGAGACAGACAGGTAACCAGTCTATCACAGGGAGACATGTAAAGACAGACAGGTAACCAGTCTATCACAGGGAGACATGTAGAGACAGACAGGTGACCAGTCTATCACAGGGAGACATGTAGAGACAGACAGGTAACCAGTCTATCACAGGGAGACATGTAGAGACAGACTAGTAACCAGTCTATCACAGGGCTGACATGTAGAGACAGACAGGTAACCAGTCTATCACAGGGAGACATGTAGAGACAGACAGGTAACCAGTCTATCACAGGGAGACATGTACAGACAGACAGGTAACCAGTCTATCACAGGGCTGACATGTAGAGACAGACAGGTAACCAGTCTATCACAGGGCTGACATGTAGAGACAGACAGGTAACCAGTCTATCATAGGGCTGACATGTAGAGACAGACAGGTAACCAGTCTATCACATGGAGACATGTGGAGACAGACAGGTAACCAGTCTATCCCAGGGAGACATGTAGAGACAGACAGGTAACCAGTCTATCACAGGGAGACATGTAGAGACCGACAGGTAACCAGTCTATCACAGGGGGACATGTAGAGACAGACAGGTAACCAGTCTATCACAGGGCTGACATGTAGAGACAGACAGGTAACCAGTCTATCACAGGGAGACATGTACAGACAGACAGGTAACCAGTCTATCACAGGGCTGACATGTAGAGACAGACAGGTAACCAGTCTATCATAGGGCTGACATGTAGAGACAGACAGGTAACCAGTCTATCACATGGAGACATGTGGAGACAGACACGTAACCAGTCTATCACAGGGAGACATGTAGAGACAGACAGGTAACCAGTCTATCACAGGGCTGACATGTAGAGAGAGACAGGTGACCAGTCTATCACAGGGCTGACATGTAGAGACAGACAGGTAACCAGTCTATCACAGGGCTGACATGTAGAGACAGACAGGTGACCAGTCTATCACAGGGCTGACATGTAGAGACAGACAGGTAACCAGTCTATCACAGGGAGACATGTAGAGACAGACAGGTAACCAGTCTATCACAGGGAGACATGTAGAGACAGACAGGTAACCAGTCTATCACAGGGCTGACATGTAGAGACAGACAGGCAACCAGTCTATCACAGGGCTGACATGTAGAGACAGACAGGTAACCAGTCTATCACAGGGCCGACATGTAGAGACAGACAGGTAACCAGTCTATCACAGGGCCGACATGTAGAGACAGACAGGTAACCAGTCTATCACAGGGAGATATGTAGAGACAGACAGGTAACCAGTCTATCACAGGGAGGCATGTAGAGACAGACAGGTAACCAGTCTATCATGGGGCCGACATGTAGAGACAGACAGGTAACCAGTCTATCACAGGGGTACATGTAGAGACAGACAGGTAACCAGTCTATCACAGGGGGACATGTAGAGACAGACAGGTAACCAGTCTATCACATGGAGACATGTGGAGACAGACAGGTAACCAGTCTATCACAGGGAGACATGTAGAGACAGACAGGTAACCAGTCTATCACAGGGAGACATGTAGAGACCGACAGGTAACCAGTCTATCACAGGGGGACATGTAGAGACAGACAGGTAACCAGTCTATCACAGGGCTGACATGTAGAGACAGACAGGTAACCAGTCTATCACAGGGAGACATGTAGAGACAGACAGGTAACCAGTCTATCACAGGGAGACATGTAAAGACAGACAGGTAACCAGTCTATCACAGGGAGACATGTAGAGACAGACAGGTAACCAGTCTATCACAGGGAGAAATGTAGAGACAGACAGGTAACCAGTCTATCACAGGGCTGACATGTAGAGACAGACAGGCAACCAGTCTATCACAGGGAGACATGTAGAGACAGACAGGTAACCAGTCTATCACAGGGCTGACATGTAGAGACAGACAGGTAACCAGTCTATCACAGGGAGACATGTAGAGACAGACAGGTAACCAGTCTATCACAGGGCTGACATGTAGAGACAGACAGGCAACCAGTCTATCACAGGGCTGACATGTAGAGACAGACAGGTAACCAGTCTATCACAGGGCCGACATGTAGAGACAGACAGGTAACCAGTCTATCACAGGGAGACATGTGGAGACAGACAGGTAACCAGTCTATCACAGGGAGACATGTGGAGACAGACAGGTAACCAGTCTATCACAGGGAGACATGTAGAGACCGACAGGTAACCAGTCTATCACAGGGGGACATGTAGAGACAGACAGGTAACCAGTCTATCACAGGGCTGACATGTAGAGACAGACAGGTAACCAGTCTATCACAGGGAGACATGTAGAGACAGACAGGTAACCAGTCTATCACAGGGAGACATGTAAAGACAGACAGGTAACCAGTCTATCACAGGGAGACATGTAGAGACAGACAGGTGACCAGTCTATCACAGGGAGACATGTAGAGACAGACAGGTAACCAGTCTATCACAGGGAGACATGTAGAGACAGACAGGTAACCAGTCTATCACAGGGCTGACATGTAGAGACAGACAGGTAACCAGTCTATCACAGGGAGACATGTAGAGACAGACAGGTAACCAGTCTATCACAGGGAGACATGTACAGACAGACAGGTAACCAGTCTATCACAGGGCTGACATGTAGAGACAGACAGGTAACCAGTCTATCATAGGGCTGACACGTAGAGACAGACAGGTAACCAGTCTATCACATGGAGACATGTGGAGACAGACACGTAACCAGTCTATCACATGGAGACATGTGGAGACAGACAGGTAACCAGTCTATCACAGGGAGACATGTAGAGACAGACAGGTAACCAGTCTATCACAGGGAGACATGTAGAGACCGACAGGTAACCAGTCTATCACAGGGCTGACATGTAGAGACAGACAGGTAACCAGTCTATCACAGGGAGACATGTAGAGACAGACAGGTAACCAGTCTATCACAGGGAGACATGTAAAGACAGACAGGTAACCAGTCTATCACAGGGAGACATGTAGAGACAGACAGGTAACCAGTCTATCACAGGGAGACATGTAGAGACAGACAGGTAACCAGTCTATCACAGGGCTGACATGTAGAGACAGACAGGCAACCAGTCTATCACAGGGAGACATGTAGAGACAGACAGGTAACCAGTCTATCACAGGGCTGACATGTAGAGACAGACAGGTAACCAGTCTATCACAGGGAGAAATGTAGAGACAGACAGGTAACCAGTCTATCACAGGGCTGACATGTAGAGACAGACAGGCAACCAGTCTATCACAGGGCTGACATGTAGAGACAGACAGGTAACCAGTCTATCAAAGGGCCGACATGTAGAGACAGACAGGTAACCAGTCTATCACAGGGAGACATGTAGAGACAGACAGGTAACCAGTCTATCACAGGGAGACCTGTAGAGACAGACAGGTAACCAGTCTATCATGGGGCCGACATGTAGAGACAGACAGGTAACCAGTCTATCACAGGGAGACATGTAGAGACAGACAGGTAACCAGTCTATCACAGGGGGACATGTAGAGACAGACAGGTAACCAGTCTATCACAGGGAGACATGTAGAGACAGACAGGTAACCAGTCTATCACAGGGGGACATGTAGAGACAGACAGGTAACCAGTCTATCACAGGGAGACATGTAGAGACAGACAGGTAACCAGTCTATCACAGGGAGACATGTAGAGACAGACAAGTAACCAGTCTATCACAGGGAGACATGTAAAGACAGACAGGTAACCAGTCTATCACAGGGAGACATGTAGAGACAGACAGGTGACCAGTCTATCACAGGGAGACATGTAGAGACAGACAGGTAACCAGTCTATCACAGGGAGACATGTAGAGACAGACAGGTAACCAGTCTATCACAGGGAGACATGTAGAGACAGACAGGTAACCAGTCTATCACAGGGAGACATGTAAAGACAGACAGGTAACCAGTCTATCACAGGGAGACATGTAGAGACAGACAGGTGACCAGTCTATCACAGGGAGACATGTAGAGACAGACAGGTAACCAGTCTATCACAGGGAGACATGTAGAGACAGACAGGTAACCAGTCTATCACAGGGCTGACATGTAGAGACAGACAGGTAACCAGTCTATCACAGGGAGACATGTAGAGACAGACAGGTAACCAGTCTATCACAGGGCTGACATGTAGAGACAGACAGGCAACCAGTCTATCACAGGGCTGACATGTAGAGACAGACAGGTAACCAGTCTATCACAGGGCCGACATGTAGAGACAGACAGGTAACCAGTCTATCACAGGGAGACATGTAGAGACCGACAGGTAACCAGTCTATCACAGGGGGACATGTAGAGACAGACAGGTAACCAGTCTATCACAGGGCTGACATGTAGAGACAGACAGGTAACCAGTCTATCACAGGGAGACATGTAGAGACAGACAGGTAACCAGTCTATCACAGGGAGACATGTAAAGACAGACAGGTAACCAGTCTATCACAGGGAGACATGTAGAGACAGACAGGTAACCAGTCTATCACAGGGAGACATGTAGAGACAGACAGGTAACCAGTCTATCACAGGGCTGACATGTAGAGACAGACAGGCAACCAGTCTATCACAGGGAGACATGTAGAGACAGACAGGTAACCAGTCTATCACAGGGCTGACATGTAGAGACAGACAGGTAACCAGTCTATCACAGGGAGACATATAGAGACAGACAGGTAACCAGTCTATCACAGGGCTGACATGTAGAGACAGACAGGCAACCAGTCTATCACAGGGCTGACATGTAGAGACAGACAGGTAACCAGTCTATCACAGGGCCGACATGTAGAGACAGACAGGTAACCAGTCTATCACAGGGAGACATGTAGAGACAGACAGGTAACCAATCTATCACAGGGAGACATGTAGAGACAGACAGGTAACCAGTCTATCATGGGGCCGACAGGTAGAGACAGACAGGTAACCAGTCTATCACAGGGAGACATGTAGAGACAGACAGGTAACCAGTCTATCACAGGGGGACATGTAGAGACAGACAGGTAACCAGTCTATCACAGGGAGACATGTAGAGACAGACAGGTAACCAGTCTATCACAGGGCTGACATGTAGAGACAGACAGGCAACCAGTCTATCACAGGGAGACATGTAGAGACAGACAGGTAACCAGTCTATCACAGGGCTGACATGTAGAGACAGACAGGTAACCAGTCTATCACAGGGAGACATATAGAGACAGACAGGTAACCAGTCTATCACAGGGCTGACATGTAGAGACAGACAGGCAACCAGTCTATCACAGGGCTGACATGTAGAGACAGACAGGTAACCAGTCTATCACAGGGCCGACATGTAGAGACAGACAGGTAACCAGTCTATCACAGGGAGACATGTAGAGACAGACAGGTAACCAATCTATCACAGGGAGACATGTAGAGACAGACAGGTAACCAGTCTATCATGGGGCCGACAGGTAGAGACAGACAGGTAACCAGTCTATCACAGGGAGACATGTAGAGACAGACAGGTAACCAGTCTATCACAGGGGGACATGTAGAGACAGACAGGTAACCAGTCTATCATGGGGCCGACAGGTAGAGACAGACAGGTAACCAGTCTATCACAGGGAGACATGTAGAGACAGACAGGTAACCAGTCTATCACAGGGGGACATGTAGAGACAGACAGGTAACCAGTCTATCACAGGGAGACATGTAGAGACAGACAGGTAACCAGTCTATCACAGGGAGACATGTAGAGACAGACAGGTAACCAGTCTATCACAGGGGGACATGTAGAGACAGACAGGTAACCAGTCTATCACAGGGAGACATGTAGAGACAGACAGGTAACCAGTCTATCACAGGGAGACATGTAAAGACAGACAGGTAACCAGTCTATCACAGGGAGACATGTAGAGACAGACAGGTGACCAGTCTATCACAGGGAGACATGTAGAGACAGACAGGTAACCAGTCTATCACAGGGAGACATGTAGAGACAGACTAGTAACCAGTCTATCACAGGGCTGACATGTAGAGACAGACAGGTAACCAGTCTATCACAGGGAGACATGTAGAGACAGACAGGTAACCAGTCTATCACAGGGAGACATGTACAGACAGACAGGTAACCAGTCTATCACAGGGCTGACATGTAGAGACAGACAGGTAACCAGTCTATCACAGGGCTGACATGTAGAGACAGACAGGTAACCAGTCTATCATAGGGCTGACATGTAGAGACAGACAGGTAACCAGTCTATCACATGGAGACATGTGGAGACAGACAGGTAACCAGTCTATCCCAGGGAGACATGTAGAGACAGACAGGTAACCAGTCTATCACAGGGAGACATGTAGAGACCGACAGGTAACCAGTCTATCACAGGGGGACATGTAGAGACAGACAGGTAACCAGTCTATCACAGGGCTGACATGTAGAGACAGACAGGTAACCAGTCTATCACAGGGAGACATGTAGAGACAGACAGGTAACCAGTCTATCACAGGGAGACATGTAAAGACAGACAGGTAACCAGTCTATCACAGGGAGACATGTAGAGACAGACAGGTGACCAGTCTATCACAGGGAGACATGTAGAGACAGACAGGTAACCAGTCTATCACAGGGAGACATGTAGAGACAGACAGGTAACCAGTCTATCACAGGGCTGACATGTAGAGACAGACAGGTAACCAGTCTATCACAGGGAGACATGTAGAGACAGACAGGTAACCAGTCTATCACAGGGAGACATGTACAGACAGACAGGTAACCAGTCTATCACAGGGCTGACATGTAGAGACAGACAGGTAACCAGTCTATCATAGGGCTGACATGTAGAGACAGACAGGTAACCAGTCTATCACATGGAGACATGTGGAGACAGACACGTAACCAGTCTATCACAGGGAGACATGTAGAGACAGACAGGTAACCAGTCTATCACAGGGCTGACATGTAGAGAGAGACAGGTGACCAGTCTATCACAGGGCTGACATGTAGAGACAGACAGGTAACCAGTCTATCACAGGGCTGACATGTAGAGACAGACAGGTGACCAGTCTATCACAGGGCTGACATGTAGAGACAGACAGGTAACCAGTCTATCACAGGGAGACATGTAGAGACAGACAGGTAACCAGTCTATCACAGGGAGACATGTAGAGACAGACAGGTAACCAGTCTATCACAGGGCTGACATGTAGAGACAGACAGGCAACCAGTCTATCACAGGGCTGACATGTAGAGACAGACAGGTAACCAGTCTATCACAGGGCCGACATGTAGAGACAGACAGGTAACCAGTCTATCACAGGGCCGACATGTAGAGACAGACAGGTAACCAGTCTATCACAGGGAGATATGTAGAGACAGACAGGTAACCAGTCTATCACAGGGAGGCATGTAGAGACAGACAGGTAACCAGTCTATCATGGGGCCGACATGTAGAGACAGACAGGTAACCAGTCTATCACAGGGGTACATGTAGAGACAGACAGGTAACCAGTCTATCACAGGGGGACATGTAGAGACAGACAGGTAACCAGTCTATCACATGGAGACATGTGGAGACAGACAGGTAACCAGTCTATCACAGGGAGACATGTAGAGACAGACAGGTAACCAGTCTATCACAGGGAGACATGTAGAGACCGACAGGTAACCAGTCTATCACAGGGGGACATGTAGAGACAGACAGGTAACCAGTCTATCACAGGGCTGACATGTAGAGACAGACAGGTAACCAGTCTATCACAGGGAGACATGTAGAGACAGACAGGTAACCAGTCTATCACAGGGAGACATGTAAAGACAGACAGGTAACCAGTCTATCACAGGGAGACATGTAGAGACAGACAGGTAACCAGTCTATCACAGGGAGAAATGTAGAGACAGACAGGTAACCAGTCTATCACAGGGCTGACATGTAGAGACAGACAGGCAACCAGTCTATCACAGGGAGACATGTAGAGACAGACAGGTAACCAGTCTATCACAGGGCTGACATGTAGAGACAGACAGGTAACCAGTCTATCACAGGGAGACATGTAGAGACAGACAGGTAACCAGTCCATCACAGGGCTGACATGTAGAGACAGACAGGCAACCAGTCTATCACAGGGCTGACATGTAGAGACAGACAGGTAACCAGTCTATCACAGGGCCGACATGTAGAGACAGACAGGTAACCAGTCTATCACAGGGAGACATGTGGAGACAGACAGGTAACCAGTCTATCACAGGGAGACATGTGGAGACAGACAGGTAACCAGTCTATCACAGGGAGACATGTAGAGACCGACAGGTAACCAGTCTATCACAGGGGGACATGTAGAGACAGACAGGTAACCAGTCTATCACAGGGCTGACATGTAGAGACAGACAGGTAACCAGTCTATCACAGGGAGACATGTAGAGACAGACAGGTGACCAGTCTATCACAGGGAGACATGTAGAGACAGACAGGTAACCAGTCTATCACAGGGAGACATGTAGAGACAGACAGGTAACCAGTCTATCACAGGGAGACATGTAGAGACAGACAGGTAACCAGTCTATCACAGGGAGACATGTAAAGACAGACAGGTAACCAGTCTATCACAGGGAGACATGTAGAGACAGACAGGTGACCAGTCTATCACAGGGAGACATGTAGAGACAGACAGGTAACCAGTCTATCACAGGGAGACATGTAGAGACAGACAGGTAACCAGTCTATCACAGGGCTGACATGTAGAGACAGACAGGTAACCAGTCTATCACAGGGAGACATGTAGAGACAGACAGGTAACCAGTCTATCACAGGGCTGACATGTAGAGACAGACAGGCAACCAGTCTATCACAGGGCTGACATGTAGAGACAGACAGGTAACCAGTCTATCACAGGGCCGACATGTAGAGACAGACAGGTAACCAGTCTATCACAGGGAGACATGTAGAGACCGACAGGTAACCAGTCTATCACAGGGGGACATGTAGAGACAGACAGGTAACCAGTCTATCACAGGGAGACATGTAGAGACAGACAGGTGACCAGTCTATCACAGGGAGACATGTAGAGACAGACAGGTAACCAGTCTATCACAGGGAGACATGTAGAGACAGACAGGTAACCAGTCTATCACAGGGCTGACATGTAGAGACAGACAGGTAACCAGTCTATCACAGGGAGACATGTAGAGACAGACAGGTAACCAGTCTATCACAGGGAGACATGTACAGACAGACAGGTAACCAGTCTATCACAGGGCTGACATGTAGAGACAGACAGGTAACCAGTCTATCATAGGGCTGACATGTAGAGACAGACAGGTAACCAGTCTATCACATGGAGACATGTGGAGACAGACACGTAACCAGTCTATCACATGGAGACATGTGGAGACAGACAGGTAACCAGTCTATCACAGGGAGACATGTAGAGACAGACAGGTAACCAGTCTATCACAGGGAGACATGTAAAGACAGACAGGTAACCAGTCTATCACAGGGAGACATGTAGAGACAGACAGGTGACCAGTCTATCACAGGGAGACATGTAGAGACAGACAGGTAACCAGTCTATCACAGGGAGACATGTAGAGACAGACTAGTAACCAGTCTATCACAGGGCTGACATGTAGAGACAGACAGGTAACCAGTCTATCACAGGGAGACATGTAGAGACAGACAGGTAACCAGTCTATCACAGGGAGACATGTACAGACAGACAGGTAACCAGTCTATCACAGGGCTGACATGTAGAGACAGACAGGTAACCAGTCTATCACAGGGCTGACATGTAGAGACAGACAGGTAACCAGTCTATCATAGGGCTGACATGTAGAGACAGACAGGTAACCAGTCTATCACATGGAGACATGTGGAGACAGACAGGTAACCAGTCTATCCCAGGGAGACATGTAGAGACAGACAGGTAACCAGTCTATCACAGGGAGACATGTAGAGACCGACAGGTAACCAGTCTATCACAGGGGGACATGTAGAGACAGACAGGTAACCAGTCTATCACAGGGCTGACATGTAGAGACAGACAGGTAACCAGTCTATCACAGGGAGACATGTAGAGACAGACAGGTAACCAGTCTATCACAGGGAGACATGTAAAGACAGACAGGTAACCAGTCTATCACAGGGAGACATGTAGAGACAGACAGGTGACCAGTCTATCACAGGGAGACATGTAGAGACAGACAGGTAACCAGTCTATCACAGGGAGACATGTAGAGACAGACAGGTAACCAGTCTATCACAGGGCTGACATGTAGAGACAGACAGGTAACCAGTCTATCACAGGGAGACATGTAGAGACAGACAGGTAACCAGTCTATCACAGGGAGACATGTACAGACAGACAGGTAACCAGTCTATCACAGGGCTGACATGTAGAGACAGACAGGTAACCAGTCTATCATAGGGCTGACATGTAGAGACAGACAGGTAACCAGTCTATCACATGGAGACATGTGGAGACAGACACGTAACCAGTCTATCACAGGGAGACATGTAGAGACAGACAGGTAACCAGTCTATCACAGGGCTGACATGTAGAGAGAGACAGGTGACCAGTCTATCACAGGGCTGACATGTAGAGACAGACAGGTAACCAGTCTATCACAGGGCTGACATGTAGAGACAGACAGGTGACCAGTCTATCACAGGGCTGACATGTAGAGACAGACAGGTAACCAGTCTATCACAGGGAGACATGTAGAGACAGACAGGTAACCAGTCTATCACAGGGAGACATGTAGAGACAGACAGGTAACCAGTCTATCACAGGGCTGACATGTAGAGACAGACAGGCAACCAGTCTATCACAGGGCTGACATGTAGAGACAGACAGGTAACCAGTCTATCACAGGGCCGACATGTAGAGACAGACAGGTAACCAGTCTATCACAGGGCCGACATGTAGAGACAGACAGGTAACCAGTCTATCACAGGGAGATATGTAGAGACAGACAGGTAACCAGTCTATCACAGGGAGGCATGTAGAGACAGACAGGTAACCAGTCTATCATGGGGCCGACATGTAGAGACAGACAGGTAACCAGTCTATCACAGGGGTACATGTAGAGACAGACAGGTAACCAGTCTATCACAGGGGGACATGTAGAGACAGACAGGTAACCAGTCTATCACATGGAGACATGTGGAGACAGACAGGTAACCAGTCTATCACAGGGAGACATGTAGAGACAGACAGGTAACCAGTCTATCACAGGGAGACATGTAGAGACCGACAGGTAACCAGTCTATCACAGGGGGACATGTAGAGACAGACAGGTAACCAGTCTATCACAGGGCTGACATGTAGAGACAGACAGGTAACCAGTCTATCACAGGGAGACATGTAGAGACAGACAGGTAACCAGTCTATCACAGGGAGACATGTAGAGACAGACAGGTAACCAGTCTATCACAGGGAGAAATGTAGAGACAGACAGGTAACCAGTCTATCACAGGGCTGACATGTAGAGACAGACAGGCAACCAGTCTATCACAGGGAGACATGTAGAGACAGACAGGTAACCAGTCTATCACAGGGCTGACATGTAGAGACAGACAGGTAACCAGTCTATCACAGGGAGACATGTAGAGACAGACAGGTAACCAGTCTATCACAGGGCTGACATGTAGAGACAGACAGGCAACCAGTCTATCACAGGGCTGACATGTAGAGACAGACAGGTAACCAGTCTATCACAGGGCCGACATGTAGAGACAGACAGGTAACCAGTCTATCACAGGGAGACATGTGGAGACAGACAGGTAACCAGTCTATCACAGGGAGACATGTGGAGACAGACAGGTAACCAGTCTATCACAGGGAGACATGTAGAGACCGACAGGTAACCAGTCTATCACAGGGGGACATGTAGAGACAGACAGGTAACCAGTCTATCACAGGGCTGACATGTAGAGACAGACAGGTAACCAGTCTATCACAGGGAGACATGTAGAGACAGACAGGTGACCAGTCTATCACAGGGAGACATGTAGAGACAGACAGGTAACCAGTCTATCACAGGGAGACATGTAGAGACAGACAGGTAACCAGTCTATCACAGGGAGACATGTAGAGACAGACAGGTAACCAGTCTATCACAGGGAGACATGTAAAGACAGACAGGTAACCAGTCTATCACAGGGAGACATGTAGAGACAGACAGGTGACCAGTCTATCACAGGGAGACATGTAGAGACAGACAGGTAACCAGTCTATCACAGGGAGACATGTAGAGACAGACAGGTAACCAGTCTATCACAGGGCTGACATGTAGAGACAGACAGGTAAGCAGTCTATCACAGGGAGACATGTAGAGACAGACAGGTAACCAGTCTATCACAGGGCTGACATGTAGAGACAGACAGGCAACCAGTCTATCACAGGGCTGACATGTAGAGACAGACAGGTAACCAGTCTATCACAGGGCCGACATGTAGAGACAGACAGGTAACCAGTCTATCACAGGGAGACATGTAGAGACCGACAGGTAACCAGTCTATCACAGGGGGACATGTAGAGACAGACAGGTAACCAGTCTATCACAGGGAGACATGTAGAGACAGACAGGTGACCAGTCTATCACAGGGAGACATGTAGAGACAGACAGGTAACCAGTCTATCATGGGGCCGACAGGTAGAGACAGACAGGTAACCAGTCTATCACAGGGAGACATGTAGAGACAGACAGGTAACCAGTCTATCACAGGGGGACATGTAGAGACAGACAGGTAACCAGTCTATCACAGGGAGACATGTAGAGACAGACAGGTAACCAGTCTATCACAGGGCTGACATGTAGAGACAGACAGGCAACCAGTCTATCACAGGGAGACATGTAGAGACAGACAGGTAACCAGTCTATCACAGGGCTGACATGTAGAGACAGACAGGTAACCAGTCTATCACAGGGAGACATATAGAGACAGACAGGTAACCAGTCTATCACAGGGCTGACATGTAGAGACAGACAGGCAACCAGTCTATCACAGGGCTGACATGTAGAGACAGACAGGTAACCAGTCTATCACAGGGCCGACATGTAGAGACAGACAGGTAACCAGTCTATCACAGGGAGACATGTAGAGACAGACAGGTAACCAATCTATCACAGGGAGACATGTAGAGACAGACAGGTAACCAGTCTATCATGGGGCCGACAGGTAGAGACAGACAGGTAACCAGTCTATCACAGGGAGACATGTAGAGACAGACAGGTAACCAGTCTATCACAGGGGGACATGTAGAGACAGACAGGTAACCAGTCTATCACAGGGAGACATGTAGAGACAGACAGGTAACCAGTCTATCACAGGGAGACATGTAGAGACAGACAGGTAACCAGTCTATCACAGGGGGACATGTAGAGACAGACAGGTAACCAGTCTATCACAGGGAGACATGTAGAGACAGACAGGTAACCAGTCTATCACAGGGAGACATGTAAAGACAGACAGGTAACCAGTCTATCACAGGGAGACATGTAGAGACAGACAGGTGACCAGTCTATCACAGGGAGACATGTAGAGACAGACAGGTAACCAGTCTATCACAGGGAGACATGTAGAGACAGACTAGTAACCAGTCTATCACAGGGCTGACATGTAGAGACAGACAGGTAACCAGTCTATCACAGGGAGACATGTAGAGACAGACAGGTAACCAGTCTATCACAGGGAGACATGTACAGACAGACAGGTAACCAGTCTATCACAGGGCTGACATGTAGAGACAGACAGGTAACCAGTCTATCACAGGGCTGACATGTAGAGACAGACAGGTAACCAGTCTATCATAGGGCTGACATGTAGAGACAGACAGGTAACCAGTCTATCACATGGAGACATGTGGAGACAGACAGGTAACCAGTCTATCCCAGGGAGACATGTAGAGACAGACAGGTAACCAGTCTATCACAGGGAGACATGTAGAGACCGACAGGTAACCAGTCTATCACAGGGGGACATGTAGAGACAGACAGGTAACCAGTCTATCACAGGGCTGACATGTAGAGACAGACAGGTAACCAGTCTATCACAGGGAGACATGTAGAGACAGACAGGTAACCAGTCTATCACAGGGAGACATGTAAAGACAGACAGGTAACCAGTCTATCACAGGGAGACATGTAGAGACAGACAGGTGACCAGTCTATCACAGGGAGACATGTAGAGACAGACAGGTAACCAGTCTATCACAGGGAGACATGTAGAGACAGACAGGTAACCAGTCTATCACAGGGCTGACATGTAGAGACAGACAGGTAACCAGTCTATCACAGGGAGACATGTAGAGACAGACAGGTAACCAGTCTATCACAGGGAGACATGTACAGACAGACAGGTAACCAGTCTATCACAGGGCTGACATGTAGAGACAGACAGGTAACCAGTCTATCATAGGGCTGACATGTAGAGACAGACAGGTAACCAGTCTATCACATGGAGACATGTGGAGACAGACACGTAACCAGTCTATCACAGGGAGACATGTAGAGACAGACAGGTAACCAGTCTATCACAGGGCTGACATGTAGAGAGAGACAGGTGACCAGTCTATCACAGGGCTGACATGTAGAGACAGACAGGTAACCAGTCTATCACAGGGCTGACATGTAGAGACAGACAGGTGACCAGTCTATCACAGGGCTGACATGTAGAGACAGACAGGTAACCAGTCTATCACAGGGAGACATGTAGAGACAGACAGGTAACCAGTCTATCACAGGGAGACATGTAGAGACAGACAGGTAACCAGTCTATCACAGGGCTGACATGTAGAGACAGACAGGCAACCAGTCTATCACAGGGCTGACATGTAGAGACAGACAGGTAACCAGTCTATCACAGGGCCGACATGTAGAGACAGACAGGTAACCAGTCTATCACAGGGCCGACATGTAGAGACAGACAGGTAACCAGTCTATCACAGGGAGATATGTAGAGACAGACAGGTAACCAGTCTATCACAGGGAGGCATGTAGAGACAGACAGGTAACCAGTCTATCATGGGGCCGACATGTAGAGACAGACAGGTAACCAGTCTATCACAGGGGTACATGTAGAGACAGACAGGTAACCAGTCTATCACAGGGGGACATGTAGAGACAGACAGGTAACCAGTCTATCACATGGAGACATGTGGAGACAGACAGGTAACCAGTCTATCACAGGGAGACATGTAGAGACAGACAGGTAACCAGTCTATCACAGGGAGACATGTAGAGACCGACAGGTAACCAGTCTATCACAGGGGGACATGTAGAGACAGACAGGTAACCAGTCTATCACAGGGCTGACATGTAGAGACAGACAGGTAACCAGTCTATCACAGGGAGACATGTAGAGACAGACAGGTAACCAGTCTATCACAGGGAGACATGTAAAGACAGACAGGTAACCAGTCTATCACAGGGAGACATGTAGAGACAGACAGGTAACCAGTCTATCACAGGGAGAAATGTAGAGACAGACAGGTAACCAGTCTATCACAGGGCTGACATGTAGAGACAGACAGGCAACCAGTCTATCACAGGGAGACATGTAGAGACAGACAGGTAACCAGTCTATCACAGGGCTGACATGTAGAGACAGACAGGTAACCAGTCTATCACAGGGAGACATGTAGAGACAGACAGGTAACCAGTCCATCACAGGGCTGACATGTAGAGACAGACAGGCAACCAGTCTATCACAGGGCTGACATGTAGAGACAGACAGGTAACCAGTCTATCACAGGGCCGACATGTAGAGACAGACAGGTAACCAGTCTATCACAGGGAGACATGTGGAGACAGACAGGTAACCAGTCTATCACAGGGAGACATGTGGAGACAGACAGGTAACCAGTCTATCACAGGGAGACATGTAGAGACCGACAGGTAACCAGTCTATCACAGGGGGACATGTAGAGACAGACAGGTAACCAGTCTATCACAGGGCTGACATGTAGAGACAGACAGGTAACCAGTCTATCACAGGGAGACATGTAGAGACAGACAGGTGACCAGTCTATCACAGGGAGACATGTAGAGACAGACAGGTAACCAGTCTATCACAGGGAGACATGTAGAGACAGACAGGTAACCAGTCTATCACAGGGAGACATGTAGAGACAGACAGGTAACCAGTCTATCACAGGGAGACATGTAAAGACAGACAGGTAACCAGTCTATCACAGGGAGACATGTAGAGACAGACAGGTGACCAGTCTATCACAGGGAGACATGTAGAGACAGACAGGTAACCAGTCTATCACAGGGAGACATGTAGAGACAGACAGGTAACCAGTCTATCACAGGGCTGACATGTAGAGACAGACAGGTAACCAGTCTATCACAGGGAGACATGTAGAGACAGACAGGTAACCAGTCTATCACAGGGCTGACATGTAGAGACAGACAGGCAACCAGTCTATCACAGGGCTGACATGTAGAGACAGACAGGTAACCAGTCTATCACAGGGCCGACATGTAGAGACAGACAGGTAACCAGTCTATCACAGGGAGACATGTAGAGACCGACAGGTAACCAGTCTATCACAGGGGGACATGTAGAGACAGACAGGTAACCAGTCTATCACAGGGAGACATGTAGAGACAGACAGGTGACCAGTCTATCACAGGGAGACATGTAGAGACAGACAGGTAACCAGTCTATCACAGGGAGACATGTAGAGACAGACAGGTAACCAGTCTATCACAGGGCTGACATGTAGAGACAGACAGGTAACCAGTCTATCACAGGGAGACATGTAGAGACAGACAGGTAACCAGTCTATCACAGGGAGACATGTACAGACAGACAGGTAACCAGTCTATCACAGGGCTGACATGTAGAGACAGACAGGTAACCAGTCTATCATAGGGCTGACATGTAGAGACAGACAGGTAACCAGTCTATCACATGGAGACATGTGGAGACAGACACGTAACCAGTCTATCACATGGAGACATGTGGAGACAGACAGGTAACCAGTCTATCACAGGGAGACATGTAGAGACAGACAGGTAACCAGTCTATCACAGGGAGACATGTAAAGACAGACAGGTAACCAGTCTATCACAGGGAGACATGTAGAGACAGACAGGTGACCAGTCTATCACAGGGAGACATGTAGAGACAGACAGGTAACCAGTCTATCACAGGGAGACATGTAGAGACAGACTAGTAACCAGTCTATCACAGGGCTGACATGTAGAGACAGACAGGTAACCAGTCTATCACAGGGAGACATGTAGAGACAGACAGGTAACCAGTCTATCACAGGGAGACATGTACAGACAGACAGGTAACCAGTCTATCACAGGGCTGACATGTAGAGACAGACAGGTAACCAGTCTATCACAGGGCTGACATGTAGAGACAGACAGGTAACCAGTCTATCATAGGGCTGACATGTAGAGACAGACAGGTAACCAGTCTATCACATGGAGACATGTGGAGACAGACAGGTAACCAGTCTATCCCAGGGAGACATGTAGAGACAGACAGGTAACCAGTCTATCACAGGGAGACATGTAGAGACCGACAGGTAACCAGTCTATCACAGGGGGACATGTAGAGACAGACAGGTAACCAGTCTATCACAGGGCTGACATGTAGAGACAGACAGGTAACCAGTCTATCACAGGGAGACATGTAGAGACAGACAGGTAACCAGTCTATCACAGGGAGACATGTAAAGACAGACAGGTAACCAGTCTATCACAGGGAGACATGTAGAGACAGACAGGTGACCAGTCTATCACAGGGAGACATGTAGAGACAGACAGGTAACCAGTCTATCACAGGGAGACATGTAGAGACAGACAGGTAACCAGTCTATCACAGGGCTGACATGTAGAGACAGACAGGTAACCAGTCTATCACAGGGAGACATGTAGAGACAGACAGGTAACCAGTCTATCACAGGGAGACATGTACAGACAGACAGGTAACCAGTCTATCACAGGGCTGACATGTAGAGACAGACAGGTAACCAGTCTATCATAGGGCTGACATGTAGAGACAGACAGGTAACCAGTCTATCACATGGAGACATGTGGAGACAGACACGTAACCAGTCTATCACAGGGAGACATGTAGAGACAGACAGGTAACCAGTCTATCACAGGGCTGACATGTAGAGAGAGACAGGTGACCAGTCTATCACAGGGCTGACATGTAGAGACAGACAGGTAACCAGTCTATCACAGGGCTGACATGTAGAGACAGACAGGTAACCAGTCTATCACAGGGCTGACATGTAGAGACAGACAGGCAACCAGTCTATCACAGGGCTGACATGTAGAGACAGACAGGTAACCAGTCTATCACAGGGCCGACATGTAGAGACAGACAGGTAACCAGTCTATCACAGGGCCGACATGTAGAGACAGACAGGTAACCAGTCTATCACAGGGAGATATGTAGAGACAGACAGGTAACCAGTCTATCACAGGGAGGCATGTAGAGACAGACAGGTAACCAGTCTATCATGGGGCCGACATGTAGAGACAGACAGGTAACCAGTCTATCACAGGGAGACATGTAGAGACCGACAGGTAACCAGTCTATCACAGGGGGACATGTAGAGACAGACAGGTAACCAGTCTATCACAGGGCTGACATGTAGAGACAGACAGGTAACCAGTCTATCACAGGGAGACATGTAGAGACAGACAGGTAACCAGTCTATCACAGGGAGACATGTAAAGACAGACAGGTAACCAGTCTATCACAGGGAGACATGTAGAGACAGACAGGTGACCAGTCTATCACAGGGAGACATGTAGAGACAGACAGGTAACCAGTCTATCACAGGGAGACATGTAGAGACAGACAGGTAACCAGTCTATCACAGGGCTGACATGTAGAGACAGACAGGTAACCAGTCTATCACAGGGAGACATGTAGAGACAGACAGGTAACCAGTCTATCACAGGGAGACATGTACAGACAGACAGGTAACCAGTCTATCACAGGGCTGACATGTAGAGACAGACAGGTAACCAGTCTATCATAGGGCTGACATGTAGAGACAGACAGGTAACCAGTCTATCACATGGAGACATGTGGAGACAGACACGTAACCAGTCTATCACAGGGAGACATGTAGAGACAGACAGGTAACCAGTCTATCACAGGGCTGACATGTAGAGAGAGACAGGTGACCAGTCTATCACAGGGCTGACATGTAGAGACAGACAGGTAACCAGTCTATCACAGGGCTGACATGTAGAGACAGACAGGTGACCAGTCTATCACAGGGCTGACATGTAGAGACAGACAGGTAACCAGTCTATCACAGGGAGACATGTAGAGACAGACAGGTAACCAGTCTATCACAGGGAGACATGTAGAGACAGACAGGTAACCAGTCTATCACAGGGCTGACATGTAGAGACAGACAGGCAACCAGTCTATCACAGGGCTGACATGTAGAGACAGACAGGTAACCAGTCTATCACAGGGCCGACATGTAGAGACAGACAGGTAACCAGTCTATCACAGGGCCGACATGTAGAGACAGACAGGTAACCAGTCTATCACAGGGAGATATGTAGAGACAGACAGGTAACCAGTCTATCACAGGGAGGCATGTAGAGACAGACAGGTAACCAGTCTATCATGGGGCCGACATGTAGAGACAGACAGGTAACCAGTCTATCACAGGGAGACATGTAGAGACAGACAGGTGACCAGTCTATCACAGGGAGACATGTAGAGACAGACAGGTAACCAGTCTATCACAGGGAGACATGTAGAGACAGACAGGTAACCAGTCTATCACAGGGAGACATGTAGAGACAGACAGGTAACCAGTCTATCACAGGGAGACATGTAAAGACAGACAGGTAACCAGTCTATCACAGGGAGACATGTAGAGACAGACAGGTGACCAGTCTATCACAGGGAGACATGTAGAGACAGACAGGTAACCAGTCTATCACAGGGAGACATGTAGAGACCGACAGGTAACCAGTCTATCACAGGGGGACATGTAGAGACAGACAGGTAACCAGTCTATCACAGGGCTGACATGTAGAGACAGACAGGTAACCAGTCTATCACAGGGAGACATGTAGAGACAGACAGGTAACCAGTCTATCACAGGGAGACATGTAAAGACAGACAGGTAACCAGTCTATCACAGGGAGACATGTAGAGACAGACAGGTAACCAGTCTATCACAGGGAGAAATGTAGAGACAGACAGGTAACCAGTCTATCACAGGGCTGACATGTAGAGACAGACAGGCAACCAGTCTATCACAGGGAGACATGTAGAGACAGACAGGTAACCAGTCTATCACAGGGCTGACATGTAGAGACAGACAGGTAACCAGTCTATCACAGGGAGACATGTAGAGACAGACAGGTAACCAGTCTATCACAGGGCTGACATGTAGAGACAGACAGGCAACCAGTCTATCACAGGGCTGACATGTAGAGACAGACAGGTAACCAGTCTATCACAGGGCCGACATGTAGAGACAGACAGGTAACCAGTCTATCACAGGGAGACATGTGGAGACAGACAGGTAACCAGTCTATCACAGGGAGACATGTGGAGACAGACAGGTAACCAGTCTATCACAGGGAGACATGTAGAGACCGACAGGTAACCAGTCTATCACAGGGGGACATGTAGAGACAGACAGGTAACCAGTCTATCACAGGGCTGACATGTAGAGACAGACAGGTAACCAGTCTATCACAGGGAGACATGTAGAGACAGACAGGTGACCAGTCTATCACAGGGAGACATGTAGAGACAGACAGGTAACCAGTCTATCACAGGGAGACATGTAGAGACAGACAGGTAACCAGTCTATCACAGGGAGACATGTAGAGACAGACAGGTAACCAGTCTATCACAGGGAGACATGTAAAGACAGACAGGTAACCAGTCTATCACAGGGAGACATGTAGAGACAGACAGGTGACCAGTCTATCACAGGGAGACATGTAGAGACAGACAGGTAACCAGTCTATCACAGGGAGACATGTAGAGACAGACAGGTAACCAGTCTATCACAGGGCTGACATGTAGAGACAGACAGGTAACCAGTCTATCACAGGGAGACATGTAGAGACAGACAGGTAACCAGTCTATCACAGGGCTGACATGTAGAGACAGACAGGCAACCAGTCTATCACAGGGCTGACATGTAGAGACAGACAGGTAACCAGTCTATCACAGGGCCGACATGTAGAGACAGACAGGTAACCAGTCTATCACAGGGAGACATGTAGAGACCGACAGGTAACCAGTCTATCACAGGGGGACATGTAGAGACAGACAGGTAACCAGTCTATCACAGGGAGACATGTAGAGACAGACAGGTGACCAGTCTATCACAGGGAGACATGTAGAGACAGACAGGTAACCAGTCTATCACAGGGAGACATGTAGAGACAGACAGGTAACCAGTCTATCACAGGGCTGACATGTAGAGACAGACAGGTAACCAGTCTATCACAGGGAGACATGTAGAGACAGACAGGTAACCAGTCTATCACAGGGAGACATGTACAGACAGACAGGTAACCAGTCTATCACAGGGCTGACATGTAGAGACAGACAGGTAACCAGTCTATCATAGGGCTGACATGTAGAGACAGACAGGTAACCAGTCTATCACATGGAGACATGTGGAGACAGACACGTAACCAGTCTATCACATGGAGACATGTGGAGACAGACAGGTAACCAGTCTATCACAGGGAGACATGTAGAGACAGACAGGTAACCAGTCTATCACAGGGAGACATGTAGAGACCGACAGGTAACCAGTCTATCACAGGGCTGACATGTAGAGACAGACAGGTAACCAGTCTATCACAGGGAGACATGTAGAGACAGACAGGTAACCAGTCTATCACAGGGAGACATGTAAAGACAGACAGGTAACCAGTCTATCACAGGGAGACATGTAGAGACAGACAGGTAACCAGTCTATCACAGGGAGACATGTAGAGACAGACAGGTAACCAGTCTATCACAGGGCTGACATGTAGAGACAGACAGGCAACCAGTCTATCACAGGGAGACATGTAGAGACAGACAGGTAACCAGTCTATCACAGGGCTGACATGTAGAGACAGACAGGTAACCAGTCTATCACAGGGAGAAATGTAGAGACAGACAGGTAACCAGTCTATCACAGGGCTGACATGTAGAGACAGACAGGCAACCAGTCTATCACAGGGCTGACATGTAGAGACAGACAGGTAACCAGTCTATCAAAGGGCCGACATGTAGAGACAGACAGGTAACCAGTCTATCACAGGGAGACATGTAGAGACAGACAGGTAACCAGTCTATCACAGGGAGACCTGTAGAGACAGACAGGTAACCAGTCTATCATGGGGCCGACATGTAGAGACAGACAGGTAACCAGTCTATCACAGGGAGACATGTAGAGACAGACAGGTAACCAGTCTATCACAGGGGGACATGTAGAGACAGACAGGTAACCAGTCTATCACAGGGAGACATGTAGAGACCGACAGGTAACCAGTCTATCACAGGGAGACATGTAGAGACAGACAGGTAACCAGTCTATCACAGGGGGACATGTAGAGACAGACAGGTAACCAGTCTATCACAGGGAGACATGTAGAGACAGACAGGTAACCAGTCTATCACAGGGAGACATGTAGAGACAGACAGGTAACCAGTCTATCACAGGGAGACATGTAAAGACAGACAGGTAACCAGTCTATCACAGGGAGACATGTAGAGACAGACAGGTGACCAGTCTATCACAGGGAGACATGTAGAGACAGACAGGTAACCAGTCTATCACAGGGAGACATGTAGAGACAGACAGGTAACCAGTCTATCACAGGGAGACATGTAGAGACAGACAGGTAACCAGTCTATCACAGGGAGACATGTAAAGACAGACAGGTAACCAGTCTATCACAGGGAGACATGTAGAGACAGACAGGTGACCAGTCTATCACAGGGAGACATGTAGAGACAGACAGGTAACCAGTCTATCACAGGGAGACATGTAGAGACAGACAGGTAACCAGTCTATCACAGGGCTGACATGTAGAGACAGACAGGTAACCAGTCTATCACAGGGAGACATGTAGAGACAGACAGGTAACCAGTCTATCACAGGGCTGACATGTAGAGACAGACAGGCAACCAGTCTATCACAGGGCTGACATGTAGAGACAGACAGGTAACCAGTCTATCACAGGGCCGACATGTAGAGACAGACAGGTAACCAGTCTATCACAGGGAGACATGTAGAGACCGACAGGTAACCAGTCTATCACAGGGGGACATGTAGAGACAGACAGGTAACCAGTCTATCACAGGGCTGACATGTAGAGACAGACAGGTAACCAGTCTATCACAGGGAGACATGTAGAGACAGACAGGTAACCAGTCTATCACAGGGAGACATGTAAAGACAGACAGGTAACCAGTCTATCACAGGGAGACATGTAGAGACAGACAGGTAACCAGTCTATCACAGGGAGACATGTAGAGACAGACAGGTAACCAGTCTATCACAGGGCTGACATGTAGAGACAGACAGGCAACCAGTCTATCACAGGGAGACATGTAGAGACAGACAGGTAACCAGTCTATCACAGGGCTGACATGTAGAGACAGACAGGTAACCAGTCTATCACAGGGAGACATATAGAGACAGACAGGTAACCAGTCTATCACAGGGCTGACATGTAGAGACAGACAGGCAACCAGTCTATCACAGGGCTGACATGTAGAGACAGACAGGTAACCAGTCTATCACAGGGCCGACATGTAGAGACAGACAGGTAACCAGTCTATCACAGGGAGACATGTAGAGACAGACAGGTAACCAATCTATCACAGGGAGACATGTAGAGACAGACAGGTAACCAGTCTATCATGGGGCCGACAGGTAGAGACAGACAGGTAACCAGTCTATCACAGGGAGACATGTAGAGACAGACAGGTAACCAGTCTATCACAGGGGGACATGTAGAGACAGACAGGTAACCAGTCTATCACAGGGAGACATGTAGAGACAGACAGGTAACCAGTCTATCACAGGGAGACATGTAGAGACAGACAGGTAACCAGTCTATCACAGGGGGACATGTAGAGACAGACAGGTAACCAGTCTATCACAGGGAGACATGTAGAGACAGACAGGTAACCAGTCTATCACAGGGAGACATGTAAAGACAGACAGGTAACCAGTCTATCACAGGGAGACATGTAGAGACAGACAGGTGACCAGTCTATCACAGGGAGACATGTAGAGACAGACAGGTAACCAGTCTATCACAGGGAGACATGTAGAGACAGACTAGTAACCAGTCTATCACAGGGCTGACATGTAGAGACAGACAGGTAACCAGTCTATCACAGGGAGACATGTAGAGACAGACAGGTAACCAGTCTATCACAGGGAGACATGTACAGACAGACAGGTAACCAGTCTATCACAGGGCTGACATGTAGAGACAGACAGGTAACCAGTCTATCACAGGGCTGACATGTAGAGACAGACAGGTAACCAGTCTATCATAGGGCTGACATGTAGAGACAGACAGGTAACCAGTCTATCACATGGAGACATGTGGAGACAGACAGGTAACCAGTCTATCCCAGGGAGACATGTAGAGACAGACAGGTAACCAGTCTATCACAGGGAGACATGTAGAGACCGACAGGTAACCAGTCTATCACAGGGGGACATGTAGAGACAGACAGGTAACCAGTCTATCACAGGGCTGACATGTAGAGACAGACAGGTAACCAGTCTATCACAGGGAGACATGTAGAGACAGACAGGTAACCAGTCTATCACAGGGAGACATGTAAAGACAGACAGGTAACCAGTCTATCACAGGGAGACATGTAGAGACAGACAGGTGACCAGTCTATCACAGGGAGACATGTAGAGACAGACAGGTAACCAGTCTATCACAGGGAGACATGTAGAGACAGACAGGTAACCAGTCTATCACAGGGCTGACATGTAGAGACAGACAGGTAACCAGTCTATCACAGGGAGACATGTAGAGACAGACAGGTAACCAGTCTATCACAGGGAGACATGTACAGACAGACAGGTAACCAGTCTATCACAGGGCTGACATGTAGAGACAGACAGGTAACCAGTCTATCATAGGGCTGACATGTAGAGACAGACAGGTAACCAGTCTATCACATGGAGACATGTGGAGACAGACACGTAACCAGTCTATCACAGGGAGACATGTAGAGACAGACAGGTAACCAGTCTATCACAGGGCTGACATGTAGAGAGAGACAGGTGACCAGTCTATCACAGGGCTGACATGTAGAGACAGACAGGTAACCAGTCTATCACAGGGCTGACATGTAGAGACAGACAGGTGACCAGTCTATCACAGGGCTGACATGTAGAGACAGACAGGTAACCAGTCTATCACAGGGAGACATGTAGAGACAGACAGGTAACCAGTCTATCACAGGGAGACATGTAGAGACAGACAGGTAACCAGTCTATCACAGGGCTGACATGTAGAGACAGACAGGCAACCAGTCTATCACAGGGCTGACATGTAGAGACAGACAGGTAACCAGTCTATCACAGGGCCGACATGTAGAGACAGACAGGTAACCAGTCTATCACAGGGCCGACATGTAGAGACAGACAGGTAACCAGTCTATCACAGGGAGATATGTAGAGACAGACAGGTAACCAGTCTATCACAGGGAGGCATGTAGAGACAGACAGGTAACCAGTCTATCATGGGGCCGACATGTAGAGACAGACAGGTAACCAGTCTATCACAGGGGTACATGTAGAGACAGACAGGTAACCAGTCTATCACAGGGGGACATGTAGAGACAGACAGGTAACCAGTCTATCACATGGAGACATGTGGAGACAGACAGGTAACCAGTCTATCACAGGGAGACATGTAGAGACAGACAGGTAACCAGTCTATCACAGGGAGACATGTAGAGACCGACAGGTAACCAGTCTATCACAGGGGGACATGTAGAGACAGACAGGTAACCAGTCTATCACAGGGCTGACATGTAGAGACAGACAGGTAACCAGTCTATCACAGGGAGACATGTAGAGACAGACAGGTAACCAGTCTATCACAGGGAGACATGTAAAGACAGACAGGTAACCAGTCTATCACAGGGAGACATGTAGAGACAGACAGGTAACCAGTCTATCACAGGGAGAAATGTAGAGACAGACAGGTAACCAGTCTATCACAGGGCTGACATGTAGAGACAGACAGGCAACCAGTCTATCACAGGGAGACATGTAGAGACAGACAGGTAACCAGTCTATCACAGGGCTGACATGTAGAGACAGACAGGTAACCAGTCTATCACAGGGAGACATGTAGAGACAGACAGGTAACCAGTCTATCACAGGGCTGACATGTAGAGACAGACAGGCAACCAGTCTATCACAGGGCTGACATGTAGAGACAGACAGGTAACCAGTCTATCACAGGGCCGACATGTAGAGACAGACAGGTAACCAGTCTATCACAGGGAGACATGTGGAGACAGACAGGTAACCAGTCTATCACAGGGAGACATGTGGAGACAGACAGGTAACCAGTCTATCACAGGGAGACATGTAGAGACCGACAGGTAACCAGTCTATCACAGGGGGACATGTAGAGACAGACAGGTAACCAGTCTATCACAGGGCTGACATGTAGAGACAGACAGGTAACCAGTCTATCACAGGGAGACATGTAGAGACAGACAGGTAACCAGTCTATCACAGGGAGACATGTAAAGACAGACAGGTAACCAGTCTATCACAGGGAGACATGTAGAGACAGACAGGTGACCAGTCTATCACAGGGAGACATGTAGAGACAGACAGGTAACCAGTCTATCACAGGGAGACATGTAGAGACAGACAGGTAACCAGTCTATCACAGGGCTGACATGTAGAGACAGACAGGTAACCAGTCTATCACAGGGAGACATGTAGAGACAGACAGGTAACCAGTCTATCACAGGGAGACATGTACAGACAGACAGGTAACCAGTCTATCACAGGGCTGACATGTAGAGACAGACAGGTAACCAGTCTATCATAGGGCTGACACGTAGAGACAGACAGGTAACCAGTCTATCACATGGAGACATGTGGAGACAGACACGTAACCAGTCTATCACATGGAGACATGTGGAGACAGACAGGTAACCAGTCTATCACAGGGAGACATGTAGAGACAGACAGGTAACCAGTCTATCACAGGGAGACATGTAGAGACCGACAGGTAACCAGTCTATCACAGGGCTGACATGTAGAGACAGACAGGTAACCAGTCTATCACAGGGAGACATGTAGAGACAGACAGGTAACCAGTCTATCACAGGGAGACATGTAAAGACAGACAGGTAACCAGTCTATCACAGGGAGACATGTAGAGACAGACAGGTAACCAGTCTATCACAGGGAGACATGTAGAGACAGACAGGTAACCAGTCTATCACAGGGCTGACATGTAGAGACAGACAGGCAACCAGTCTATCACAGGGAGACATGTAGAGACAGACAGGTAACCAGTCTATCACAGGGCTGACATGTAGAGACAGACAGGTAACCAGTCTATCACAGGGAGAAATGTAGAGACAGACAGGTAACCAGTCTATCACAGGGCTGACATGTAGAGACAGACAGGCAACCAGTCTATCACAGGGCTGACATGTAGAGACAGACAGGTAACCAGTCTATCAAAGGGCCGACATGTAGAGACAGACAGGTAACCAGTCTATCACAGGGAGACATGTAGAGACAGACAGGTAACCAGTCTATCACAGGGAGACCTGTAGAGACAGACAGGTAACCAGTCTATCATGGGGCCGACATGTAGAGACAGACAGGTAACCAGTCTATCACAGGGAGACATGTAGAGACAGACAGGTAACCAGTCTATCACAGGGGGACATGTAGAGACAGACAGGTAACCAGTCTATCACAGGGAGACATGTAGAGACAGACAGGTAACCAGTCTATCACAGGGAGACATGTAGAGACAGACAGGTAACCAGTCTATCACAGGGGGACATGTAGAGACAGACAGGTAACCAGTCTATCACAGGGAGACATGTAGAGACAGACAGGTAACCAGTCTATCACAGGGAGACATGTAGAGACAGACAAGTAACCAGTCTATCACAGGGAGACATGTAAAGACAGACAGGTAACCAGTCTATCACAGGGAGACATGTAGAGACAGACAGGTGACCAGTCTATCACAGGGAGACATGTAGAGACAGACAGGTAACCAGTCTATCACAGGGAGACATGTAGAGACAGACAGGTAACCAGTCTATCACAGGGAGACATGTAGAGACAGACAGGTAACCAGTCTATCACAGGGAGACATGTAAAGACAGACAGGTAACCAGTCTATCACAGGGAGACATGTAGAGACAGACAGGTGACCAGTCTATCACAGGGAGACATGTAGAGACAGACAGGTAACCAGTCTATCACAGGGAGACATGTAGAGACAGACAGGTAACCAGTCTATCACAGGGCTGACATGTAGAGACAGACAGGTAACCAGTCTATCACAGGGAGACATGTAGAGACAGACAGGTAACCAGTCTATCACAGGGCTGACATGTAGAGACAGACAGGCAACCAGTCTATCACAGGGCTGACATGTAGAGACAGACAGGTAACCAGTCTATCACAGGGCCGACATGTAGAGACAGACAGGTAACCAGTCTATCACAGGGAGACATGTAGAGACCGACAGGTAACCAGTCTATCACAGGGGGACATGTAGAGACAGACAGGTAACCAGTCTATCACAGGGCTGACATGTAGAGACAGACAGGTAACCAGTCTATCACAGGGAGACATGTAGAGACAGACAGGTAACCAGTCTATCACAGGGAGACATGTAAAGACAGACAGGTAACCAGTCTATCACAGGGAGACATGTAGAGACAGACAGGTAACCAGTCTATCACAGGGAGACATGTAGAGACAGACAGGTAACCAGTCTATCACAGGGCTGACATGTAGAGACAGACAGGCAACCAGTCTATCACAGGGAGACATGTAGAGACAGACAGGTAACCAGTCTATCACAGGGCTGACATGTAGAGACAGACAGGTAACCAGTCTATCACAGGGAGACATATAGAGACAGACAGGTAACCAGTCTATCACAGGGCTGACATGTAGAGACAGACAGGCAACCAGTCTATCACAGGGCTGACATGTAGAGACAGACAGGTAACCAGTCTATCACAGGGCCGACATGTAGAGACAGACAGGTAACCAGTCTATCACAGGGAGACATGTAGAGACAGACAGGTAACCAATCTATCACAGGGAGACATGTAGAGACAGACAGGTAACCAGTCTATCATGGGGCCGACAGGTAGAGACAGACAGGTAACCAGTCTATCACAGGGAGACATGTAGAGACAGACAGGTAACCAGTCTATCACAGGGGGACATGTAGAGACAGACAGGTAACCAGTCTATCACAGGGAGACATGTAGAGACAGACAGGTAACCAGTCTATCACAGGGCTGACATGTAGAGACAGACAGGCAACCAGTCTATCACAGGGAGACATGTAGAGACAGACAGGTAACCAGTCTATCACAGGGCTGACATGTAGAGACAGACAGGTAACCAGTCTATCACAGGGAGACATATAGAGACAGACAGGTAACCAGTCTATCACAGGGCTGACATGTAGAGACAGACAGGCAACCAGTCTATCACAGGGCTGACATGTAGAGACAGACAGGTAACCAGTCTATCACAGGGCCGACATGTAGAGACAGACAGGTAACCAGTCTATCACAGGGAGACATGTAGAGACAGACAGGTAACCAATCTATCACAGGGAGACATGTAGAGACAGACAGGTAACCAGTCTATCATGGGGCCGACAGGTAGAGACAGACAGGTAACCAGTCTATCACAGGGAGACATGTAGAGACAGACAGGTAACCAGTCTATCACAGGGGGACATGTAGAGACAGACAGGTAACCAGTCTATCACAGGGAGACATGTAGAGACAGACAGGTAACCAGTCTATCACAGGGAGACATGTAGAGACAGACAGGTAACCAGTCTATCACAGGGGGACATGTAGAGACAGACAGGTAACCAGTCTATCACAGGGAGACATGTAGAGACAGACAGGTAACCAGTCTATCACAGGGAGACATGTAAAGACAGACAGGTAACCAGTCTATCACAGGGAGACATGTAGAGACAGACAGGTGACCAGTCTATCACAGGGAGACATGTAGAGACAGACAGGTAACCAGTCTATCACAGGGAGACATGTAGAGACAGACTAGTAACCAGTCTATCACAGGGCTGACATGTAGAGACAGACAGGTAACCAGTCTATCACAGGGAGACATGTAGAGACAGACAGGTAACCAGTCTATCACAGGGAGACATGTACAGACAGACAGGTAACCAGTCTATCACAGGGCTGACATGTAGAGACAGACAGGTAACCAGTCTATCACAGGGCTGACATGTAGAGACAGACAGGTAACCAGTCTATCATAGGGCTGACATGTAGAGACAGACAGGTAACCAGTCTATCACATGGAGACATGTGGAGACAGACAGGTAACCAGTCTATCCCAGGGAGACATGTAGAGACAGACAGGTAACCAGTCTATCACAGGGAGACATGTAGAGACCGACAGGTAACCAGTCTATCACAGGGGGACATGTAGAGACAGACAGGTAACCAGTCTATCACAGGGCTGACATGTAGAGACAGACAGGTAACCAGTCTATCACAGGGAGACATGTAGAGACAGACAGGTAACCAGTCTATCACAGGGAGACATGTAAAGACAGACAGGTAACCAGTCTATCACAGGGAGACATGTAGAGACAGACAGGTGACCAGTCTATCACAGGGAGACATGTAGAGACAGACAGGTAACCAGTCTATCACAGGGAGACATGTAGAGACAGACAGGTAACCAGTCTATCACAGGGCTGACATGTAGAGACAGACAGGTAACCAGTCTATCACAGGGAGACATGTAGAGACAGACAGGTAACCAGTCTATCACAGGGAGACATGTACAGACAGACAGGTAACCAGTCTATCACAGGGCTGACATGTAGAGACAGACAGGTAACCAGTCTATCATAGGGCTGACATGTAGAGACAGACAGGTAACCAGTCTATCACATGGAGACATGTGGAGACAGACACGTAACCAGTCTATCACAGGGAGACATGTAGAGACAGACAGGTAACCAGTCTATCACAGGGCTGACATGTAGAGAGAGACAGGTGACCAGTCTATCACAGGGCTGACATGTAGAGACAGACAGGTAACCAGTCTATCACAGGGCTGACATGTAGAGACAGACAGGTGACCAGTCTATCACAGGGCTGACATGTAGAGACAGACAGGTAACCAGTCTATCACAGGGAGACATGTAGAGACAGACAGGTAACCAGTCTATCACAGGGAGACATGTAGAGACAGACAGGTAACCAGTCTATCACAGGGCTGACATGTAGAGACAGACAGGCAACCAGTCTATCACAGGGCTGACATGTAGAGACAGACAGGTAACCAGTCTATCACAGGGCCGACATGTAGAGACAGACAGGTAACCAGTCTATCACAGGGCCGACATGTAGAGACAGACAGGTAACCAGTCTATCACAGGGAGATATGTAGAGACAGACAGGTAACCAGTCTATCACAGGGAGGCATGTAGAGACAGACAGGTAACCAGTCTATCATGGGGCCGACATGTAGAGACAGACAGGTAACCAGTCTATCACAGGGGTACATGTAGAGACAGACAGGTAACCAGTCTATCACAGGGGGACATGTAGAGACAGACAGGTAACCAGTCTATCACATGGAGACATGTGGAGACAGACAGGTAACCAGTCTATCACAGGGAGACATGTAGAGACAGACAGGTAACCAGTCTATCACAGGGAGACATGTAGAGACCGACAGGTAACCAGTCTATCACAGGGGGACATGTAGAGACAGACAGGTAACCAGTCTATCACAGGGCTGACATGTAGAGACAGACAGGTAACCAGTCTATCACAGGGAGACATGTAGAGACAGACAGGTAACCAGTCTATCACAGGGAGACATGTAAAGACAGACAGGTAACCAGTCTATCACAGGGAGACATGTAGAGACAGACAGGTAACCAGTCTATCACAGGGAGAAATGTAGAGACAGACAGGTAACCAGTCTATCACAGGGCTGACATGTAGAGACAGACAGGCAACCAGTCTATCACAGGGAGACATGTAGAGACAGACAGGTAACCAGTCTATCACAGGGCTGACATGTAGAGACAGACAGGTAACCAGTCTATCACAGGGAGACATGTAGAGACAGACAGGTAACCAGTCTATCACAGGGCTGACATGTAGAGACAGACAGGCAACCAGTCTATCACAGGGCTGACATGTAGAGACAGACAGGTAACCAGTCTATCACAGGGCCGACATGTAGAGACAGACAGGTAACCAGTCTATCACAGGGAGACATGTGGAGACAGACAGGTAACCAGTCTATCACAGGGAGACATGTGGAGACAGACAGGTAACCAGTCTATCACAGGGAGACATGTAGAGACCGACAGGTAACCAGTCTATCACAGGGGGACATGTAGAGACAGACAGGTAACCAGTCTATCACAGGGCTGACATGTAGAGACAGACAGGTAACCAGTCTATCACAGGGAGACATGTAGAGACAGACAGGTGACCAGTCTATCACAGGGAGACATGTAGAGACAGACAGGTAACCAGTCTATCACAGGGAGACATGTAGAGACAGACAGGTAACCAGTCTATCACAGGGAGACATGTAGAGACAGACAGGTAACCAGTCTATCACAGGGAGACATGTAAAGACAGACAGGTAACCAGTCTATCACAGGGAGACATGTAGAGACAGACAGGTGACCAGTCTATCACAGGGAGACATGTAGAGACAGACAGGTAACCAGTCTATCACAGGGAGACATGTAGAGACAGACAGGTAACCAGTCTATCACAGGGCTGACATGTAGAGACAGACAGGTAACCAGTCTATCACAGGGAGACATGTAGAGACAGACAGGTAACCAGTCTATCACAGGGCTGACATGTAGAGACAGACAGGCAACCAGTCTATCACAGGGCTGACATGTAGAGACAGACAGGTAACCAGTCTATCACAGGGCCGACATGTAGAGACAGACAGGTAACCAGTCTATCACAGGGAGACATGTAGAGACCGACAGGTAACCAGTCTATCACAGGGGGACATGTAGAGACAGACAGGTAACCAGTCTATCACAGGGCTGACATGTAGAGACAGACAGGTAACCAGTCTATCACAGGGAGACATGTAGAGACAGACAGGTAACCAGTCTATCACAGGGAGACATGTAAAGACAGACAGGTAACCAGTCTATCACAGGGAGACATGTAGAGACAGACAGGTAACCAGTCTATCACAGGGAGACATGTAGAGACAGACAGGTAACCAGTCTATCACAGGGCTGACATGTAGAGACAGACAGGCAACCAGTCTATCACAGGGAGACATGTAGAGACAGACAGGTAACCAGTCTATCACAGGGCTGACATGTAGAGACAGACAGGTAACCAGTCTATCACAGGGAGACATATAGAGACAGACAGGTAACCAGTCTATCACAGGGCTGACATGTAGAGACAGACAGGCAACCAGTCTATCACAGGGCTGACATGTAGAGACAGACAGGTAACCAGTCTATCACAGGGCCGACATGTAGAGACAGACAGGTAACCAGTCTATCACAGGGAGACATGTAGAGACAGACAGGTAACCAATCTATCACAGGGAGACATGTAGAGACAGACAGGTAACCAGTCTATCATGGGGCCGACAGGTAGAGACAGACAGGTAACCAGTCTATCACAGGGAGACATGTAGAGACAGACAGGTAACCAGTCTATCACAGGGGGACATGTAGAGACAGACAGGTAACCAGTCTATCACAGGGAGACATGTAGAGACAGACAGGTAACCAGTCTATCACAGGGCTGACATGTAGAGACAGACAGGCAACCAGTCTATCACAGGGAGACATGTAGAGACAGACAGGTAACCAGTCTATCACAGGGCTGACATGTAGAGACAGACAGGTAACCAGTCTATCACAGGGAGACATATAGAGACAGACAGGTAACCAGTCTATCACAGGGCTGACATGTAGAGACAGACAGGCAACCAGTCTATCACAGGGCTGACATGTAGAGACAGACAGGTAACCAGTCTATCACAGGGCCGACATGTAGAGACAGACAGGTAACCAGTCTATCACAGGGAGACATGTAGAGACAGACAGGTAACCAATCTATCACAGGGAGACATGTAGAGACAGACAGGTAACCAGTCTATCATGGGGCCGACAGGTAGAGACAGACAGGTAACCAGTCTATCACAGGGAGACATGTAGAGACAGACAGGTAACCAGTCTATCACAGGGGGACATGTAGAGACAGACAGGTAACCAGTCTATCACAGGGAGACATGTAGAGACAGACAGGTAACCAGTCTATCACAGGGAGACATGTAGAGACAGACAGGTAACCAGTCTATCACAGGGGGACATGTAGAGACAGACAGGTAACCAGTCTATCACAGGGAGACATGTAGAGACAGACAGGTAACCAGTCTATCACAGGGAGACATGTAAAGACAGACAGGTAACCAGTCTATCACAGGGAGACATGTAGAGACAGACAGGTGACCAGTCTATCACAGGGAGACATGTAGAGACAGACAGGTAACCAGTCTATCACAGGGAGACATGTAGAGACAGACTAGTAACCAGTCTATCACAGGGCTGACATGTAGAGACAGACAGGTAACCAGTCTATCACAGGGAGACATGTAGAGACAGACAGGTAACCAGTCTATCACAGGGAGACATGTACAGACAGACAGGTAACCAGTCTATCACAGGGCTGACATGTAGAGACAGACAGGTAACCAGTCTATCACAGGGCTGACATGTAGAGACAGACAGGTAACCAGTCTATCATAGGGCTGACATGTAGAGACAGACAGGTAACCAGTCTATCACATGGAGACATGTGGAGACAGACAGGTAACCAGTCTATCCCAGGGAGACATGTAGAGACAGACAGGTAACCAGTCTATCACAGGGAGACATGTAGAGACCAACAGGTAACCAGTCTATCACAGGGGGACATGTAGAGACAGACAGGTAACCAGTCTATCACAGGGCTGACATGTAGAGACAGACAGGTAACCAGTCTATCACAGGGAGACATGTAGAGACAGACAGGTAACCAGTCTATCACAGGGAGACATGTAAAGACAGACAGGTAACCAGTCTATCACAGGGAGACATGTAGAGACAGACAGGTGACCAGTCTATCACAGGGAGACATGTAGAGACAGACAGGTAACCAGTCTATCACAGGGAGACATGTAGAGACAGACAGGTAACCAGTCTATCACAGGGCTGACATGTAGAGACAGACAGGTAACCAGTCTATCACAGGGAGACATGTAGAGACAGACAGGTAACCAGTCTATCACAGGGAGACATGTACAGACAGACAGGTAACCAGTCTATCACAGGGCTGACATGTAGAGACAGACAGGTAACCAGTCTATCATAGGGCTGACATGTAGAGACAGACAGGTAACCAGTCTATCACATGGAGACATGTGGAGACAGACACGTAACCAGTCTATCACAGGGAGACATGTAGAGACAGACAGGTAACCAGTCTATCACAGGGTTGACATGTAGAGAGAGACAGGTGACCAGTCTATCACAGGGCTGACATGTAGAGACAGACAGGTAACCAGTCTATCACAGGGCTGACATGTAGAGACAGACAGGTGACCAGTCTATCACAGGGCTGACATGTAGAGACAGACAGGTAACCAGTCTATCACAGGGAGACATGTAGAGACAGACAGGTAACCAGTCTATCACAGGGAGACATGTAGAGACAGACAGGTAACCAGTCTATCACAGGGCTGACATGTAGAGACAGACAGGCAACCAGTCTATCACAGGGCTGACATGTAGAGACAGACAGGTAACCAGTCTATCACAGGGCCGACATGTAGAGACAGACAGGTAACCAGTCTATCACAGGGCCGACATGTAGAGACAGACAGGTAACCAGTCTATCACAGGGAGATATGTAGAGACAGACAGGTAACCAGTCTATCACAGGGAGGCATGTAGAGACAGACAGGTAACCAGTCTATCATGGGGCCGACATGTAGAGACAGACAGGTAACCAGTCTATCACAGGGGTACATGTAGAGACAGACAGGTAACCAGTCTATCACAGGGGGACATGTAGAGACAGACAGGTAACCAGTCTATCACATGGAGACATGTGGAGACAGACAGGTAACCAGTCTATCACAGGGAGACATGTAGAGACAGACAGGTAACCAGTCTATCACAGGGAGACATGTAGAGACCGACAGGTAACCAGTCTATCACAGGGGGACATGTAGAGACAGACAGGTAACCAGTCTATCACAGGGCTGACATGTAGAGACAGACAGGTAACCAGTCTATCACAGGGAGACATGTAGAGACAGACAGGTAACCAGTCTATCACAGGGAGACATGTAAAGACAGACAGGTAACCAGTCTATCACAGGGAGACATGTAGAGACAGACAGGTAACCAGTCTATCACAGGGAGAAATGTAGAGACAGACAGGTAACCAGTCTATCACAGGGCTGACATGTAGAGACAGACAGGCAACCAGTCTATCACAGGGAGACATGTAGAGACAGACAGGTAACCAGTCTATCACAGGGTTGACATGTAGAGACAGACAGGTAACCAGTCTATCACAGGGAGACATGTAGAGACAGACAGGTAACCAGTCTATCACAGGGCTGACATGTAGAGACAGACAGGCAACCAGTCTATCACAGGGCTGACATGTAGAGACAGACAGGTAACCAGTCTATCACAGGGCCGACATGTAGAGACAGACAGGTAACCAGTCTATCACAGGGAGACATGTGGAGACAGACAGGTAACCAGTCTATCACAGGGAGACATGTGGAGACAGACAGGTAACCAGTCTATCACAGGGAGACATGTAGAGACCGACAGGTAACCAGTCTATCACAGGGGGACATGTAGAGACAGACAGGTAACCAGTCTATCACAGGGCTGACATGTAGAGACAGACAGGTAACCAGTCTATCACAGGGAGACATGTAGAGACAGACAGGTAACCAGTCTATCACAGGGAGACATGTAAAGACAGACAGGTAACCAGTCTATCACAGGGAGACATGTAGAGACAGACAGGTGACCAGTCTATCACAGGGAGACATGTAGAGACAGACAGGTAACCAGTCTATCACAGGGAGACATGTAGAGACAGACAGGTAACCAGTCTATCACAGGGCTGACATGTAGAGACAGACAGGTAACCAGTCTATCACAGGGAGACATGTAGAGACAGACAGGTAACCAGTCTATCACAGGGAGACATGTACAGACAGACAGGTAACCAGTCTATCACAGGGCTGACATGTAGAGACAGACAGGTAACCAGTCTATCATAGGGCTGACATGTAGAGACAGACAGGTAACCAGTCTATCACATGGAGACATGTGGAGACAGACACGTAACCAGTCTATCACATGGAGACATGTGGAGACAGACAGGTAACCAGTCTATCACAGGGAGACATGTAGAGACAGACAGGTAACCAGTCTATCACAGGGAGACATGTAGAGACCGACAGGTAACCAGTCTATCACAGGGCTGACATGTAGAGACAGACAGGTAACCAGTCTATCACAGGGAGACATGTAGAGACAGACAGGTAACCAGTCTATCACAGGGAGACATGTAAAGACAGACAGGTAACCAGTCTATCACAGGGAGACATGTAGAGACAGACAGGTAACCAGTCTATCACAGGGAGACATGTAGAGACAGACAGGTAACCAGTCTATCACAGGGCTGACATGTAGAGACAGACAGGTAACCAGTCTATCACAGGGAGAAATGTAGAGACAGACAGGTAACCAGTCTATCACAGGGCTGACATGTAGAGACAGACAGGCAACCAGTCTATCACAGGGCTGACATGTAGAGACAGACAGGTAACCAGTCTATCAAAGGGCCGACATGTAGAGACAGACAGGTAACCAGTCTATCACAGGGAGACATGTAGAGACAGACAGGTAACCAGTCTATCACAGGGAGACCTGTAGAGACAGACAGGTAACCAGTCTATCATGGGGCCGACATGTAGAGACAGACAGGTAACCAGTCTATCACAGGGAGACATGTAGAGACAGACAGGTAACCAGTCTATCACAGGGGGACATGTAGAGACAGACAGGTAACCAGTCTATCACAGGGAGACATGTAGAGACAGACAGGTAACCAGTCTATCACAGGGAGACATGTAGAGACAGACAGGTAACCAGTCTATCACAGGGGGACATGTAGAGACAGACAGGTAACCAGTCTATCACAGGGAGACATGTAGAGACAGACAGGTAACCAGTCTATCACAGGGAGACATGTAGAGACAGACAGGTAACCAGTCTATCACAGGGAGACATGTAAAGACAGACAGGTAACCAGTCTATCACAGGGAGACATGTAGAGACAGACAGGTGACCAGTCTATCACAGGGAGACATGTAGAGACAGACAGGTAACCAGTCTATCACAGGGAGACATGTAGAGACAGACAGGTAACCAGTCTATCACAGGGAGACATGTAGAGACAGACAGGTAACCAGTCTATCACAGGGAGACATGTAAAGACAGACAGGTAACCAGTCTATCACAGGGAGACATGTAGAGACAGACAGGTGACCAGTCTATCACAGGGAGACATGTAGAGACAGACAGGTAACCAGTCTATCACAGGGAGACATGTAGAGACAGACAGGTAACCAGTCTATCACAGGGCTGACATGTAGAGACAGACAGGTAACCAGTCTATCACAGGGAGACATGTAGAGACAGACAGGTAACCAGTCTATCACAGGGCTGACATGTAGAGACAGACAGGCAACCAGTCTATCACAGGGCTGACATGTAGAGACAGACAGGTAACCAGTCTATCACAGGGCCGACATGTAGAGACAGACAGGTAACCAGTCTATCACAGGGAGACATGTAGAGACCGACAGGTAACCAGTCTATCACAGGGGGACATGTAGAGACAGACAGGTAACCAGTCTATCACAGGGCTGACATGTAGAGACAGACAGGTAACCAGTCTATCACAGGGAGACATGTAGAGACAGACAGGTAACCAGTCTATCACAGGGAGACATGTAAAGACAGACAGGTAACCAGTCTATCACAGGGAGACATGTAGAGACAGACAGGTAACCAGTCTATCACAGGGAGACATGTAGAGACAGACAGGTAACCAGTCTATCACAGGGCTGACATGTAGAGACAGACAGGCAACCAGTCTATCACAGGGAGACATGTAGAGACAGACAGGTAACCAGTCTATCACAGGGCTGACATGTAGAGACAGACAGGTAACCAGTCTATCACAGGGAGACATATAGAGACAGACAGGTAACCAGTCTATCACAGGGCTGACATGTAGAGACAGACAGGCAACCAGTCTATCACAGGGCTGACATGTAGAGACAGACAGGTAACCAGTCTATCACAGGGCCGACATGTAGAGACAGACAGGTAACCAGTCTATCACAGGGAGACATGTAGAGACAGACAGGTAACCAATCTATCACAGGGAGACATGTAGAGACAGACAGGTAACCAGTCTATCATGGGGCCGACAGGTAGAGACAGACAGGTAACCAGTCTATCACAGGGAGACATGTAGAGACAGACAGGTAACCAGTCTATCACAGGGGGACATGTAGAGACAGACAGGTAACCAGTCTATCACAGGGAGACATGTAGAGACAGACAGGTAACCAGTCTATCACAGGGAGACATGTAGAGACAGACAGGTAACCAGTCTATCACAGGGGGACATGTAGAGACAGACAGGTAACCAGTCTATCACAGGGAGACATGTAGAGACAGACAGGTAACCAGTCTATCACAGGGAGACATGTAAAGACAGACAGGTAACCAGTCTATCACAGGGAGACATGTAGAGACAGACAGGTGACCAGTCTATCACAGGGAGACATGTAGAGACAGACAGGTAACCAGTCTATCACAGGGAGACATGTAGAGACAGACTAGTAACCAGTCTATCACAGGGCTGACATGTAGAGACAGACAGGTAACCAGTCTATCACAGGGAGACATGTAGAGACAGACAGGTAACCAGTCTATCACAGGGAGACATGTACAGACAGACAGGTAACCAGTCTATCACAGGGCTGACATGTAGAGACAGACAGGTAACCAGTCTATCACAGGGCTGACATGTAGAGACAGACAGGTAACCAGTCTATCATAGGGCTGACATGTAGAGACAGACAGGTAACCAGTCTATCACATGGAGACATGTGGAGACAGACAGGTAACCAGTCTATCCCAGGGAGACATGTAGAGACAGACAGGTAACCAGTCTATCACAGGGAGACATGTAGAGACCGACAGGTAACCAGTCTATCACAGGGGGACATGTAGAGACAGACAGGTAACCAGTCTATCACAGGGCTGACATGTAGAGACAGACAGGTAACCAGTCTATCACAGGGAGACATGTAGAGACAGACAGGTAACCAGTCTATCACAGGGAGACATGTAAAGACAGACAGGTAACCAGTCTATCACAGGGAGACATGTAGAGACAGACAGGTGACCAGTCTATCACAGGGAGACATGTAGAGACAGACAGGTAACCAGTCTATCACAGGGAGACATGTAGAGACAGACAGGTAACCAGTCTATCACAGGGCTGACATGTAGAGACAGACAGGTAACCAGTCTATCACAGGGAGACATGTAGAGACAGACAGGTAACCAGTCTATCACAGGGAGACATGTACAGACAGACAGGTAACCAGTCTATCAGAGGGCTGACATGTAGAGACAGACAGGTAACCAGTCTATCATAGGGCTGACATGTAGAGACAGACAGGTAACCAGTCTATCACATGGAGACATGTGGAGACAGACACGTAACCAGTCTATCACAGGGAGACATGTAGAGACAGACAGGTAACCAGTCTATCACAGGGCTGACATGTAGAGAGAGACAGGTGACCAGTCTATCACAGGGCTGACATGTAGAGACAGACAGGTAACCAGTCTATCACAGGGCTGACATGTAGAGACAGACAGGTGACCAGTCTATCACAGGGCTGACATGTAGAGACAGACAGGTAACCAGTCTATCACAGGGAGACATGTAGAGACAGACAGGTAACCAGTCTATCACAGGGAGACATGTAGAGACAGACAGGTAACCAGTCTATCACAGGGCTGACATGTAGAGACAGACAGGCAACCAGTCTATCACAGGGCTGACATGTAGAGACAGACAGGTAACCAGTCTATCACAGGGCCGACATGTAGAGACAGACAGGTAACCAGTCTATCACAGGGCCGACATGTAGAGACAGACAGGTAACCAGTCTATCACAGGGAGATATGTAGAGACAGACAGGTAACCAGTCTATCACAGGGAGGCATGTAGAGACAGACAGGTAACCAGTCTATCATGGGGCCGACATGTAGAGACAGACAGGTAACCAGTCTATCACAGGGGTACATGTAGAGACAGACAGGTAACCAGTCTATCACAGGGGGACATGTAGAGACAGACAGGTAACCAGTCTATCACATGGAGACATGTGGAGACAGACAGGTAACCAGTCTATCACAGGGAGACATGTAGAGACAGACAGGTAACCAGTCTATCACAGGGAGACATGTAGAGACCGACAGGTAACCAGTCTATCACAGGGGGACATGTAGAGACAGACAGGTAACCAGTCTATCACAGGGCTGACATGTAGAGACAGACAGGTAACCAGTCTATCACAGGGAGACATGTAGAGACAGACAGGTAACCAGTCTATCACAGGGAGACATGTAAAGACAGACAGGTAACCAGTCTATCACAGGGAGACATGTAGAGACAGACAGGTAACCAGTCTATCACAGGGAGAAATGTAGAGACAGACAGGTAACCAGTCTATCACAGGGCTGACATGTAGAGACAGACAGGCAACCAGTCTATCACAGGGAGACATGTAGAGACAGACAGGTAACCAGTCTATCACAGGGCTGACATGTAGAGACAGACAGGTAACCAGTCTATCACAGGGAGACATGTAGAGACAGACAGGTAACCAGTCTATCACAGGGCTGACATGTAGAGACAGACAGGCAACCAGTCTATCACAGGGCTGACATGTAGAGACAGACAGGTAACCAGTCTATCACAGGGCCGACATGTAGAGACAGACAGGTAACCAGTCTATCACAGGGAGACATGTGGAGACAGACAGGTAACCAGTCTATCACAGGGAGACATGTGGAGACAGACAGGTAACCAGTCTATCACAGGGAGACATGTAGAGACCGACAGGTAACCAGTCTATCACAGGGGGACATGTAGAGACAGACAGGTAACCAGTCTATCACAGGGCTGACATGTAGAGACAGACAGGTAACCAGTCTATCACAGGGAGACATGTAGAGACAGACAGGTAACCAGTCTATCACAGGGAGACATGTAAAGACAGACAGGTAACCAGTCTATCACAGGGAGACATGTAGAGACAGACAGGTGACCAGTCTATCACAGGGAGACATGTAGAGACAGACAGGTAACCAGTCTATCACAGGGAGACATGTAGAGACAGACAGGTAACCAGTCTATCACCGGGCTGACATGTAGAGACAGACAGGTAACCAGTCTATCACAGGGAGACATGTAGAGACAGACAGGTAACCAGTCTATCACAGGGAGACATGTACAGACAGACAGGTAACCAGTCTATCACAGGGCTGACATGTAGAGACAGACAGGTAACCAGTCTATCATAGGGCTGACATGTAGAGACAGACAGGTAACCAGTCTATCACATGGAGACATGTGGAGACAGACACGTAACCAGTCTATCACAGGGAGACATGTAGAGACAGACAGGTAACCAGTCTATCACAGGGCTGACATGTAGAGAGAGACAGGTGACCAGTCTATCACAGGGCTGACATGTAGAGACAGACAGGTAACCAGTCTATCACAGGGCTGACATGTAGAGACAGACAGGTGACCAGTCTATCACAGGGCTGACATGTAGAGACAGACAGGTAACCAGTCTATCACAGGGAGACATGTAGAGACAGACAGGTAACCAGTCTATCACAGGGAGACATGTAGAGACAGACAGGTAACCAGTCTATCACAGGGCTGACATGTAGAGACAGACAGGCAACCAGTCTATCACAGGGCTGACATGTAGAGACAGACAGGTAACCAGTCTATCACAGGGCCGACATGTAGAGACAGACAGGTAACCAGTCTATCACAGGGAGACATGTAGAGACAGACAGGTAACCAGTCTATCACAGGGAGACATGTAGAGACAGACAGGTAACCAGTCTATCATGGGGCCGACATGTAGAGACAGACAGGTAACCAGTCTATCACAGGGGTACATGTAGAGACAGACAGGTAACCAGTCTATCACAGGGGGACATGTAGAGACAGACAGGTAACCAGTCTATCACATGGAGACATGTGGAGACAGACAGGTAACCAGTCTATCACAGGTGGACATGTAGAGACAGACAGGTAACCAGTCTATCACAGGGAGACATGTAGAGACCGACAGGTAACCAGTCTATCACAGGGGGACATGTAGAGACAGACAGGTAACCAGTCTATCACAGGGCTGACATGTAGAGACAGACAGGTAACCAGTCTATCACAGGGAGACATGTAGAGACAGACAGGTAACCAGTCTATCACAGGGAGACATGTAAAGACAGACAGGTAACCAGTCTATCACAGGGAGACATGTAGAGACAGACAGGTAACCAGTCTATCACAGGGAGAAATGTAGAGACAGACAGGTAACCAGTCTATCACAGGGCTGACATGTAGAGACAGACAGGCAACCAGTCTATCACAGGGAGACATGTAGAGACAGACAGGTAACCAGTCTATCACAGGGCTGACATGTAGAGACAGACAGGTAACCAGTCTATCACAGGGAGACATGTAGAGACAGACAGGTAACCAGTCTATCACAGGGAGACATGTACAGACAGACAGGTAACCAGTCTATCACAGGGCTGACATGTAGAGACAGACAGGTAACCAGTCTATCATAGGGCTGACATGTAGAGACAGACAGGTAACCAGTCTATCACATGGAGACATGTGGAGACAGACACGTAACCAGTCTATCACAGGGAGACATGTAGAGACAGACAGGTAACCAGTCTATCACAGGGCTGACATGTAGAGAGAGACAGGTGACCAGTCTATCACAGGGCTGACATGTAGAGACAGACAGGTAACCAGTCTATCACAGGGCTGACATGTAGAGACAGACAGGTGACCAGTCTATCACAGGGCTGACATGTAGAGACAGACAGGTAACCAGTCTATCACAGGGAGACATGTAGAGACAGACAGGTAACCAGTCTATCACAGGGAGACATGTAGAGACAGACAGGTAACCAGTCTATCACAGGGCTGACATGTAGAGACAGACAGGCAACCAGTCTATCACAGGGCTGACATGTAGAGACAGACAGGTAACCAGTCTATCACAGGGCCGACATGTAGAGACAGACAGGTAACCAGTCTATCACAGGGCCGACATGTAGAGACAGACAGGTAACCAGTCTATCACAGGGAGACATGTAGAGACAGACAGGTAACCAGTCTATCACAGGGAGACATGTAGAGACAGACAGGTAACCAGTCTATCATGGGGCCGACATGTAGAGACAGACAGGTAACCAGTCTATCACAGGGGTACATGTAGAGACAGACAGGTAACCAGTCTATCACAGGGGGACATGTAGAGACAGACAGGTAACCAGTCTATCACATGGAGACATGTGGAGACAGACAGGTAACCAGTCTATCACAGGGAGACATGTAGAGACAGACAGGTAACCAGTCTATCACAGGGAGACATGTAGAGACCGACAGGTAACCAGTCTATCACAGGGGGACATGTAGAGACAGACAGGTAACCAGTCTATCACAGGGAGACATGTAGAGACAGACAGGTAACCAGTCTATCATGGGGCCGACATGTAGAGACAGACAGGTAACCAGTCTATCACAGGGGTACATGTAGAGACAGACAGGTAACCAGTCTATCACAGGGGGACATGTAGAGACAGACAGGTAACCAGTCTATCACATGGAGACATGTGGAGACAGACAGGTAACCAGTCTATCACAGGGAGACATGTAGAGACAGACAGGTAACCAGTCTATCACAGGGAGACATGTAGAGACCGACAGGTAACCAGTCTATCACAGGGGGACATGTAGAGACAGACAGGTAACCAGTCTATCACAGGGCTGACATGTAGAGACAGACAGGTAACCAGTCTATCACAGGGAGACATGTAGAGACAGACAGGTAACCAGTCTATCACAGGGAGACATGTAAAGACAGACAGGTAACCAGTCTATCACAGGGAGACATGTAGAGACAGACAGGTAACCAGTCTATCACAGGGAGAAATGTAGAGACAGACAGGTAACCAGTCTATCACAGGGCTGACATGTAGAGACAGACAGGCAACCAGTCTATCACAGGGAGACATGTAGAGACAGACAGGTAACCAGTCTATCACAGGGCTGACATGTAGAGACAGACAGGTAACCAGTCTATCACAGGGAGACATGTAGAGACAGACAGGTAACCAGTCTATCACAGGGCTGACATGTAGAGACAGACAGGCAACCAGTCTATCACAGGGCTGACATGTAGAGACAGACAGGTAACCAGTCTATCACAGGGCCGACATGTAGAGACAGACAGGTAACCAGTCTATCACAGGGAGACATGTGGAGACAGACAGGTAACCAGTCTATCACAGGGAGACATGTGGAGACAGACAGGTAACCAGTCTATCACAGGGAGACATGTAGAGACCGACAGGTAACCAGTCTATCACAGGGGGACATGTAGAGACAGACAGGTAACCAGTCTATCACAGGGCTGACATGTAGAGACAGACAGGTAACCAGTCTATCACAGGGAGACATGTAGAGACAGACAGGTAACCAGTCTATCACAGGGAGACATGTAAAGACAAACAGGTAACCAGTCTATCACAGGGCTGACATGTAGAGACAGACAGGTAACCAGTCTATCACAGGGAGACATGTAGAGACAGACAGGTAACCAGTCTATCACAGGGCTGACATGTAGAGACAGACAGGCAACCAGTCTATCACCGGGCTGACATGTAGAGACAGACAGGTAACCAGTCTATCACAGGGAGACATGTAGAGACAGACAGGTAACCAGTCTATCACAGGGAGACATGTACAGACAGACAGGTAACCAGTCTATCACAGGGCTGACATGTAGAGACAGACAGGTAACCAGTCTATCATAGGGCTGACATGTAGAGACAGACAGGTAACCAGTCTATCACATGGAGACATGTGGAGACAGACACGTAACCAGTCTATCACAGGGAGACATGTAGAGACAGACAGGTAACCAGTCTATCACAGGGCTGACATGTAGAGAGAGACAGGTGACCAGTCTATCACAGGGCTGACATGTAGAGACAGACAGGTAACCAGTCTATCACAGGGCTGACATGTAGAGACAGACAGGTGACCAGTCTATCACAGGGCTGACATGTAGAGACAGACAGGTAACCAGTCTATCACAGGGAGACATGTAGAGACAGACAGGTAACCAGTCTATCACAGGGAGACATGTAGAGACAGACAGGTAACCAGTCTATCACAGGGCTGACATGTAGAGACAGACAGGCAACCAGTCTATCACAGGGCTGACATGTAGAGACAGACAGGTAACCAGTCTATCACAGGGCCGACATGTAGAGACAGACAGGTAACCAGTCTATCACAGGGAGACATGTAGAGACAGACAGGTAACCAGTCTATCACAGGGAGACATGTAGAGACAGACAGGTAACCAGTCTATCATGGGGCCGACATGTAGAGACAGACAGGTAACCAGTCTATCACAGGGGTACATGTAGAGACAGACAGGTAACCAGTCTATCACAGGGGGACATGTAGAGACAGACAGGTAACCAGTCTATCACATGGAGACATGTGGAGACAGACAGGTAACCAGTCTATCACAGGTGGACATGTAGAGACAGACAGGTAACCAGTCTATCACAGGGAGACATGTAGAGACCGACAGGTAACCAGTCTATCACAGGGGGACATGTAGAGACAGACAGGTAACCAGTCTATCACAGGGCTGACATGTAGAGACAGACAGGTAACCAGTCTATCACAGGGAGACATGTAGAGACAGACAGGTAACCAGTCTATCACAGGGAGACATGTAAAGACAGACAGGTAACCAGTCTATCACAGGGAGACATGTAGAGACAGACAGGTAACCAGTCTATCACAGGGAGAAATGTAGAGACAGACAGGTAACCAGTCTATCACAGGGCTGACATGTAGAGACAGACAGGCAACCAGTCTATCACAGGGAGACATGTAGAGACAGACAGGTAACCAGTCTATCACAGGGCTGACATGTAGAGACAGACAGGTAACCAGTCTATCACAGGGAGACATGTAGAGACAGACAGGTAACCAGTCTATCACAGGGAGACATGTACAGACAGACAGGTAACCAGTCTATCACAGGGCTGACATGTAGAGACAGACAGGTAACCAGTCTATCATAGGGCTGACATGTAGAGACAGACAGGTAACCAGTCTATCACATGGAGACATGTGGAGACAGACACGTAACCAGTCTATCACAGGGAGACATGTAGAGACAGACAGGTAACCAGTCTATCACAGGGCTGACATGTAGAGAGAGACAGGTGACCAGTCTATCACAGGGCTGACATGTAGAGACAGACAGGTAACCAGTCTATCACAGGGCTGACATGTAGAGACAGACAGGTGACCAGTCTATCACAGGGCTGACATGTAGAGACAGACAGGTAACCAGTCTATCACAGGGAGACATGTAGAGACAGACAGGTAACCAGTCTATCACAGGGAGACATGTAGAGACAGACAGGTAACCAGTCTATCACAGGGCTGACATGTAGAGACAGACAGGCAACCAGTCTATCACAGGGCTGACATGTAGAGACAGACAGGTAACCAGTCTATCACAGGGCCGACATGTAGAGACAGACAGGTAACCAGTCTATCACAGGGCCGACATGTAGAGACAGACAGGTAACCAGTCTATCACAGGGAGACATGTAGAGACAGACAGGTAACCAGTCTATCACAGGGAGACATGTAGAGACAGACAGGTAACCAGTCTATCATGGGGCCGACATGTAGAGACAGACAGGTAACCAGTCTATCACAGGGGTACATGTAGAGACAGACAGGTAACCAGTCTATCACAGGGGGACATGTAGAGACAGACAGGTAACCAGTCTATCACATGGAGACATGTGGAGACAGACAGGTAACCAGTCTATCACAGGGAGACATGTAGAGACAGACAGGTAACCAGTCTATCACAGGGAGACATGTAGAGACCGACAGGTAACCAGTCTATCACAGGGGGACATGTAGAGACAGACAGGTAACCAGTCTATCACAGGGAGACATGTAGAGACAGACAGGTAACCAGTCTATCATGGGGCCGACATGTAGAGACAGACAGGTAACCAGTCTATCACAGGGGTACATGTAGAGACAGACAGGTAACCAGTCTATCACAGGGGGACATGTAGAGACAGACAGGTAACCAGTCTATCACATGGAGACATGTGGAGACAGACAGGTAACCAGTCTATCACAGGGAGACATGTAGAGACAGACAGGTAACCAGTCTATCACAGGGAGACATGTAGAGACCGACAGGTAACCAGTCTATCACAGGGGGACATGTAGAGACAGACAGGTAACCAGTCTATCACAGGGCTGACATGTAGAGACAGACAGGTAACCAGTCTATCACAGGGAGACATGTAGAGACAGACAGGTAACCAGTCTATCACAGGGAGACATGTAAAGACAGACAGGTAACCAGTCTATCACAGGGAGACATGTAGAGACAGACAGGTAACCAGTCTATCACAGGGAGAAATGTAGAGACAGACAGGTAACCAGTCTATCACAGGGCTGACATGTAGAGACAGACAGGCAACCAGTCTATCACAGGGAGACATGTAGAGACAGACAGGTAACCAGTCTATCACAGGGCTGACATGTAGAGACAGACAGGTAACCAGTCTATCACAGGGAGACATGTAGAGACAGACAGGTAACCAGTCTATCACAGGGCTGACATGTAGAGACAGACAGGCAACCAGTCTATCACAGGGCTGACATGTAGAGACAGACAGGTAACCAGTCTATCACAGGGCCGACATGTAGAGACAGACAGGTAACCAGTCTATCACAGGGAGACATGTGGAGACAGACAGGTAACCAGTCTATCACAGGGAGACATGTGGAGACAGACAGGTAACCAGTCTATCACAGGGAGACATGTAGAGACCGACAGGTAACCAGTCTATCACAGGGGGACATGTAGAGACAGACAGGTAACCAGTCTATCACAGGGCTGACATGTAGAGACAGACAGGTAACCAGTCTATCACAGGGAGACATGTAGAGACAGACAGGTAACCAGTCTATCACAGGGAGACATGTAAAGACAGACAGGTAACCAGTCTATCACAGGGCTGACATGTAGAGACAGACAGGTAACCAGTCTATCACAGGGAGACATGTAGAGACAGACAGGTAACCAGTCTATCACAGGGCTGACATGTAGAGACAGACAGGCAACCAGTCTATCACAGGGCTGACATGTAGAGACAGACAGGTAACCAGTCTATCACAGGGAGACATGTAGAGACAGACAGGTGACCAGTCTATCACAGGGAGACATGTAGAGACAGACAGGTAACCAGTCTATCACAGGGAGACATGTAGAGACAGACAGGTAACCAGTCTATCACAGGGCTGACATGTAGAGACAGACAGGTAACCAGTCTATCACAGGGAGACATGTAGAGACAGACAGGTAACCAGTCTATCACAGGGAGACATATACAGACAGACAGGTAACCAGTCTATCACAGGGCTGACATGTAGAGACAGACAGGTAACCAGTCTATCACAGGGCTGACATGTAGAGACAGACAGGTAACCAGTCTATCGTAGGGCTGACATGTAGAGACAGACAGGTAACCAGTCTATCACATGGAGACATGTGGAGACAGACAGGTAACCAGTCTATCACAGGGAGACATGTAGAGACAGACAGGTAACCAGTCTATCACAGGGAGACATGTAGAGACCGACAGGTAACCAGTCTATCACAGGGGGACATGTAGAGACAGACAGGTAACCAGTCTATCACAGGGCTGACATGTAGAGACAGACAGGTAACCAGTCTATCACAGGGAGACATGTAGAGACAGACAGGTAACCAGTCTATCACAGGGAGACATGTAAAGACAGACAGGTAACCAGTCTATCACAGGGAGACATGTAGAGACAGACAGGTAACCAGTCTATCACAGGGAGACATGTAGAGACAGACAGGTAACCAGTCTATCACAGGGCTGACATGTAGAGACAGACAGGCAACCAGTCTATCACAGGGAGACATGTAGAGACAGACAGGTAACCAGTCTATCACAGGGCTGACATGTAGAGACAGACAGGTAACCAGTCTATCACAGGGAGAAATGTAGAGACAGACAGGTAACCAGTCTATCACAGGGCTGACATGTAGAGACAGACAGGCAACCAGTCTATCACAGGGCTGACATGTAGAGACAGACAGGTAACCAGTCTATCACAGGGCCGACATGTAGAGACAGACAGGTAACCAGTCTATCACAGGGAGACATGTAGAGACAGACAGGTAACCAGTCTATCACAGGGAGACATGTAGAGACAGACAGGTAACCAGTCTATCATGGGGCCGACATGTAGAGACAGACAGGTAACCAGTCTATCACAGGGAGACATGTAGAGACAGACAGGTAACCAGTCTATCACAGGGGGACATGTAGAGACAGACAGGTAACCAGTCTATCACAGGGAGACATGTAGAGACAGACAGGTAACCAGTCTATCACAGGGAGACATGTAGAGACAGACAGGTAACCAGTCTATCACAGGGGGACATGTAGAGACAGACAGGTAACCAGTCTATCACAGGGAGACATGTAGAGACAGACAGGTAACCAGTCTATCACAGGGAGACATGTAGAGACAGACAGGTAACCAGTCTATCACAGGGAGACATGTAAAGACAGACAGGTAACCAGTCTATCACAGGCAGACATGTAGAGACAGACAGGTGACCAGTCTATCACAGGGAGACATGTAGAGACAGACAGGTAACCAGTCTATCACAGGGAGACATGTAGAGACAGACAGGTAACCAGTCTATCACAGGGAGACATGTAGAGACAGACAGGTAACCAGTCTATCACAGGGAGACATGTAAAGACAGACAGGTAACCAGTCTATCACAGGGAGACATGTAGAGACAGACAGGTGACCAGTCTATCACAGGGAGACATGTAGAGACAGACAGGTAACCAGTCTATCACAGGGAGACATGTAGAGACAGACAGGTAACCAGTCTATCACAGGGCTGACATGTAGAGACAGACAGGTAACCAGTCTATCACAGGGAGACATGTAGAGACAGACAGGTAACCAGTCTATCACAGGGCTGACATGTAGAGACAGACAGGCAACCAGTCTATCACAGGGCTGACATGTAGAGACAGACAGGTAACCAGTCTATCACAGGGCCGACATGTAGAGACAGACAGGTAACCAGTCTATCACAGGGAGGCATGTAGAGACCGACAGGTAACCAGTCTATCACAGGGGGACATGTAGAGACAGACAGGTAACCCGTCTATCACAGGGCTGACATGTAGAGACAGACAGGTAACCAGTCTATCACAGGGAGACATGTAGAGACAGACAGGTAACCAGTCTATCACAGGGAGACATGTAAAGACAGACAGGTAACCAGTCTATCACAGGGAGACATGTAGAGACAGACAGGTAACCAGTCTATCACAGGGAGACATGTAGAGACAGACAGGTAACCAGTCTATCACAGGGCTGACATGTAGAGACAGACAGGCAACCAGTCTATCACAGGGAGACATGTAGAGACAGACAGGTAACCAGTCTATCACAGGGCTGACATGTAGAGACAGACAGGTAACCAGTCTATCACAGGGAGACATATAGAGACAGACAGGTAACCAGTCTATCACAGGGCTGACATGTAGAGACAGACAGGCAACCAGTCTATCACAGGGCTGACATGTAGAGACAGACAGGTAACCAGTCTATCACAGGGCCGACATGTAGAGACAGACAGGTAACCAGTCTATCACAGGGAGACATGTAGAGACAGACAGGTAACCAATCTATCACAGGGAGACATGTAGAGACAGACAGGTAACCAGTCTATCATGGGGCCGACAGGTAGAGACAGACAGGTAACCAGTCTATCACAGGGAGACATGTAGAGACAGACAGGTAACCAGTCTATCACAGGGGGACATGTAGAGACAGACAGGTAACCAGTCTATCACAGGGAGACATGTAGAGACAGACAGGTAACCAGTCTATCACAGGGAGACATGTAGAGACAGACAGGTAACCAGTCTATCATGGGGCCGACAGGTAGAGACAGACAGGTAACCAGTCTATCACAGGGAGACATGTAGAGACAGACAGGTAACCAGTCTATCACAGGGGGACATGTAGAGACAGACAGGTAACCAGTCTATCACAGGGAGACATGTAGAGACAGACAGGTAACCAGTCTATCACAGGGAGACATGTAGAGACAGACAGGTAACCAGTCTATCACAGGGGGACATGTAGAGACAGACAGGTAACCAGTCTATCACAGGGAGACATGTAGAGACAGACAGGTAACCAGTCTATCACAGGGAGACATGTAGAGACAGACAGGTAACCAGTCTATCACAGGGAGACATGTAAAGACAGACAGGTAACCAGTCTATCACAGGGAGACATGTAGAGACAGACAGGTGACCAGTCTATCACAGGGAGACATGTAGAGACAGACAGGTAACCAGTCTATCACAGGGAGACATGTAGAGACAGACAGGTAACCAGTCTATCACAGGGCTGACATGTAGAGACAGACAGGTAACCAGTCTATCACAGGGAGACATGTAGAGACAGACAGGTAACCAGTCTATCACAGGGAGACATGTACAGACAGACAGGTAACCAGTCTATCACAGGGCTGACATGTAGGCACAGACAGGTAACCAGTCTATCACAGGGCTGACATGTAGAGACAGACAGGTAACCAGTCTATCATAGGGCTGACATGTAGAGACAGACAGGTAACCAGTCTATCACATGGAGACATGTAGAGACCGACAGGTAACCAGTCTATCACAGGGAGACATGTAGAGACCGACAGGTAACCAGTCTATCACAGGGGGACATGTAGAGACAGACAGGTAACCAGTCTATCACAGGGCTGACATGTAGAGACAGACAGGTAACCAGTCTATCACAGGGAGACATGTAGAGACAGACAGGTAACCAGTCTATCACAGGGAGACATGTAAAGACAGACAGGTAACCAGTCTATCACAGGGAGACATGTAGAGGCAGACAGGTGACCAGTCTATCACAGGAAGAAATGTAGAGACAGACAGGTAACCAGTCTATCACAGGGAGACATGTAGAGACAGACAGGTAACCAGTCTATCACAGGGCTGACATGTAGAGACAGACAGGTAACCAGTCTATCACAGGGAGACATGTAGAGACAGACAGGTAACCAGTCTATCACAGGGAGACATGTACAGACAGACAGGTAACCAGTCTATCACAGGGCTGACATGTAGAGACAGACAGGTAACCAGTCTATCATAGGGCTGACATGTAGAGACAGACAGGTAACCAGTCTATCACATGGAGACATGTGGAGACAGACACGTAACCAGTCTATCACAGGGAGACATGTAGAGACAGACAGGTAACCAGTCTATCACAGGGCTGACATGTAGAGAGAGACAGGTGACCAGTCTATCACAGGGCTGACATGTAGAGACAGACAGGTAACCAGTCTATCACAGGGCTGACATGTAGAGACAGACAGGTGACCAGTCTATCACAGGGCTGACATGTAGAGACAGACAGGTAACCAGTCTATCACAGGGAGACATGTAGAGACAGACAGGTAACCAGTCTATCACAGGGAGACATGTAGAGACAGACAGGTAACCAGTCTATCACAGGGCTGACATGTAGAGACAGACAGGTAACCAGTCTATCACAGGGAGACATGTGGAGACAGACAGGTAACCAGTCTATCACAGGGAGACATGTGGAGACAGACAGGTAACCAGTCTATCACAGGGAGACATGTAGAGACCGACAGGTAACCAGTCTATCACAGGGGGACATGTAGAGACAGACAGGTAACCAGTCTATCACAGGGCTGACATGTAGAGACAGACAGGTAACCAGTCTATCACAGGGAGACATGCAGAGACAGACAGGTAACCAGTCTATCACAGGGAGACATGTAAAGACAGACAGGTAACCAGTCTATCACAGGGAGACATGTAGAGACAGACAGGTGACCAGTCTATCACAGGGAGACATGTAGAGACAGACAGGTAACCAGTCTATCACAGGGAGACATGTAGAGACAGACAGGTAACCAGTCTATCACAGGGCTGACATGTAGAGACAGACAGGTAACCAGTCTATCACAGGGAGACATGTAGAGACAGACAGGTAACCAGTCTATCACAGGGAGACATGTACAGACAGACAGGTAACCAGTCTATCACAGGGCTGACATGTAGAGACAGACAGGTAACCAGTCTATCATAGGGCTGACATGTTGAGACAGACAGGTAACCAGTCTATCACATGGAGACATGTGGAGAGAGACAGGTGACCAGTCTATCACAGGGCTGACATGTAGAGAGAGACAGGTGACCAGTCTATCACAGGGCTGACATGTAGAGACAGACAGGTAACCAGTCTATCACAGGGCTGACATGTAGAGACAGACAGGTGACCAGTCTATCACAGGGCTGACATGTAGAGACAGACAGGTAACCAGTCTATCACAGGGAGACATGTAGAGACAGACAGGTAACCAGTCTATCACAGGGAGACATGTAGAGACAGACAGGTAACCAGTCTATCACAGGGCTGACATGTAGAGACAGACAGGCAACCAGTCTATCACAGGGCTGACATGTAGAGACAGACAGGTAACCAGTCTATCACAGGGCCGACATGTAGAGACAGACAGGTAACCAGTCTATCACAGGGCCGACATGTAGAGACAGACAGGTAACCAGTCTATCACAGGGAGACATGTAGAGACAGACAGGTAACCAGTCTATCACAGGGAGACATGTAGAGACAGACAGGTAACCAGTCTATCATGGGGCCGACATGTAGAGACAGACAGGTAACCAGTCTATCACAGGGGTACATGTAGAGACAGACAGGTAACCAGTCTATCACAGGGGGACATGTAGAGACAGACAGGTAACCAGTCTATCACATGGAGACATGTGGAGACAGACAGGTAACCAGTCTATCACAGGGAGACATGTAGAGACAGACAGGTAACCAGTCTATCACAGGGAGACATGTAGAGACCGACAGGTAACCAGTCTATCACAGGGGGACATGTAGAGACAGACAGGTAACCAGTCTATCACAGGGCTGACATGTAGAGACAGACAGGTAACCAGTCTATCACAGGGAGACATGTAGAGACAGACAGGTAACCAGTCTATCACAGGGAGACATGTAAAGACAGACAGGTAACCAGTCTATCACAGGGAGACATGTAGAGACAGACAGGTAACCAGTCTATCACAGGGAGAAATGTAGAGACAGACAGGTAACCAGTCTATCACAGGGCTGACATGTAGAGACAGACAGGCAACCAGTCTATCACAGGGAGACATGTAGAGACAGACAGGTAACCAGTCTATCACAGGGCTGACATGTAGAGACAGACAGGTAACCAGTCTATCACAGGGAGACATGTAGAGACAGACAGGTAACCAGTCTATCACAGGGAGACATGTAGAGACCGACAGGTAACCAGTCTATCACAGGGGGACATGTAGAGACAGACAGGTAACCAGTCTATCACAGGGAGACATGTAGAGACAGACAGGTAACCAGTCTATCATGGGGCCGACATGTAGAGACAGACAGGTAACCAGTCTATCACAGGGGTACATGTAGAGACAGACAGGTAACCAGTCTATCACAGGGGGACATGTAGAGACAGACAGGTAACCAGTCTATCACATGGAGACATGTGGAGACAGACAGGTAACCAGTCTATCACAGGGAGACATGTAGAGACAGACAGGTAACCAGTCTATCACAGGGAGACATGTAGAGACAGACAGGTAACCAGTCTATCACAGGGAGACATGTAGAGACAGACAGGTAACCAGTCTATCACAGGGCTGACATGTAGAGACAGACAGGTAACCAGTCTATCACAGGGAGACATGTAGAGACAGACAGGTAACCAGTCTATCACAGGGAGACATGTACAGACAGACAGGTAACCAGTCTATCACAGGGCTGACATGTAGAGACAGACAGGTAACCAGTCTATCATAGGGCTGACATGTTGAGACAGACAGGTAACCAGTCTATCACATGGAGACATGTGGAGAGAGACAGGTGACCAGTCTATCACAGGGCTGACATGTAGAGAGAGACAGGTGACCAGTCTATCACAGGGCTGACATGTAGAGACAGACAGGTAACCAGTCTATCACAGGGCTGACATGTAGAGACAGACAGGTGACCAGTCTATCACAGGGCTGACATGTAGAGACAGACAGGTAACCAGTCTATCACAGGGAGACATGTAGAGACAGACAGGTAACCAGTCTATCACAGGGAGACATGTAGAGACAGACAGGTAACCAGTCTATCACAGGGCTGACATGTAGAGACAGACAGGCAACCAGTCTATCACAGGGCTGACATGTAGAGACAGACAGGTAACCAGTCTATCACAGGGCCGACATGTAGAGACAGACAGGTAACCAGTCTATCACAGGGCCGACATGTAGAGACAGACAGGTAACCAGTCTATCACAGGGAGACATGTAGAGACAGACAGGTAACCAGTCTATCACAGGGAGACATGTAGAGACAGACAGGTAACCAGTCTATCATGGGGCCGACATGTAGAGACAGACAGGTAACCAGTCTATCACAGGGGTACATGTAGAGACAGACAGGTAACCAGTCTATCACAGGGGGACATGTAGAGACAGACAGGTAACCAGTCTATCACATGGAGACATGTGGAGACAGACAGGTAACCAGTCTATCACAGGGAGACATGTAGAGACAGACAGGTAACCAGTCTATCACAGGGAGACATGTAGAGACCGACAGGTAACCAGTCTATCACAGGGGGACATGTAGAGACAGACAGGTAACCAGTCTATCACAGGGCTGACATGTAGAGACAGACAGGTAACCAGTCTATCACAGGGAGACATGTAGAGACAGACAGGTAACCAGTCTATCACAGGGAGACATGTAAAGACAGACAGGTAACCAGTCTATCACAGGGAGACATGTAGAGACAGACAGGTAACCAGTCTATCACAGGGAGAAATGTAGAGACAGACAGGTAACCAGTCTATCACAGGGCTGACATGTAGAGACAGACAGGCAACCAGTCTATCACAGGGAGACATGTAGAGACAGACAGGTAACCAGTCTATCACAGGGCTGACATGTAGAGACAGACAGGTAACCAGTCTATCACAGGGAGACATGTAGAGACAGACAGGTAACCAGTCTATCACAGGGAGACATGTAGAGACCGACAGGTAACCAGTCTATCACAGGGGGACATGTAGAGACAGACAGGTAACCAGTCTATCACAGGGAGACATGTAGAGACAGACAGGTAACCAGTCTATCATGGGGCCGACATGTAGAGACAGACAGGTAACCAGTCTATCACAGGGGTACATGTAGAGACAGACAGGTAACCAGTCTATCACAGGGGGACATGTAGAGACAGACAGGTAACCAGTCTATCACATGGAGACATGTGGAGACAGACAGGTAACCAGTCTATCACAGGGAGACATGTAGAGACAGACAGGTAACCAGTCTATCACAGGGAGACATGTAGAGACCGACAGGTAACCAGTCTATCACAGGGGGACATGTAGAGACAGACAGGTAACCAGTCTATCACAGGGCTGACATGTAGAGACAGACAGGTAACCAGTCTATCACAGGGAGACATGTAAAGACAGACAGGTAACCAGTCTATCACAGGGAGACATGTAGAGACAGACAGGTAACCAGTCTATCACAGGGAGACATGTAAAGACAGACAGGTAACCAGTCTATCACAGGGAGACATGTAGAGACAGACAGGTAACCAGTCTATCACAGGGAGAAATGTAGAGACAGACAGGTAACCAGTCTATCACAGGGCTGACATGTAGAGACAGACAGGCAACCAGTCTATCACAGGGAGACATGTAGAGACAGACAGGTAACCAGTCTATCACAGGGCTGACATGTAGAGACAGACAGGTAACCAGTCTATCACAGGGAGACATGTAGAGACAGACAGGTAACCAGTCTATCACAGGGCTGACATGTAGAGACAGACAGGCAACCAGTCTATCACAGGGCTGACATGTAGAGACAGACAGGTAACCAGTCTATCACAGGGAGACATGTAAAGACAGACAGGTAACCAGTCTATCACAGGGAGACATGTAGAGACAGACAGGTAACCAGTCTATCACAGGGAGAAATGTAGAGACAGACAGGTAACCAGTCTATCACAGGGCTGACATGTAGAGACAGACAGGCAACCAGTCTATCACAGGGAGACATGTAGAGACAGACAGGTAACCAGTCTATCACAGGGCTGACATGTAGAGACAGACAGGTAACCAGTCTATCACAGGGAGACATGTAGAGACAGACAGGTAACCAGTCTATCACAGGGCTGACATGTAGAGACAGACAGGCAACCAGTCTATCACAGGGCTGACATGTAGAGACAGACAGGTAACCAGTCTATCACAGGGCCGACATGTAGAGACAGACAGGTAACCAGTCTATCACAGGGAGACATGTGGAGACAGACAGGTAACCAGTCTATCACAGGGAGACATGTGGAGACAGACAGGTAACCAGTCTATCACAGGGAGACATGTAGAGACCGACAGGTAACCAGTCTATCACAGGGGGACATGTAGAGACAGACAGGTAACCAGTCTATCACAGGGCTGACATGTAGAGACAGACAGGTAACCAGTCTATCACAGGGAGACATGTAGAGACAGACAGGTAACCAGTCTATCACAGGGAGACATGTAAAGACAGACAGGTAACCAGTCTATCACAGGGCTGACATGTAGAGACAGACAGGTAACCAGTCTATCACAGGGAGACATGTAGAGACAGACAGGTAACCAGTCTATCACAGGGCTGACATGTAGAGACAGACAGGCAACCAGTCTATCACAGGGCTGACATGTAGAGACAGACAGGTAACCAGTCTATCACAGGGAGACATGTAGAGACAGACAGGTGACCAGTCTATCACAGGGAGACATGTAGAGACAGACAGGTAACCAGTCTATCACAGGGAGACATGTAGAGACAGACAGGTAACCAGTCTATCACAGGGCTGACATGTAGAGACAGACAGGTAACCAGTCTATCACAGGGAGACATGTAGAGACAGACAGGTAACCAGTCTATCACAGGGAGACATATACAGACAGACAGGTAACCAGTCTATCACAGGGCTGACATGTAGAGACAGACAGGTAACCAGTCTATCACAGGGCTGACATGTAGAGACAGACAGGTAACCAGTCTATCGTAGGGCTGACATGTAGAGACAGACAGGTAACCAGTCTATCACAGGGAGACATGTAGAGACAGACAGGTAACCAGTCTATCACAGGGAGACATGTAGAGACCGACAGGTAACCAGTCTATCACAGGGGGACATGTAGAGACAGACAGGTAACCAGTCTATCACAGGGCTGACATGTAGAGACAGACAGGTAACCAGTCTATCACAGGGAGACATGTAGAGACAGACAGGTAACCAGTCTATCACAGGGAGACATGTAAAGACAGACAGGTAACCAGTCTATCACAGGGAGACATGTAGAGACAGACAGGTAACCAGTCTATCACAGGGAGACATGTAGAGACAGACAGGTAACCAGTCTATCACAGGGCTGACATGTAGAGACAGACAGGCAACCAGTCTATCACAGGGAGACATGTAGAGACAGACAGGTAACCAGTCTATCACAGGGCTGACATGTAGAGACAGACAGGTAACCAGTCTATCACAGGGAGAAATGTAGAGACAGACAGGTAACCAGTCTATCACAGGGCTGACATGTAGAGACAGACAGGCAACCAGTCTATCACAGGGCTGACATGTAGAGACAGACAGGTAACCAGTCTATCACAGGGCCGACATGTAGAGACAGACAGGTAACCAGTCTATCACAGGGAGACATGTAGAGACAGACAGGTAACCAGTCTATCACAGGGAGACATGTAGAGACAGACAGGTAACCAGTCTATCATGGGGCCGACATGTAGAGACAGACAGGTAACCAGTCTATCACAGGGAGACATGTAGAGACAGACAGGTAACCAGTCTATCACAGGGGGACATGTAGAGACAGACAGGTAACCAGTCTATCACAGGGGGACATGTAGAGACAGACAGGTAACCAGTCTATCACAGGGAGACATGTAGAGACAGACAGGTAACCAGTCTATCACAGGGGGACATGTAGAGACAGACAGGTAACCAGTCTATCACAGGGAGACATGTAGAGACAGACAGGTAACCAGTCTATCACAGGGAGACATGTAGAGACAGACAGGTAACCAGTCTATCACAGGGAGACATGTAAAGACAGACAGGTAACCAGTCTATCACAGGCAGACATGTAGAGACAGACAGGTGACCAGTCTATCACAGGGAGACATGTAGAGACAGACAGGTAACCAGTCTATCACAGGGAGACATGTAGAGACAGACAGGTAACCAGTCTATCACAGGGAGACATGTAGAGACAGACAGGTAACCAGTCTATCACAGGGAGACATGTAAAGACAGACAGGTAACCAGTCTATCACAGGGAGACATGTAGAGACAGACAGGTGACCAGTCTATCACAGGGAGACATGTAGAGACAGACAGGTAACCAGTCTATCACAGGGAGACATGTAGAGACAGACAGGTAACCAGTCTATCACAGGGCTGACATGTAGAGACAGACAGGTAACCAGTCTATCACAGGGAGACATGTAGAGACAGACAGGTAACCAGTCTATCACAGGGGGACATGTAGAGACAGACAGGTAACCAGTCTATCACAGGGGGACATGTAGAGACAGACAGGTAACCAGTCTATCACAGGGAGACATGTAGAGACAGACAGGTAACCAGTCTATCACAGGGGGACATGTAGAGACAGACAGGTAACCAGTCTATCACAGGGAGACATGTAGAGACAGACAGGTAACCAGTCTATCACAGGGAGACATGTAGAGACAGACAGGTAACCAGTCTATCACAGGGAGACATGTAAAGACAGACAGGTAACCAGTCTATCACAGGCAGACATGTAGAGACAGACAGGTGACCAGTCTATCACAGGGAGACATGTAGAGACAGACAGGTAACCAGTCTATCACAGGGAGACATGTAGAGACAGACAGGTAACCAGTCTATCACAGGGAGACATGTAGAGACATACAGGTAACCAGTCTATCACAGGGAGACATGTAAAGACAGACAGGTAACCAGTCTATCACAGGGAGACATGTAGAGACAGACAGGTGACCAGTCTATCACAGGGAGACATGTAGAGACAGACAGGTAACCAGTCTATCACAGGGAGACATGTAGAGACAGACAGGTAACCAGTCTATCACAGGGCTGACATGTAGAGACAGACAGGTAACCAGTCTATCACAGGGAGACATGTAGAGACAGACAGGTAACCAGTCTATCACAGGGCTGACATGTAGAGACAGACAGGCAACCAGTCTATCACAGGGCTGACATGTAGAGACAGACAGGTAACCAGTCTATCACAGGGCCGACATGTAGAGACAGACAGGTAACCAGTCTATCACAGGGAGGCATGTAGAGACCGACAGGTAACCAGTCTATCACAGGGGGACATGTAGAGACAGACAGGTAACCCGTCTATCACAGGGCTGACATGTAGAGACAGACAGGTAACCAGTCTATCACAGGGAGACATGTAGAGACAGACAGGTAACCAGTCTATCACAGGGAGACATGTAAAGACAGACAGGTAACCAGTCTATCACAGGGAGACATGTAGAGACAGACAGGTAACCAGTCTATCACAGGGAGACATGTAGAGACAGACAGGTAACCAGTCTATCACAGGGCTGACATGTAGAGACAGACAGGCAACCAGTCTATCACAGGGAGACATGTAGAGACAGACAGGTAACCAGTCTATCACAGGGCTGACATGTAGAGACAGACAGGTAACCAGTCTATCACAGGGAGACATATAGAGACAGACAGGTAACCAGTCTATCACAGGGCTGACATGTAGAGACAGACAGGCAACCAGTCTATCACAGGGCTGACATGTAGAGACAGACAGGTAACCAGTCTATCACAGGGCCGACATGTAGAGACAGACAGGTAACCAGTCTATCACAGGGAGACATGTAGAGACAGACAGGTAACCAATCTATCACAGGGAGACATGTAGAGACAGACAGGTAACCAGTCTATCATGGGGCCGACAGGTAGAGACAGACAGGTAACCAGTCTATCACAGGGAGACATGTAGAGACAGACAGGTAACCAGTCTATCACAGGGGGACATGTAGAGACAGACAGGTAACCAGTCTATCACAGGGAGACATGTAGAGACAGACAGGTAACCAGTCTATCACAGGGAGACATGTAGAGACAGACAGGTAACCAGTCTATCATGGGGCCGACAGGTAGAGACAGACAGGTAACCAGTCTATCACAGGGAGACATGTAGAGACAGACAGGTAACCAGTCTATCACAGGGGGACATGTAGAGACAGACAGGTAACCAGTCTATCACAGGGAGACATGTAGAGACAGACAGGTAACCAGTCTATCACAGGGAGACATGTAGAGACAGACAGGTAACCAGTCTATCACAGGGGGACATGTAGAGACAGACAGGTAACCAGTCTATCACAGGGAGACATGTAGAGACAGACAGGTAACCAGTCTATCACAGGGAGACATGTAGAGACAGACAGGTAACCAGTCTATCACAGGGAGACATGTAAAGACAGACAGGTAACCAGTCTATCACAGGGAGACATGTAGAGACAGACAGGTGACCAGTCTATCACAGGGAGACATGTAGAGACAGACAGGTAACCAGTCTATCACAGGGAGACATGTAGAGACAGACAGGTAACCAGTCTATCACAGGGCTGACATGTAGAGACAGACAGGTAACCAGTCTATCACAGGGAGACATGTAGAGACAGACAGGTAACCAGTCTATCACAGGGAGACATGTACAGACAGACAGGTAACCAGTCTATCACAGGGCTGACATGTAGGCACAGACAGGTAACCAGTCTATCACAGGGCTGACATGTAGAGACAGACAGGTAACCAGTCTATCATAGGGCTGACATGTAGAGACAGACAGGTAACCAGTCTATCACATGGAGACATGTAGAGACCGACAGGTAACCAGTCTATCACAGGGAGACATGTAGAGACCGACAGGTAACCAGTCTATCACAGGGGGACATGTAGAGACAGACAGGTAACCAGTCTATCACAGGGCTGACATGTAGAGACAGACAGGTAACCAGTCTATCACAGGGAGACATGTAGAGACAGACAGGTAACCAGTCTATCACAGGGAGACATGTAAAGACAGACAGGTAACCAGTCTATCACAGGGAGACATGTAGAGGCAGACAGGTGACCAGTCTATCACAGGAAGAAATGTAGAGACAGACAGGTAACCAGTCTATCACAGGGAGACATGTAGAGACAGACAGGTAACCAGTCTATCACAGGGCTGACATGTAGAGACAGACAGGTAACCAGTCTATCACAGGGAGACATGTAGAGACAGACAGGTAACCAGTCTATCACAGGGAGACATGTACAGACAGACAGGTAACCAGTCTATCACAGGGCTGACATGTAGAGACAGACAGGTAACCAGTCTATCATAGGGCTGACATGTAGAGACAGACAGGTAACCAGTCTATCACATGGAGACATGTGGAGACAGACACGTAACCAGTCTATCACAGGGAGACATGTAGAGACAGACAGGTAACCAGTCTATCACAGGGCTGACATGTAGAGAGAGACAGGTGACCAGTCTATCACAGGGCTGACATGTAGAGACAGACAGGTAACCAGTCTATCACAGGGCTGACATGTAGAGACAGACAGGTGACCAGTCTATCACAGGGCTGACATGTAGAGACAGACAGGTAACCAGTCTATCACAGGGAGACATGTAGAGACAGACAGGTAACCAGTCTATCACAGGGAGACATGTAGAGACAGACAGGTAACCAGTCTATCACAGGGCTGACATGTAGAGACAGACAGGTAACCAGTCTATCACAGGGAGACATGTGGAGACAGACAGGTAACCAGTCTATCACAGGGAGACATGTGGAGACAGACAGGTAACCAGTCTATCACAGGGAGACATGTAGAGACCGACAGGTAACCAGTCTATCACAGGGGGACATGTAGAGACAGACAGGTAACCAGTCTATCACAGGGCTGACATGTAGAGACAGACAGGTAACCAGTCTATCACAGGGAGACATGCAGAGACAGACAGGTAACCAGTCTATCACAGGGAGACATGTAAAGACAGACAGGTAACCAGTCTATCACAGGGAGACATGTAGAGACAGACAGGTGACCAGTCTATCACAGGGAGACATGTAGAGACAGACAGGTAACCAGTCTATCACAGGGAGACATGTAGAGACAGACAGGTAACCAGTCTATCACAGGGCTGACATGTAGAGACAGACAGGTAACCAGTCTATCACAGGGAGACATGTAGAGACAGACAGGTAACCAGTCTATCACAGGGAGACATGTACAGACAGACAGGTAACCAGTCTATCACAGGGCTGACATGTAGAGACAGACAGGTAACCAGTCTATCATAGGGCTGACATGTTGAGACAGACAGGTAACCAGTCTATCACATGGAGACATGTGGAGAGAGACAGGTGACCAGTCTATCACAGGGCTGACATGTAGAGAGAGACAGGTGACCAGTCTATCACAGGGCTGACATGTAGAGACAGACAGGTAACCAGTCTATCACAGGGCTGACATGTAGAGACAGACAGGTGACCAGTCTATCACAGGGCTGACATGTAGAGACAGACAGGTAACCAGTCTATCACAGGGAGACATGTAGAGACAGACAGGTAACCAGTCTATCACAGGGAGACATGTAGAGACAGACAGGTAACCAGTCTATCACAGGGCTGACATGTAGAGACAGACAGGCAACCAGTCTATCACAGGGCTGACATGTAGAGACAGACAGGTAACCAGTCTATCACAGGGCCGACATGTAGAGACAGACAGGTAACCAGTCTATCACAGGGCCGACATGTAGAGACAGACAGGTAACCAGTCTATCACAGGGAGACATGTAGAGACAGACAGGTAACCAGTCTATCACAGGGAGACATGTAGAGACAGACAGGTAACCAGTCTATCATGGGGCCGACATGTAGAGACAGACAGGTAACCAGTCTATCACAGGGGTACATGTAGAGACAGACAGGTAACCAGTCTATCACAGGGGGACATGTAGAGACAGACAGGTAACCAGTCTATCACATGGAGACATGTGGAGACAGACAGGTAACCAGTCTATCACAGGGAGACATGTAGAGACAGACAGGTAACCAGTCTATCACAGGGAGACATGTAGAGACCGACAGGTAACCAGTCTATCACAGGGGGACATGTAGAGACAGACAGGTAACCAGTCTATCACAGGGCTGACATGTAGAGACAGACAGGTAACCAGTCTATCACAGGGAGACATGTAGAGACAGACAGGTAACCAGTCTATCACAGGGAGACATGTAAAGACAGACAGGTAACCAGTCTATCACAGGGAGACATGTAGAGACAGACAGGTAACCAGTCTATCACAGGGAGAAATGTAGAGACAGACAGGTAACCAGTCTATCACAGGGCTGACATGTAGAGACAGACAGGCAACCAGTCTATCACAGGGAGACATGTAGAGACAGACAGGTAACCAGTCTATCACAGGGCTGACATGTAGAGACAGACAGGTAACCAGTCTATCACAGGGAGACATGTAGAGACAGACAGGTAACCAGTCTATCACAGGGAGACATGTACAGACAGACAGGTAACCAGTCTATCACAGGGCTGACATGTAGAGACAGACAGGTAACCAGTCTATCATAGGGCTGACATGTAGAGACAGACAGGTAACCAGTCTATCACATGGAGACATGTGGAGACAGACACGTAACCAGTCTATCACAGGGAGACATGTAGAGACAGACAGGTAACCAGTCTATCACAGGGCTGACATGTAGAGAGAGACAGGTGACCAGTCTATCACAGGGCTGACATGTAGAGACAGACAGGTAACCAGTCTATCACAGGGCTGACATGTAGAGACAGACAGGTGACCAGTCTATCACAGGGCTGACATGTAGAGACAGACAGGTAACCAGTCTATCACAGGGAGACATGTAGAGACAGACAGGTAACCAGTCTATCACAGGGAGACATGTAGAGACAGACAGGTAACCAGTCTATCACAGGGCTGACATGTAGAGACAGACAGGCAACCAGTCTATCACAGGGCTGACATGTAGAGACAGACAGGTAACCAGTCTATCACAGGGCCGACATGTAGAGACAGACAGGTAACCAGTCTATCACAGGGCCGACATGTAGAGACAGACAGGTAACCAGTCTATCACAGGGAGACATGTAGAGACAGACAGGTAACCAGTCTATCACAGGGAGACATGTAGAGACAGACAGGTAACCAGTCTATCATGGGGCCGACATGTAGAGACAGACAGGTAACCAGTCTATCACAGGGGTACATGTAGAGACAGACAGGTAACCAGTCTATCACAGGGGGACATGTAGAGACAGACAGGTAACCAGTCTATCACATGGAGACATGTGGAGACAGACAGGTAACCAGTCTATCACAGGGAGACATGTAGAGACAGACAGGTAACCAGTCTATCACAGGGAGACATGTAGAGACCGACAGGTAACCAGTCTATCACAGGGGGACATGTAGAGACAGACAGGTAACCAGTCTATCACAGGGCTGACATGTAGAGACAGACAGGTAACCAGTCTATCACAGGGAGACATGTAGAGACAGACAGGTAACCAGTCTATCACAGGGAGACATGTAAAGACAGACAGGTAACCAGTCTATCACAGGGAGACATGTAGAGACAGACAGGTAACCAGTCTATCACAGGGAGAAATGTAGAGACAGACAGGTAACCAGTCTATCACAGGGCTGACATGTAGAGACAGACAGGCAACCAGTCTATCACAGGGAGACATGTAGAGACAGACAGGTAACCAGTCTATCACAGGGCTGACATGTAGAGACAGACAGGTAACCAGTCTATCACAGGGAGACATGTAGAGACAGACAGGTAACCAGTCTATCACAGGGCTGACATGTAGAGACAGACAGGCAACCAGTCTATCACAGGGCTGACATGTAGAGACAGACAGGTAACCAGTCTATCACAGGGCCGACATGTAGAGACAGACAGGTAACCAGTCTATCACAGGGAGACATGTGGAGACAGACAGGTAACCAGTCTATCACAGGGAGACATGTGGAGACAGACAGGTAACCAGTCTATCACAGGGAGACATGTAGAGACCGACAGGTAACCAGTCTATCACAGGGGGACATGTAGAGACAGACAGGTAACCAGTCTATCACAGGGCTGACATGTAGAGACAGACAGGTAACCAGTCTATCACAGGGAGACATGTAGAGACAGACAGGTAACCAGTCTATCACAGGGAGACATGTAAAGACAGACAGGTAACCAGTCTATCACAGGGAGACATGTAGAGACAGACAGGTGACCAGTCTATCACAGGGAGACATGTAGAGACAGACAGGTAACCAGTCTATCACAGGGAGACATGTAGAGACAGACAGGTAACCAGTCTATCACAGGGCTGACATGTAGAGACAGACAGGTAACCAGTCTATCACAGGGAGACATGTAGAGACAGACAGGTAACCAGTCTATCACAGGGAGACATGTACAGACAGACAGGTAACCAGTCTATCACAGGGCTGACATGTAGAGACAGACAGGTAACCAGTCTATCATAGGGCTGACATGTAGAGACAGACAGGTAACCAGTCTATCACATGGAGACATGTGGAGACAGACACGTAACCAGTCTATCACAGGGAGACATGTAGAGACAGACAGGTAACCAGTCTATCACAGGGCTGACATGTAGAGAGAGACAGGTGACCAGTCTATCACAGGGCTGACATGTAGAGACAGACAGGTAACCAGTCTATCACAGGGCTGACATGTAGAGACAGACAGGTGACCAGTCTATCACAGGGCTGACATGTAGAGACAGACAGGTAACCAGTCTATCACAGGGAGACATGTAGAGACAGACAGGTAACCAGTCTATCACAGGGAGACATGTAGAGACAGACAGGTAACCAGTCTATCACAGGGCTGACATGTAGAGACAGACAGGCAACCAGTCTATCACAGGGCTGACATGTAGAGACAGACAGGTAACCAGTCTATCACAGGGCCGACATGTAGAGACAGACAGGTAACCAGTCTATCACAGGGCCGACATGTAGAGACAGACAGGTAACCAGTCTATCACAGGGAGACATGTAGAGACAGACAGGTAACCAGTCTATCACAGGGAGACATGTAGAGACAGACAGGTAACCAGTCTATCATGGGGCCGACATGTAGAGACAGACAGGTAACCAGTCTATCACAGGGGTACATGTAGAGACAGAAAGGTAACCAGTCTATCACAGGGGGACATGTAGAGACAGACAGGTAACCAGTCTATCACATGGAGACATGTGGAGACAGACAGGTAACCAGTCTATCACAGGGAGACATGTAGAGACAGACAGGTAACCAGTCTATCACAGGGAGACATGTAGAGACCGACAGGTAACCAGTCTATCACAGGGGGACATGTAGAGACAGACAGGTAACCAGTCTATCACAGGGCTGACATGTAGAGACAGACAGGTAACCAGTCTATCACAGGGAGACATGTAGAGACAGACAGGTAACCAGTCTATCACAGGGAGACATGTAAAGACAGACAGGTAACCAGTCTATCACAGGGAGACATGTAGAGACAGACAGGTAACCAGTCTATCACAGGGAGAAATGTAGAGACAGACAGGTAACCAGTCTATCACAGGGCTGACATGTAGAGACAGACAGGCAACCAGTCTATCACAGGGAGACATGTAGAGACAGACAGGTAACCAGTCTATCACAGGGCTGACATGTAGAGACAGACAGGTAACCAGTCTATCACAGGGAGACATGTAGAGACAGACAGGTAACCAGTCTATCACAGGGCTGACATGTAGAGACAGACAGGCAACCAGTCTATCACAGGGCTGACATGTAGAGACAGACAGGTAACCAGTCTATCACAGGGCCGACATGTAGAGACAGACAGGTAACCAGTCTATCACAGGGAGACATGTGGAGACAGACAGGTAACCAGTCTATCACAGGGAGACATGTGGAGACAGACAGGTAACCAGTCTATCACAGGGAGACATGTAGAGACCGACAGGTAACCAGTCTATCACAGGGGGACATGTAGAGACAGACAGGTAACCAGTCTATCACAGGGCTGACATGTAGAGACAGACAGGTAACCAGTCTATCACAGGGAGACATGTAGAGACAGACAGGTAACCAGTCTATCACAGGGAGACATGTAAAGACAGACAGGTAACCAGTCTATCACAGGGAGACATGTAGAGACAGACAGGTGACCAGTCTATCACAGGGAGACATGTAGAGACAGACAGGTAACCAGTCTATCACAGGGAGACATGTAGAGACAGACAGGTAACCAGTCTATCACAGGGCTGACATGTAGAGACAGACAGGTAACCAGTCTATCACAGGGAGACATGTAGAGACAGACAGGTAACCAGTCTATCACAGGGAGACATGTACAGACAGACAGGTAACCAGTCTATCACAGGGCTGACATGTAGAGACAGACAGGTAACCAGTCTATCATAGGGCTGACATGTAGAGACAGACAGGTAACCAGTCTATCACATGGAGACATGTGGAGACAGACACGTAACCAGTCTATCACAGGGAGACATGTAGAGACAGACAGGTAACCAGTCTATCACAGGGCTGACATGTAGAGAGAGACAGGTGACCAGTCTATCACAGGGCTGACATGTAGAGACAGACAGGTAACCAGTCTATCACAGGGCTGACATGTAGAGACAGACAGGTGACCAGTCTATCACAGGGCTGACATGTAGAGACAGACAGGTAACCAGTCTATCACAGGGAGACATGTAGAGACAGACAGGTAACCAGTCTATCACAGGGAGACATGTAGAGACAGACAGGTAACCAGTCTATCACAGGGCTGACATGTAGAGACAGACAGGCAACCAGTCTATCACAGGGCTGACATGTAGAGACAGACAGGTAACCAGTCTATCACAGGGCCGACATGTAGAGACAGACAGGTAACCAGTCTATCACAGGGCCGACATGTAGAGACAGACAGGTAACCAGTCTATCACAGGGAGACATGTAGAGACAGACAGGTAACCAGTCTATCACAGGGAGACATGTAGAGACAGACAGGTAACCAGTCTATCATGGGGCCGACATGTAGAGACAGACAGGTAACCAGTCTATCACAGGGGTACATGTAGAGACAGAAAGGTAACCAGTCTATCACAGGGGGACATGTAGAGACAGACAGGTAACCAGTCTATCACATGGAGACATGTGGAGACAGACAGGTAACCAGTCTATCACAGGGAGACATGTAGAGACAGACAGGTAACCAGTCTATCACAGGGAGACATGTAGAGACCGACAGGTAACCAGTCTATCACAGGGGGACATGTAGAGACAGACAGGTAACCAGTCTATCACAGGGCTGACATGTAGAGACAGACAGGTAACCAGTCTATCACAGGGAGACATGTAGAGACAGACAGGTAACCAGTCTATCACAGGGAGACATGTAAAGACAGACAGGTAACCAGTCTATCACAGGGAGACATGTAGAGACAGACAGGTAACCAGTCTATCACAGGGAGAAATGTAGAGACAGACAGGTAACCAGTCTATCACAGGGCTGACATGTAGAGACAGACAGGCAACCAGTCTATCACAGGGAGACATGTAGAGACAGACAGGTAACCAGTCTATCACAGGGAGACATGTAGAGACAGACAGGCAACCAGTCTATCACAGGGCTGACATGTAGAGACAGACAGGTAACCAGTCTATCACAGGGCTGACATGTAGAGACAGACAGGTAACCAGTCTATCATAGGGCTGACATGTAGAGACAGACAGGTAACCAGTCTATCACATGGAGACATGTGGAGACAGACAGGTAACCAGTCTATCACAGGGAGACATGTAGAGACAGACAGGTAACCAGTCTATCACAGGGAGACATGTAGAGACCGACAGGTAACCAGTCTATCACAGGGGGACATGTAGAGACAGACAGGTAACCAGTCTATCACAGGGCTGACATGTAGAGACAGACAGGTAACCAGTCTATCACAGGGAGACATGTAGAGACAGACAGGTAACCAGTCTATCACAGGGAGACATGTAAAGACAGACAGGTAACCAGTCTATCACAGGGCTGACTTGTAGAGACAGACAGGTAACCAGTCTATCATAGGGCTGACATGTAGAGACAGACAGGTGACCAGTCTATCACAGGGCTGACATGTAGAGACAGACAGGTAACCAGTCTATCACAGGGAGACATGTAGAGACCGACAGGTAACCAGTCTATCACAGGGGGACATGTAGAGACAGACAGGTAACCAGTCTATCACAGGGCTGACATGTAGAGACAGACAGGTAACCAGTCTATCACAGGGAGACATGTAGAGACAGACAGGTAACCAGTCTATCACAGGGAGACATGTAAAGACAGACAGGTAACCAGTCTATCACAGGGAGACATGTAGAGACAGACAGGTAACCAGTCTATCACAGGGAGACATGTAGAGACCGACAGGTAACCAGTCTATCACAGGGGGACATGTAGAGACAGACAGGTAACCAGTCTATCACAGGGCTGACATGTAGAGACAGACAGGTAACCAGTCTATCACAGGGAGACATGTAGAGACAGACAGGTAACCAGTCTATCACAGGGAGACATGTAAAGACAGACAGGTAACCAGTCTATCACAGGGAGACATGTAGAGACAGACAGGTAACCAGTCTATCACAGGGAGACATGTAGAGACAGACAGGTAACCAGTCTATCACAGGGCTGACATGTAGAGACAGACAGGCAACCAGTCTATCACAGGGAGACATGTAGAGACAGACAGGTAACCAGTCTATCACAGGGCTGACATGTAGAGACAGACAGGTAACCAGTCTATCACAAGGAGACATGTAGAGACAGACAGGTAACCAGTCTATCACAGGGCTGACATGTAGAGACAGACAGGCAACCAGTCTATCACAGGGCTGACATGTAGAGACAGACAGGTAACCAGTCTATCACAGGGCCGACATGTAGAGACAGACAGGTAACCAGTCTATCACAGGGAGACATGTAGAGACCGACAGGTAACCAGTCTATCACAGGGGGACATGTAGAGACAGACAGGTAACCAGTCTATCACAGGGCTGACATGTAGAGACATACAGGTAACCAGTCTATCACAGGGAGACATGTAGAGACAGACAGGTAACCAGTCTATCACAGGGAGACATGTAAAGACAGACAGGTAACCAGTCTATCACAGGGAGACATGTAGAGACAGACAGGTAACCAGTCTATCACAGGGAGACATGTAGAGACAGACAGGTAACCAGTCTATCACAGGGCTGACATGTAGAGACAGACAGGCAACCAGTCTATCACAGGGAGACATGTAGAGACAGACAGGTAACCAGTCTATCACAGGGCTGACATGTAGAGACAGACAGGTAACCAGTCTATCACAGGGAGACATATAGAGACAGACAGGTAACCAGTCTATCACAGGGCTGACATGTAGAGACAGACAGGCAACCAGTCTATCACAGGGCTGACATGTAGAGACAGACAGGTAACCAGTCTATCACAGGGCCGACATGTAGAGACAGACAGGTAACCAGTCTATCACAGGGAGACATGTAGAGACAGACAGGTAACCAATCTATCACAGGGAGACATGTAGAGACAGACAGGTAACCAGTCTATCATGGGGCCGACAGGTAGAGACAGACAGGTAACCAGTCTATCACAGGGAGACATGTAGAGACAGACAGGTAACCAGTCTATCACAGGGGGACATGTAGAGACAGACAGGTAACCAGTCTATCACAGGGAGACATGTAGAGACAGACAGGTAACCAGTCTATCACAGGGAGACATGTAGAGACAGACAGGTAACCAGTCTATCACAGGGGGACATGTAGAGACAGACAGGTAACCAGTCTATCACAGGGAGACATGTAGAGACAGACAGGTAACCAGTCTATCACAGGGAGACATGTAGAGACAGACAGGTAACCAGTCTATCACAGGGAGACATGTAAAGACAGACAGGTAACCAGTCTATCACAGGGAGACATGTAGAGACAGACAGGTGACCAGTCTATCACAGGGAGACATGTAGAGACAGACAGGTAACCAGTCTATCACAGGGAGACATGTAGAGACAGACAGGTAACCAGTCTATCACAGGGCTGACATGTAGAGACAGACAGGTAACCAGTCTATCACAGGGAGACATGTAGAGACAGACAGGTAACCAGTCTATCACAGGGAGACATGTACAGACAGACAGGTAACCAGTCTATCACAGGGCTGACATGTAGAGACAGACAGGTAACCAGTCTATCACAGGGCTGACATGTAGAGACAGACAGGTAACCAGTCTATCATAGGGCTGACATGTAGAGACAGACAGGTAACCAGTCTATCACATGGAGACATGTGGAGACAGACAGGTAACCAGTCTATCACAGGGAGACATGTAGAGACAGACAGGCAACCAGTCTATCACAGGGAGACATGTAGAGACAGACAGGTAACCAGTCTATCACAGGGCTGACATGTAGAGACAGACAGGTAACCAGTCTATCACAGGGAGACATATAGAGACAGACAGGTAACCAGTCTATCACAGGGCTGACATGTAGAGACAGACAGGCAACCAGTCTATCACAGGGCTGACATGTAGAGACAGACAGGTAACCAGTCTATCACAGGGCCGACATGTAGAGACAGACAGGTAACCAGTCTATCACAGGGAGACATGTAGAGACAGACAGGTAACCAATCTATCACAGGGAGACATGTAGAGACAGACAGGTAACCAGTCTATCATGGGGCCGACAGGTAGAGACAGACAGGTAACCAGTCTATCACAGGGAGACATGTAGAGACAGACAGGTAACCAGTCTATCACAGGGAGACATGTAGAGACCGACAGGTAACCAGTCTATCACAGGGGGACATGTAGAGACAGACAGGTAACCAGTCTATCACAGGGCTGACATGTAGAGACAGACAGGTAACCAGTCTATCACAGGGAGACATGTAGAGACAGACAGGTAACCAGTCTATCACAGGGAGACATGTAAAGACAGACAGGTAACCAGTCTATCACAGGGAGACATGTAGAGACCGACAGGTAACCAGTCTATCACAGGGGGACATGTAGAGACAGACAGGTAACCAGTCTATCACAGGGCTGACATGTAGAGACAGACAGGTAACCAGTCTATCACAGGGAGACATGTAGAGACAGACAGGTAACCAGTCTATCACAGGGAGACATGTAAAGACAGACAGGTAACCAGTCTATCACAGGGAGACATGTAGAGACAGACAGGTGACCAGTCTATCACAGGGAGACATGTAGAGACAGACAGGTAACCAGTCTATCACAGGGAGACATGTAGAGACAGACAGGTAACCAGTCTATCACAGGGCTGACATGTAGAGACAGACAGGTAACCAGTCTATCACAGGGAGACATGTAGAGACAGACAGGTAACCAGTCTATCACAGGGAGACATGTACAGACAGACAGGTAACCAGTCTATCACAGGGCTGACATGTAGAGACAGACAGGTAACCAGTCTATCATAGGGCTGACATGTAGAGACAGACAGGTAACCAGTCTATCACATGGAGACATGTGGAGACAGACACGTAACCAGTCTATCACAGGGAGACATGTAGAGACAGACAGGTAACCAGTCTATCACAGGGCTGACATGTAGAGAGAGACAGGTGACCAGTCTATCACAGGGCTGACATGTAGAGACAGACAGGTAACCAGTCTATCACAGGGCTGACATGTAGAGACAGACAGGTGACCAGTCTATCACAGGGCTGACATGTAGAGACAGACAGGTAACCAGTCTATCACAGGGAGACATGTAGAGACAGACAGGTAACCAGTCTATCACAGGGAGACATGTAGAGACAGACAGGTAACCAGTCTATCACAGGGCTGACATGTAGAGACAGACAGGCAACCAGTCTATCACAGGGCTGACATGTAGAGACAGACAGGTAACCAGTCTATCACAGGGCCGACATGTAGAGACAGACAGGTAACCAGTCTATCACAGGGCCGACATGTAGAGACAGACAGGTAACCAGTCTATCACAGGGAGACATGTAGAGACAGACAGGTAACCAGTCTATCACAGGGAGACATGTAGAGACAGACAGGTAACCAGTCTATCATGGGGCCGACATGTAGAGACAGACAGGTAACCAGTCTATCACAGGGGTACATGTAGAGACAGAAAGGTAACCAGTCTATCACAGGGGGACATGTAGAGACAGACAGGTAACCAGTCTATCACATGGAGACATGTGGAGACAGACAGGTAACCAGTCTATCACAGGGAGACATGTAGAGACAGACAGGTAACCAGTCTATCACAGGGAGACATGTAGAGACCGACAGGTAACCAGTCTATCACAGGGGGACATGTAGAGACAGACAGGTAACCAGTCTATCACAGGGCTGACATGTAGAGACAGACAGGTAACCAGTCTATCACAGGGAGACATGTAGAGACAGACAGGTAACCAGTCTATCACAGGGAGACATGTAAAGACAGACAGGTAACCAGTCTATCACAGGGAGACATGTAGAGACAGACAGGTAACCAGTCTATCACAGGGAGAAATGTAGAGACAGACAGGTAACCAGTCTATCACAGGGCTGACATGTAGAGACAGACAGGCAACCAGTCTATCACAGGGAGACATGTAGAGACAGACAGGTAACCAGTCTATCACAGGGCTGACATGTAGAGACAGACAGGTAACCAGTCTATCACAGGGAGACATGTAGAGACAGACAGGTAACCAGTCTATCACAGGGCTGACATGTAGAGACAGACAGGCAACCAGTCTATCACAGGGCTGACATGTAGAGACAGACAGGTAACCAGTCTATCACAGGGCCGACATGTAGAGACAGACAGGTAACCAGTCTATCACAGGGAGACATGTGGAGACAGACAGGTAACCAGTCTATCACAGGGAGACATGTGGAGACAGACAGGTAACCAGTCTATCACAGGGAGACATGTAGAGACCGACAGGTAACCAGTCTATCACAGGGGGACATGTAGAGACAGACAGGTAACCAGTCTATCACAGGGCTGACATGTAGAGACAGACAGGTAACCAGTCTATCACAGGGAGACATGTAGAGACAGACAGGTAACCAGTCTATCACAGGGAGACATGTAAAGACAGACAGGTAACCAGTCTATCACAGGGAGACATGTAGAGACAGACAGGTGACCAGTCTATCACAGGGAGACATGTAGAGACAGACAGGTAACCAGTCTATCACAGGGAGACATGTAGAGACAGACAGGTAACCAGTCTATCACAGGGCTGACATGTAGAGACAGACAGGTAACCAGTCTATCACAGGGAGACATGTAGAGACAGACAGGTAACCAGTCTATCACAGGGAGACATGTACAGACAGACAGGTAACCAGTCTATCACAGGGCTGACATGTAGAGACAGACAGGTAACCAGTCTATCATAGGGCTGACATGTAGAGACAGACAGGTAACCAGTCTATCACATGGAGACATGTGGAGACAGACACGTAACCAGTCTATCACAGGGAGACATGTAGAGACAGACAGGTAACCAGTCTATCACAGGGCTGACATGTAGAGAGAGACAGGTGACCAGTCTATCACAGGGCTGACATGTAGAGACAGACAGGTAACCAGTCTATCACAGGGCTGACATGTAGAGACAGACAGGTGACCAGTCTATCACAGGGCTGACATGTAGAGACAGACAGGTAACCAGTCTATCACAGGGAGACATGTAGAGACAGACAGGTAACCAGTCTATCACAGGGAGACATGTAGAGACAGACAGGTAACCAGTCTATCACAGGGCTGACATGTAGAGACAGACAGGCAACCAGTCTATCACAGGGCTGACATGTAGAGACAGACAGGTAACCAGTCTATCACAGGGCCGACATGTAGAGACAGACAGGTAACCAGTCTATCACAGGGCCGACATGTAGAGACAGACAGGTAACCAGTCTATCACAGGGAGACATGTAGAGACAGACAGGTAACCAGTCTATCACAGGGAGACATGTAGAGACAGACAGGTAACCAGTCTATCATGGGGCCGACATGTAGAGACAGACAGGTAACCAGTCTATCACAGGGGTACATGTAGAGACAGAAAGGTAACCAGTCTATCACAGGGGGACATGTAGAGACAGACAGGTAACCAGTCTATCACATGGAGACATGTGGAGACAGACAGGTAACCAGTCTATCACAGGGAGACATGTAGAGACAGACAGGTAACCAGTCTATCACAGGGAGACATGTAGAGACCGACAGGTAACCAGTCTATCACAGGGGGACATGTAGAGACAGACAGGTAACCAGTCTATCACAGGGCTGACATGTAGAGACAGACAGGTAACCAGTCTATCACAGGGAGACATGTAGAGACAGACAGGTAACCAGTCTATCACAGGGAGACATGTAAAGACAGACAGGTAACCAGTCTATCACAGGGAGACATGTAGAGACAGACAGGTAACCAGTCTATCACAGGGAGAAATGTAGAGACAGACAGGTAACCAGTCTATCACAGGGCTGACATGTAGAGACAGACAGGCAACCAGTCTATCACAGGGAGACATGTAGAGACAGACAGGTAACCAGTCTATCACAGGGAGACATGTAGAGACAGACAGGCAACCAGTCTATCACAGGGCTGACATGTAGAGACAGACAGGTAACCAGTCTATCACAGGGCTGACATGTAGAGACAGACAGGTAACCAGTCTATCATAGGGCTGACATGTAGAGACAGACAGGTAACCAGTCTATCACATGGAGACATGTGGAGACAGACAGGTAACCAGTCTATCACAGGGAGACATGTAGAGACAGACAGGTAACCAGTCTATCACAGGGAGACATGTAGAGACCGACAGGTAACCAGTCTATCACAGGGGGACATGTAGAGACAGACAGGTAACCAGTCTATCACAGGGCTGACATGTAGAGACAGACAGGTAACCAGTCTATCACAGGGAGACATGTAGAGACAGACAGGTAACCAGTCTATCACAGGGAGACATGTAAAGACAGACAGGTAACCAGTCTATCACAGGGCTGACTTGTAGAGACAGACAGGTAACCAGTCTATCATAGGGCTGACATGTAGAGACAGACAGGTGACCAGTCTATCACAGGGCTGACATGTAGAGACAGACAGGTAACCAGTCTATCACAGGGAGACATGTAGAGACCGACAGGTAACCAGTCTATCACAGGGGGACATGTAGAGACAGACAGGTAACCAGTCTATCACAGGGCTGACATGTAGAGACAGACAGGTAACCAGTCTATCACAGGGAGACATGTAGAGACAGACAGGTAACCAGTCTATCACAGGGAGACATGTAAAGACAGACAGGTAACCAGTCTATCACAGGGAGACATGTAGAGACAGACAGGTAACCAGTCTATCACAGGGAGACATGTAGAGACCGACAGGTAACCAGTCTATCACAGGGGGACATGTAGAGACAGACAGGTAACCAGTCTATCACAGGGCTGACATGTAGAGACAGACAGGTAACCAGTCTATCACAGGGAGACATGTAGAGACAGACAGGTAACCAGTCTATCACAGGGAGACATGTAAAGACAGACAGGTAACCAGTCTATCACAGGGAGACATGTAGAGACAGACAGGTAACCAGTCTATCACAGGGAGACATGTAGAGACAGACAGGTAACCAGTCTATCACAGGGCTGACATGTAGAGACAGACAGGCAACCAGTCTATCACAGGGAGACATGTAGAGACAGACAGGTAACCAGTCTATCACAGGGCTGACATGTAGAGACAGACAGGTAACCAGTCTATCACAAGGAGACATGTAGAGACAGACAGGTAACCAGTCTATCACAGGGCTGACATGTAGAGACAGACAGGCAACCAGTCTATCACAGGGCTGACATGTAGAGACAGACAGGTAACCAGTCTATCACAGGGCCGACATGTAGAGACAGACAGGTAACCAGTCTATCACAGGGAGACATGTAGAGACCGACAGGTAACCAGTCTATCACAGGGGGACATGTAGAGACAGACAGGTAACCAGTCTATCACAGGGCTGACATGTAGAGACATACAGGTAACCAGTCTATCACAGGGAGACATGTAGAGACAGACAGGTAACCAGTCTATCACAGGGAGACATGTAAAGACAGACAGGTAACCAGTCTATCACAGGGAGACATGTAGAGACAGACAGGTAACCAGTCTATCACAGGGAGACATGTAGAGACAGACAGGTAACCAGTCTATCACAGGGCTGACATGTAGAGACAGACAGGCAACCAGTCTATCACAGGGAGACATGTAGAGACAGACAGGTAACCAGTCTATCACAGGGCTGACATGTAGAGACAGACAGGTAACCAGTCTATCACAGGGAGACATATAGAGACAGACAGGTAACCAGTCTATCACAGGGCTGACATGTAGAGACAGACAGGCAACCAGTCTATCACAGGGCTGACATGTAGAGACAGACAGGTAACCAGTCTATCACAGGGCCGACATGTAGAGACAGACAGGTAACCAGTCTATCACAGGGAGACATGTAGAGACAGACAGGTAACCAATCTATCACAGGGAGACATGTAGAGACAGACAGGTAACCAGTCTATCATGGGGCCGACAGGTAGAGACAGACAGGTAACCAGTCTATCACAGGGAGACATGTAGAGACAGACAGGTAACCAGTCTATCACAGGGGGACATGTAGAGACAGACAGGTAACCAGTCTATCACAGGGAGACATGTAGAGACAGACAGGTAACCAGTCTATCACAGGGAGACATGTAGAGACAGACAGGTAACCAGTCTATCACAGGGGGACATGTAGAGACAGACAGGTAACCAGTCTATCACAGGGAGACATGTAGAGACAGACAGGTAACCAGTCTATCACAGGGAGACATGTAGAGACAGACAGGTAACCAGTCTATCACAGGGAGACATGTAAAGACAGACAGGTAACCAGTCTATCACAGGGAGACATGTAGAGACAGACAGGTGACCAGTCTATCACAGGGAGACATGTAGAGACAGACAGGTAACCAGTCTATCACAGGGAGACATGTAGAGACAGACAGGTAACCAGTCTATCACAGGGCTGACATGTAGAGACAGACAGGTAACCAGTCTATCACAGGGAGACATGTAGAGACAGACAGGTAACCAGTCTATCACAGGGAGACATGTACAGACAGACAGGTAACCAGTCTATCACAGGGCTGACATGTAGAGACAGACAGGTAACCAGTCTATCACAGGGCTGACATGTAGAGACAGACAGGTAACCAGTCTATCATAGGGCTGACATGTAGAGACAGACAGGTAACCAGTCTATCACATGGAGACATGTGGAGACAGACAGGTAACCAGTCTATCACAGGGAGACATGTAGAGACAGACAGGCAACCAGTCTATCACAGGGAGACATGTAGAGACAGACAGGTAACCAGTCTATCACAGGGCTGACATGTAGAGACAGACAGGTAACCAGTCTATCACAGGGAGACATATAGAGACAGACAGGTAACCAGTCTATCACAGGGCTGACATGTAGAGACAGACAGGCAACCAGTCTATCACAGGGCTGACATGTAGAGACAGACAGGTAACCAGTCTATCACAGGGCCGACATGTAGAGACAGACAGGTAACCAGTCTATCACAGGGAGACATGTAGAGACAGACAGGTAACCAATCTATCACAGGGAGACATGTAGAGACAGACAGGTAACCAGTCTATCATGGGGCCGACAGGTAGAGACAGACAGGTAACCAGTCTATCACAGGGAGACATGTAGAGACAGACAGGTAACCAGTCTATCACAGGGAGACATGTAGAGACCGACAGGTAACCAGTCTATCACAGGGGGACATGTAGAGACAGACAGGTAACCAGTCTATCACAGGGCTGACATGTAGAGACAGACAGGTAACCAGTCTATCACAGGGAGACATGTAGAGACAGACAGGTAACCAGTCTATCACAGGGAGACATGTAAAGACAGACAGGTAACCAGTCTATCACAGGGAGACATGTAGAGACAGACAGGTAACCAGTCTATCACAGGGAGAAATGTAGAGACAGACAGGTAACCAGTCTATCACAGGGCTGACATGTAGAGACAGACAGGCAACCAGTCTATCACAGGGAGACATGTAGAGACAGACAGGTAACCAGTCTATCACAGGGCTGACATGTAGAGACAGACAGGTAACCAGTCTATCACAGGGAGACATGTAGAGACAGACAGGTAACCAGTCTATCACAGGGCTGACATGTAGAGACAGACAGGCAACCAGTCTATCACAGGGCTGACATGTAGAGACAGACAGGTAACCAGTCTATCACAGGGCCGACATGTAGAGACAGACAGGTAACCAGTCTATCACAGGGAGACATGTAGAGACAGACAGGTAACCAATCTATCACAGGGAGACATGTAGAGACAGACAGGTAACCAGTCTATCATGGGGCCGACAGGTAGAGACAGACAGGTAACCAGTCTATCACAGGGAGACATGTAGAGACAGACAGGTAACCAGTCTATCACAGGGGGACATGTAGAGACAGACAGGTAACCAGTCTATCACAGGGAGACATGTAGAGACAGACAGGTAACCAGTCTATCACAGGGAGACATGTAGAGACAGACAGGTAACCAGTCTATCACAGGGGGACATGTAGAGACAGACAGGTAACCAGTCTATCACAGGGAGACATGTAGAGACAGACAGGTAACCAGTCTATCACAGGGAGACATGTAGAGACAGACAGGTAACCAGTCTATCACAGGGAGACATGTAAAGACAGACAGGTAACCAGTCTATCACAGGGAGACATGTAGAGACAGACAGGTGACCAGTCTATCACAGGGAGACATGTAGAGACAGACAGGTAACCAGTCTATCACAGGGAGACATGTAGAGACAGACAGGTAACCAGTCTATCACAGGGAGACATGTACAGACAGACAGGTAACCAGTCTATCACAGGGCTGACATGTAGAGACAGACAGGTAACCAGTCTATCACAGGGCTGACATGTAGAGACAGACAGGTAACCAGTCTATCATAGGGCTGACATGTAGAGACAGACAGGTAACCAGTCTATCACATGGAGACATGTGGAGACAGACAGGTAACCAGTCTATCACAGGGAGACATGTAGAGACAGACAGGTAACCAGTCTATCACAGGGAGACATGTAGAGACCGACAGGTAACCAGTCTATCACAGGGGGACATGTAGAGACAGACAGGTAACCAGTCTATCACAGGGCTGACATGTAGAGACAGACAGGTAACCAGTCTATCACAGGGAGACATGTAGAGACAGACAGGTAACCAGTCTATCACAGGGAGACATGTAAAGACAGACAGGTAACCAGTCTATCACAGGGAGACATGTAGAGACAGACAGGTGACCAGTCTATCACAGGGAGACATGTAGAGACAGACAGGTAACCAGTCTATCACAGGGAAACATGTAGAGACAGACAGGTAACCAGTCTATCACAGGGCTGACATGTAGAGACAGACAGGTAACCAGTCTATCACAGGGAGACATGTAGAGACAGACAGGTAACCAGTCTATCACAGGGAGACATGTACAGACAGACAGGTAACCAGTCTATCACAGGGCTGACATGTAGAGACAGACAGGTAACCAGTCTATCATAGGGCTGACATGTAGAGACAGACAGGTAACCAGTCTATCACATGGAGACATGTGGAGACAGACACGTAACCAGTCTATCACAGGGAGACATGTAGAGACAGACAGGTAACCAGTCTATCACAGGGCTGACATGTAAAGAGAGACAGGTGACCAGTCTATCACAGGGCTGACATGTAGAGACAGACAGGTAACCAGTCTATCACAGGGCTGACATGTAGAGACAGACAGGTGACCAGTCTATCACAGGGCTGACATGTAGAGACAGACAGGTAACCAGTCTATCACAGGGAGACATGTAGAGACAGACAGGTAACCAGTCTATCACAGGGAGACATGTAGAGACAGACAGGTAACCAGTCTATCACAGGGCTGACATGTAGAGACAGACAGGCAACCAGTCTATCACAGGGCTGACATGTAGAGACAGACAGGTAACCAGTCTATCACAGGGCCGACATGTAGAGACAGACAGGTAACCAGTCTATCACAGGGCCGACATGTAGAGACAGACAGGTAACCAGTCTATCACAGGGAGACATGTAGAGACAGACAGGTAACCAGTCTATCACAGGGAGACATGTAGAGACAGACAGGTAACCAGTCTATCATGGGGCCGACATGTAGAGACAGACAGGTAACCAGTCTATCACAGGGGTACATGTAGAGACAGACAGGTAACCAGTCTATCACAGGGGGACATGTAGAGACAGACAGGTAACCAGTCTATCACATGGAGACATGTGGAGACAGACAGGTAACCAGTCTATCACAGGGAGACATGTAGAGACAGACAGGTAACCAGTCTATCACAGGGCTGACATGTAGAGACAGACAGGTAACCAGTCTATCACAGGGCTGACATGTAGAGACAGACAGGTGACCAGTCTATCACAGGGCTGACATGTAGAGACAGACAGGTAACCAGTCTATCACAGGGAGACATGTAGAGACAGACAGGTAACCAGTCTATCACAGGGAGACATGTAGAGACAGACAGGTAACCAGTCTATCACAGGGAGACATGTAGAGACCGACAGGTAACCAGTCTATCACAGGGGGACATGTAGAGACAGACAGGTAACCAGTCTATCACAGGGCTGACATGTAGAGACAGACAGGTAACCAGTCTATCACAGGGAGACATGTAGAGACAGACAGGTAACCAGTCTATCACAGGGAGACATGTAGAGACAGACAGGTAACCAGTCTATCACAGGGCTGACATGTAGAGACAGACAGGCAACCAGTCTATCACAGGGCTGACATGTAGAGACAGACAGGTAACCAGTCTATCACAGGGCCGACATGTAGAGACAGACAGGTAACCAGTCTATCACAGGGCCGACATGTAGAGACAGACAGGTAACCAGTCTATCACAGGGAGACATGTAGAGACAGACAGGTAACCAGTCTATCACAGGGAGACATGTAGAGACAGACAGGTAACCAGTCTATCATGGGGCCGACATGTAGAGACAGACAGGTAACCAGTCTATCACAGGGGTACATGTAGAGACAGACAGGTAACCAGTCTATCACAGGGGGACATGTAGAGACAGACAGGTAACCAGTCTATCACATGGAGACATGTGGAGACAGACAGGTAACCAGTCTATCACAGGGAGACATGTAGAGACAGACAGGTAACCAGTCTATCACAGGGAGACATGTAGAGACCGACAGGTAACCAGTCTATCACAGGGGGACATGTAGAGACAGACAGGTAACCAGTCTATCACAGGGCTGACATGTAGAGACAGACAGGTAACCAGTCTATCACAGGGAGACATGTAGAGACAGACAGGTAACCAGTCTATCACAGGGAGACATGTAAAGACAGACAGGTAACCAGTCTATCACAGGGAGACATGTAGAGACAGACAGGTAACCAGTCTATCACAGGGAGAAATGTAGAGACAGACAGGTAACCAGTCTATCACAGGGCTGACATGTAGAGACAGACAGGCAACCAGTCTATCACAGGGAGACATGTAGAGACAGACAGGTAACCAGTCTATCACAGGGCTGACATGTAGAGACAGACAGGTAACCAGTCTATCACAGGGAGACATGAAGAGACAGACAGGTAACCAGTCTATCACAGGGCTGACATGTAGAGACAGACAGGCAACCAGTCTATCACAGGGCTGACATGTAGAGACAGACAGGTAACCAGTCTATCACAGGGCCGACATGTAGAGACAGACAGGTAACCAGTCTATCACAGGGAGACATGTGGAGACAGACAGGTAACCAGTCTATCACAGGGAGACATATGGAGACAGACAGGTAACCAGTCTATCACAGGGAGACATGTAGAGACAGACAGGTAACCAGTCTATCACGGGGAGACATGTAGAGACCGACAGGTAACCAGTCTATCACAGGGGGACATGTAGAGACAGACAGGTAACCAGTCTATCACAGGGCTGACATGTAGAGACAGACAGGTAACCAGTCTATCACAGGGAGACATGTAGAGACAGACAGGTAACCAGTCTATCACAGGGAGACATGTAAAGACAGACAGGTAACCAGTCTATCACAGGGAGACATGTAGAGACAGACAGGTGACCAGTCTATCACAGGGAGACATGTAGAGACAGACAGGTAACCAGTCTATCACAGGGAGACATGTAGAGACAGACAGGTAACCAGTCTATCACAGGGCTGACATGTAGAGACAGACAGGTAACCAGTCTATCACAGGGAGACATGTAGAGACAGACAGGTAACCAGTCTATCACAGGGAGACATGTACAGACAGACAGGTAACCAGTCTATCACAGGGCTGACATGTAGAGACAGACAGGTAACCAGTCTATCATAGGGCTGACATGTAGAGACAGACAGGTAACCAGTCTATCACATGGAGACATGTGGAGACAGACACGTAACCAGTCTATCACAGGGAGACATGTAGAGACAGACAGGTAACCAGTCTATCACAGGGCTGACATGTAGAGAGAGACAGGTGACCAGTCTATCACAGGGCTGACATGTAGAGACAGACAGGTAACCAGTCTATCACAGGGCTGACATGTAGAGACAGACAGGTGACCAGTCTATCACAGGGCTGACATGTAGAGACAGACAGGTAACCAGTCTATCACAGGGAGACATGTAGAGACAGACAGGTAACCAGTCTATCACAGGGAGACATGTAGAGACAGACAGGTAACCAGTCTATCACAGGGCTGACATGTAGAGACAGACAGGTAACCAGTCTATCACAGGGAGACATGTAGAGACAGACAGGTAACCAGTCTATCACAGGGGGACATGTAGAGACAGACAGGTAACCAGTCTATCACAGGGAGACATGTAGAGACAGACAGGTAACCAGTCTATCACAGGGAGACATGTAGAGACAGACAGGTAACCAGTCTATCACAGGGGGACATGTAGAGACAGACAGGTAACCAGTCTATCACTGGGAGACATGTAGAGACAGACAGGTAACCAGTCTATCACAGGGAGACATGTAGAGACAGACAGGTAACCAGTCTATCACAGGGAGACATGTAAAGACAGACAGGTAACCAGTCTATCACAGGGAGACATGTAGAGACAGACAGGTGACCAGTCTATCACAGGGAGACATGTAGAGACAGACAGGTAACCAGTCTATCACAGGGAGACATGTAGAGACAGACAGGTAACCAGTCCATCACAGGGCTGACATGTAGAGACAGACAGGTAACCAGTCTATCACAGGGAGACATGTAGAGACAGACAGGTAACCAGTCTATCACAGGGAGACATGTACAGACAGACAGGTAACCAGTCTATCACAGGGCTGACATGTAGAGACAGACAGGTAACCAGTCTATCACAGGGCCGACATGTAGAGACAGACAGGTAACCAGTCTATCACAGGGAGACATGTGGAGACAGACAGGTAACCAGTCTATCACAGGGCCGACATGTAGAGACAGACAGGTAACCAGTCTATCACAGGGAGACATGTAGAGACAGACAGGTAACCAGTCTATCACAGGGAGACATGTAGAGACAGACAGGTAACCAGTCTATCATGGGGCCGACATGTAGAGACAGACAGGTAACCAGTCTATCACAGGGGTACATGTAGAGACAGACAGGTAACCAGTCTATCACAGGGGGACATGTAGAGACAGACAGGTAACCAGTCTATCACATGGAGACATGTGGAGACAGACAGGTAACCAGTCTATCACAGGGAGACATGTAGAGACAGACAGGTAACCAGTCTATCACAGGGAGACATGTAGAGACCGACAGGTAACCAGTCTATCACAGGGGGACATGTAGAGACAGACAGGTAACCAGTCTATCACAGGGCTGACATGTAGAGACAGACAGGTAACCAGTCTATCACAGGGAGACATGTAGAGACAGACAGGTAACCAGTCTATCACAGGGAGACATGTAAAGACAGACAGGTAACCAGTCTATCACAGGGAGACATGTAGAGACAGACAGGTAACCAGTCTATCACAGGGAGAAATGTAGAGACAGACAGGTAACCAGTCTATCACAGGGCTGACATGTAGAGACAGACAGGCAACCAGTCTATCACAGGGAGACATGTAGAGACAGACAGGTAACCAGTCTATCACAGGGCTGACATGTAGAGACAGACAGGTAACCAGTCTATCACAGGGAGACATGAAGAGACAGACAGGTAACCAGTCTATCACAGGGCTGACATGTAGAGACAGACAGGCAACCAGTCTATCACAGGGCTGACATGTAGAGACAGACAGGTAACCAGTCTATCACAGGGCCGACATGTAGAGACAGACAGGTAACCAGTCTATCACAGGGAGACATGTGGAGACAGACAGGTAACCAGTCTATCACAGGGAGACATGTGGAGACAGACAGGTAACCAGTCTATCACAGGGAGACATGTAGAGACAGACAGGTAACCAGTCTATCACGGGGAGACATGTAGAGACCGACAGGTAACCAGTCTATCACAGGGGGACATGTAGAGACAGACAGGTAACCAGTCTATCACAGGGCTGACATGTAGAGACAGACAGGTAACCAGTCTATCACATGGAGACATGTGGAGACAGACACGTAACCAGTCTATCACAGGGAGACATGTAGAGACAGACAGGTAACCAGTCTATCACAGGGCTGACATGTAGAGAGAGACAGGTGACCAGTCTATCACAGGGCTGACATGTAGAGACAGACAGGTAACCAGTCTATCACAGGGCTGACATGTAGAGACAGACAGGTGACCAGTCTATCACAGGGCTGACATGTAGAGACAGACAGGTAACCAGTCTATCACAGGGAGACATGTAGAGACAGACAGGTAACCAGTCTATCACAGGGAGACATGTAGAGACAGACAGGTAACCAGTCTATCACAGGGCTGACATGTAGAGACAGACAGGCAACCAGTCTATCACAGGGCTGACATGTAGAGACAGACAGGTAACCAGTCTATCACAGGGCCGACATGTAGAGACAGACAGGTAACCAGTCTATCACAGGGCCGACATGTAGAGACAGACAGGTAACCAGTCTATCACAGGGAGACATGTAGAGACAGACAGGTAACCAGTCTATCACAGGGAGACATGTAGAGACAGACAGGTAACCAGTCTATCATGGGGCCGACATGTAGAGACAGACAGGTAACCAGTCTATCACAGGGGTACATGTAGAGACAGAAAGGTAACCAGTCTATCACAGGGGGACATGTAGAGACAGACAGGTAACCAGTCTATCACATGGAGACATGTGGAGACAGACAGGTAACCAGTCTATCACAGGGAGACATGTAGAGACAGACAGGTAACCAGTCTATCACAGGGAGACATGTAGAGACCGACAGGTAACCAGTCTATCACAGGGGGACATGTAGAGACAGACAGGTAACCAGTCTATCACAGGGCTGACATGTAGAGACAGACAGGTAACCAGTCTATCACAGGGAGACATGTAGAGACAGACAGGTAACCAGTCTATCACAGGGAGACATGTAAAGACAGACAGGTAACCAGTCTATCACAGGGAGACATGTAGAGACAGACAGGTAACCAGTCTATCACAGGGAGAAATGTAGAGACAGACAGGTAACCAGTCTATCACAGGGCTGACATGTAGAGACAGACAGGCAACCAGTCTATCACAGGGAGACATGTAGAGACAGACAGGTAACCAGTCTATCACAGGGAGACATGTAGAGACAGACAGGCAACCAGTCTATCACAGGGCTGACATGTAGAGACAGACAGGTAACCAGTCTATCACAGGGCTGACATGTAGAGACAGACAGGTAACCAGTCTATCATAGGGCTGACATGTAGAGACAGACAGGTAACCAGTCTATCACATGGAGACATGTGGAGACAGACAGGTAACCAGTCTATCACAGGGAGACATGTAGAGACAGACAGGTAACCAGTCTATCACAGGGAGACATGTAGAGACCGACAGGTAACCAGTCTATCACAGGGGGACATGTAGAGACAGACAGGTAACCAGTCTATCACAGGGCTGACATGTAGAGACAGACAGGTAACCAGTCTATCACAGGGAGACATGTAGAGACAGACAGGTAACCAGTCTATCACAGGGAGACATGTAAAGACAGACAGGTAACCAGTCTATCACAGGGCTGACTTGTAGAGACAGACAGGTAACCAGTCTATCATAGGGCTGACATGTAGAGACAGACAGGTGACCAGTCTATCACAGGGCTGACATGTAGAGACAGACAGGTAACCAGTCTATCACAGGGAGACATGTAGAGACCGACAGGTAACCAGTCTATCACAGGGGGACATGTAGAGACAGACAGGTAACCAGTCTATCACAGGGCTGACATGTAGAGACAGACAGGTAACCAGTCTATCACAGGGAGACATGTAGAGACAGACAGGTAACCAGTCTATCACAGGGAGACATGTAAAGACAGACAGGTAACCAGTCTATCACAGGGAGACATGTAGAGACAGACAGGTAACCAGTCTATCACAGGGAGACATGTAGAGACCGACAGGTAACCAGTCTATCACAGGGGGACATGTAGAGACAGACAGGTAACCAGTCTATCACAGGGCTGACATGTAGAGACAGACAGGTAACCAGTCTATCACAGGGAGACATGTAGAGACAGACAGGTAACCAGTCTATCACAGGGAGACATGTAAAGACAGACAGGTAACCAGTCTATCACAGGGAGACATGTAGAGACAGACAGGTAACCAGTCTATCACAGGGAGACATGTAGAGACAGACAGGTAACCAGTCTATCACAGGGCTGACATGTAGAGACAGACAGGCAACCAGTCTATCACAGGGAGACATGTAGAGACAGACAGGTAACCAGTCTATCACAGGGCTGACATGTAGAGACAGACAGGTAACCAGTCTATCACAAGGAGACATGTAGAGACAGACAGGTAACCAGTCTATCACAGGGCTGACATGTAGAGACAGACAGGCAACCAGTCTATCACAGGGCTGACATGTAGAGACAGACAGGTAACCAGTCTATCACAGGGCCGACATGTAGAGACAGACAGGTAACCAGTCTATCACAGGGAGACATGTAGAGACCGACAGGTAACCAGTCTATCACAGGGGGACATGTAGAGACAGACAGGTAACCAGTCTATCACAGGGCTGACATGTAGAGACATACAGGTAACCAGTCTATCACAGGGAGACATGTAGAGACAGACAGGTAACCAGTCTATCACAGGGAGACATGTAAAGACAGACAGGTAACCAGTCTATCACAGGGAGACATGTAGAGACAGACAGGTAACCAGTCTATCACAGGGAGACATGTAGAGACAGACAGGTAACCAGTCTATCACAGGGCTGACATGTAGAGACAGACAGGCAACCAGTCTATCACAGGGAGACATGTAGAGACAGACAGGTAACCAGTCTATCACAGGGCTGACATGTAGAGACAGACAGGTAACCAGTCTATCACAGGGAGACATATAGAGACAGACAGGTAACCAGTCTATCACAGGGCTGACATGTAGAGACAGACAGGCAACCAGTCTATCACAGGGCTGACATGTAGAGACAGACAGGTAACCAGTCTATCACAGGGCCGACATGTAGAGACAGACAGGTAACCAGTCTATCACAGGGAGACATGTAGAGACAGACAGGTAACCAATCTATCACAGGGAGACATGTAGAGACAGACAGGTAACCAGTCTATCATGGGGCCGACAGGTAGAGACAGACAGGTAACCAGTCTATCACAGGGAGACATGTAGAGACAGACAGGTAACCAGTCTATCACAGGGGGACATGTAGAGACAGACAGGTAACCAGTCTATCACAGGGAGACATGTAGAGACAGACAGGTAACCAGTCTATCACAGGGAGACATGTAGAGACAGACAGGTAACCAGTCTATCACAGGGGGACATGTAGAGACAGACAGGTAACCAGTCTATCACAGGGAGACATGTAGAGACAGACAGGTAACCAGTCTATCACAGGGAGACATGTAGAGACAGACAGGTAACCAGTCTATCACAGGGAGACATGTAAAGACAGACAGGTAACCAGTCTATCACAGGGAGACATGTAGAGACAGACAGGTGACCAGTCTATCACAGGGAGACATGTAGAGACAGACAGGTAACCAGTCTATCACAGGGAGACATGTAGAGACAGACAGGTAACCAGTCTATCACAGGGCTGACATGTAGAGACAGACAGGTAACCAGTCTATCACAGGGAGACATGTAGAGACAGACAGGTAACCAGTCTATCACAGGGAGACATGTACAGACAGACAGGTAACCAGTCTATCACAGGGCTGACATGTAGAGACAGACAGGTAACCAGTCTATCACAGGGCTGACATGTAGAGACAGACAGGTAACCAGTCTATCATAGGGCTGACATGTAGAGACAGACAGGTAACCAGTCTATCACATGGAGACATGTGGAGACAGACAGGTAACCAGTCTATCACAGGGAGACATGTAGAGACAGACAGGCAACCAGTCTATCACAGGGAGACATGTAGAGACAGACAGGTAACCAGTCTATCACAGGGCTGACATGTAGAGACAGACAGGTAACCAGTCTATCACAGGGAGACATATAGAGACAGACAGGTAACCAGTCTATCACAGGGCTGACATGTAGAGACAGACAGGCAACCAGTCTATCACAGGGCTGACATGTAGAGACAGACAGGTAACCAGTCTATCACAGGGCCGACATGTAGAGACAGACAGGTAACCAGTCTATCACAGGGAGACATGTAGAGACAGACAGGTAACCAATCTATCACAGGGAGACATGTAGAGACAGACAGGTAACCAGTCTATCATGGGGCCGACAGGTAGAGACAGACAGGTAACCAGTCTATCACAGGGAGACATGTAGAGACAGACAGGTAACCAGTCTATCACAGGGAGACATGTAGAGACCGACAGGTAACCAGTCTATCACAGGGGGACATGTAGAGACAGACAGGTAACCAGTCTATCACAGGGCTGACATGTAGAGACAGACAGGTAACCAGTCTATCACAGGGAGACATGTAGAGACAGACAGGTAACCAGTCTATCACAGGGAGACATGTAAAGACAGACAGGTAACCAGTCTATCACAGGGAGACATGTAGAGACAGACAGGTAACCAGTCTATCACAGGGAGAAATGTAGAGACAGACAGGTAACCAGTCTATCACAGGGCTGACATGTAGAGACAGACAGGCAACCAGTCTATCACAGGGAGACATGTAGAGACAGACAGGTAACCAGTCTATCACAGGGCTGACATGTAGAGACAGACAGGTAACCAGTCTATCACAGGGAGACATGTAGAGACAGACAGGTAACCAGTCTATCACAGGGCTGACATGTAGAGACAGACAGGCAACCAGTCTATCACAGGGCTGACATGTAGAGACAGACAGGTAACCAGTCTATCACAGGGCCGACATGTAGAGACAGACAGGTAACCAGTCTATCACAGGGAGACATGTAGAGACAGACAGGTAACCAATCTATCACAGGGAGACATGTAGAGACAGACAGGTAACCAGTCTATCATGGGGCCGACAGGTAGAGACAGACAGGTAACCAGTCTATCACAGGGAGACATGTAGAGACAGACAGGTAACCAGTCTATCACAGGGGGACATGTAGAGACAGACAGGTAACCAGTCTATCACAGGGAGACATGTAGAGACAGACAGGTAACCAGTCTATCACAGGGAGACATGTAGAGACAGACAGGTAACCAGTCTATCACAGGGGGACATGTAGAGACAGACAGGTAACCAGTCTATCACAGGGAGACATGTAGAGACAGACAGGTAACCAGTCTATCACAGGGAGACATGTAGAGACAGACAGGTAACCAGTCTATCACAGGGAGACATGTAAAGACAGACAGGTAACCAGTCTATCACAGGGAGACATGTAGAGACAGACAGGTGACCAGTCTATCACAGGGAGACATGTAGAGACAGACAGGTAACCAGTCTATCACAGGGAGACATGTAGAGACAGACAGGTAACCAGTCTATCACAGGGAGACATGTACAGACAGACAGGTAACCAGTCTATCACAGGGCTGACATGTAGAGACAGACAGGTAACCAGTCTATCACAGGGCTGACATGTAGAGACAGACAGGTAACCAGTCTATCATAGGGCTGACATGTAGAGACAGACAGGTAACCAGTCTATCACATGGAGACATGTGGAGACAGACAGGTAACCAGTCTATCACAGGGAGACATGTAGAGACAGACAGGTAACCAGTCTATCACAGGGAGACATGTAGAGACCGACAGGTAACCAGTCTATCACAGGGGGACATGTAGAGACAGACAGGTAACCAGTCTATCACAGGGCTGACATGTAGAGACAGACAGGTAACCAGTCTATCACAGGGAGACATGTAGAGACAGACAGGTAACCAGTCTATCACAGGGAGACATGTAAAGACAGACAGGTAACCAGTCTATCACAGGGAGACATGTAGAGACAGACAGGTGACCAGTCTATCACAGGGAGACATGTAGAGACAGACAGGTAACCAGTCTATCACAGGGAAACATGTAGAGACAGACAGGTAACCAGTCTATCACAGGGCTGACATGTAGAGACAGACAGGTAACCAGTCTATCACAGGGAGACATGTAGAGACAGACAGGTAACCAGTCTATCACAGGGAGACATGTACAGACAGACAGGTAACCAGTCTATCACAGGGCTGACATGTAGAGACAGACAGGTAACCAGTCTATCATAGGGCTGACATGTAGAGACAGACAGGTAACCAGTCTATCACATGGAGACATGTGGAGACAGACACGTAACCAGTCTATCACAGGGAGACATGTAGAGACAGACAGGTAACCAGTCTATCACAGGGCTGACATGTAGAGAGAGACAGGTGACCAGTCTATCACAGGGCTGACATGTAGAGACAGACAGGTAACCAGTCTATCACAGGGCTGACATGTAGAGACAGACAGGTGACCAGTCTATCACAGGGCTGACATGTAGAGACAGACAGGTAACCAGTCTATCACAGGGAGACATGTAGAGACAGACAGGTAACCAGTCTATCACAGGGAGACATGTAGAGACAGACAGGTAACCAGTCTATCACAGGGCTGACATGTAGAGACAGACAGGCAACCAGTCTATCACAGGGCTGACATGTAGAGACAGACAGGTAACCAGTCTATCACAGGGCCGACATGTAGAGACAGACAGGTAACCAGTCTATCACAGGGCCGACATGTAGAGACAGACAGGTAACCAGTCTATCACAGGGAGACATGTAGAGACAGACAGGTAACCAGTCTATCACAGGGAGACATGTAGAGACAGACAGGTAACCAGTCTATCATGGGGCCGACATGTAGAGACAGACAGGTAACCAGTCTATCACAGGGGTACATGTAGAGACAGACAGGTAACCAGTCTATCACAGGGGGACATGTAGAGACAGACAGGTAACCAGTCTATCACATGGAGACATGTGGAGACAGACAGGTAACCAGTCTATCACAGGGAGACATGTAGAGACAGACAGGTAACCAGTCTATCACAGGGCTGACATGTAGAGACAGACAGGTAACCAGTCTATCACAGGGCTGACATGTAGAGACAGACAGGTGACCAGTCTATCACAGGGCTGACATGTAGAGACAGACAGGTAACCAGTCTATCACAGGGAGACATGTAGAGACAGACAGGTAACCAGTCTATCACAGGGAGACATGTAGAGACAGACAGGTAACCAGTCTATCACAGGGAGACATGTAGAGACCGACAGGTAACCAGTCTATCACAGGGGGACATGTAGAGACAGACAGGTAACCAGTCTATCACAGGGCTGACATGTAGAGACAGACAGGTAACCAGTCTATCACAGGGAGACATGTAGAGACAGACAGGTAACCAGTCTATCACAGGGAGACATGTAGAGACAGACAGGTAACCAGTCTATCACAGGGCTGACATGTAGAGACAGACAGGCAACCAGTCTATCACAGGGCTGACATGTAGAGACAGACAGGTAACCAGTCTATCACAGGGCCGACATGTAGAGACAGACAGGTAACCAGTCTATCACAGGGCCGACATGTAGAGACAGACAGGTAACCAGTCTATCACAGGGAGACATGTAGAGACAGACAGGTAACCAGTCTATCACAGGGAGACATGTAGAGACAGACAGGTAACCAGTCTATCATGGGGCCGACATGTAGAGACAGACAGGTAACCAGTCTATCACAGGGGTACATGTAGAGACAGACAGGTAACCAGTCTATCACAGGGGGACATGTAGAGACAGACAGGTAACCAGTCTATCACATGGAGACATGTGGAGACAGACAGGTAACCAGTCTATCACAGGGAGACATGTAGAGACAGACAGGTAACCAGTCTATCACAGGGAGACATGTAGAGACCGACAGGTAACCAGTCTATCACAGGGGGACATGTAGAGACAGACAGGTAACCAGTCTATCACAGGGCTGACATGTAGAGACAGACAGGTAACCAGTCTATCACAGGGAGACATGTAGAGACAGACAGGTAACCAGTCTATCACAGGGAGACATGTAAAGACAGACAGGTAACCAGTCTATCACAGGGAGACATGTAGAGACAGACAGGTAACCAGTCTATCACAGGGAGAAATGTAGAGACAGACAGGTAACCAGTCTATCACAGGGCTGACATGTAGAGACAGACAGGCAACCAGTCTATCACAGGGAGACATGTAGAGACAGACAGGTAACCAGTCTATCACAGGGCTGACATGTAGAGACAGACAGGTAACCAGTCTATCACAGGGAGACATGAAGAGACAGACAGGTAACCAGTCTATCACAGGGCTGACATGTAGAGACAGACAGGCAACCAGTCTATCACAGGGCTGACATGTAGAGACAGACAGGTAACCAGTCTATCACAGGGCCGACATGTAGAGACAGACAGGTAACCAGTCTATCACAGGGAGACATGTGGAGACAGACAGGTAACCAGTCTATCACAGGGAGACATATGGAGACAGACAGGTAACCAGTCTATCACAGGGAGACATGTAGAGACAGACAGGTAACCAGTCTATCACGGGGAGACGTGTAGAGACCGACAGGTAACCAGTCTATCACAGGGGGACATGTAGAGACAGACAGGTAACCAGTCTATCACAGGGCTGACATGTAGAGACAGACAGGTAACCAGTCTATCACAGGGAGACATGTAGAGACAGACAGGTAACCAGTCTATCACAGGGAGACATGTAAAGACAGACAGGTAACCAGTCTATCACAGGGAGACATGTAGAGACAGACAGGTGACCAGTCTATCACAGGGAGACATGTAGAGACAGACAGGTAACCAGTCTATCACAGGGAGACATGTAGAGACAGACAGGTAACCAGTCTATCACAGGGCTGACATGTAGAGACAGACAGGTAACCAGTCTATCACAGGGAGACATGTAGAGACAGACAGGTAACCAGTCTATCACAGGGAGACATGTACAGACAGACAGGTAACCAGTCTATCACAGGGCTGACATGTAGAGACAGACAGGTAACCAGTCTATCATAGGGCTGACATGTAGAGACAGACAGGTAACCAGTCTATCACATGGAGACATGTGGAGACAGACACGTAACCAGTCTATCACAGGGAGACATGTAGAGACAGACAGGTAACCAGTCTATCACAGGGCTGACATGTAGAGAGAGACAGGTGACCAGTCTATCACAGGGCTGACATGTAGAGACAGACAGGTAACCAGTCTATCACAGGGCTGACATGTAGAGACAGACAGGTGACCAGTCTATCACAGGGCTGACATGTAGAGACAGACAGGTAACCAGTCTATCACAGGGAGACATGTAGAGACAGACAGGTAACCAGTCTATCACAGGGAGACATGTAGAGACAGACAGGTAACCAGTCTATCACAGGGCTGACATGTAGAGACATACAGGTAACCAGTCTATCACAGGGAGACATGTAGAGACAGACAGGTAACCAGTCTATCACAGGGGGACATGTAGAGACAGACAGGTAACCAGTCTATCACAGGGAGACATGTAGAGACAGACAGGTAACCAGTCTATCACAGGGAGACATGTAGAGACAGACAGGTAACCAGTCTATCACAGGGGGACATGTAGAGACAGACAGGTAACCAGTCTATCACTGGGAGACATGTAGAGACAGACAGGTAACCAGTCTATCACAGGGAGACATGTAGAGACAGACAGGTAACCAGTCTATCACAGGGAGACATGTAAAGACAGACAGGTAACCAGTCTATCACAGGGAGACATGTAGAGACAGACAGGTGACCAGTCTATCACAGGGAGACATGTAGAGACAGACAGGTAACCAGTCTATCACAGGGAGACATGTAGAGACAGACAGGTAACCAGTCCATCACAGGGCTGACATGTAGAGACAGACAGGTAACCAGTCTATCACAGGGAGACATGTAGAGACAGACAGGTAACCAGTCTATCACAGGGAGACATGTACAGACAGACAGGTAACCAGTCTATCACAGGGCTGACATGTAGAGACAGACAGGTAACCAGTCTATCACAGGGCCGACATGTAGAGACAGACAGGTAACCAGTCTATCACAGGGAGACATGTGGAGACAGACAGGTAACCAGTCTATCACAGGGCCGACATGTAGAGACAGACAGGTAACCAGTCTATCACAGGGAGACATGTAGAGACAGACAGGTAACCAGTCTATCACAGGGAGACATGTAGAGACAGACAGGTAACCAGTCTATCATGGGGCCGACATGTAGAGACAGACAGGTAACCAGTCTATCACAGGGGTACATGTAGAGACAGACAGGTAACCAGTCTATCACAGGGGGACATGTAGAGACAGACAGGTAACCAGTCTATCACATGGAGACATGTGGAGACAGACAGGTAACCAGTCTATCACAGGGAGACATGTAGAGACAGACAGGTAACCAGTCTATCACAGGGAGACATGTAGAGACCGACAGGTAACCAGTCTATCACAGGGGGACATGTAGAGACAGACAGGTAACCAGTCTATCACAGGGCTGACATGTAGAGACAGACAGGTAACCAGTCTATCACAGGGAGACATGTAGAGACAGACAGGTAACCAGTCTATCACAGGGAGACATGTAAAGACAGACAGGTAACCAGTCTATCACAGGGAGACATGTAGAGACAGACAGGTAACCAGTCTATCACAGGGAGAAATGTAGAGACAGACAGGTAACCAGTCTATCACAGGGCTGACATGTAGAGACAGACAGGCAACCAGTCTATCACAGGGAGACATGTAGAGACAGACAGGTAACCAGTCTATCACAGGGCTGACATGTAGAGACAGACAGGTAACCAGTCTATCACAGGGAGACATGAAGAGACAGACAGGTAACCAGTCTATCACAGGGCTGACATGTAGAGACAGACAGGTAACCAGTCTATCACAGGGCCGACATGTAGAGACAGACAGGTAACCAGTCTATCACAGGGCCGACATGTAGAGACAGACAGGTAACCAGTCTATCACAGGGAGACATGTAGAGACAGACAGGTAACCAGTCTATCACAGGGAGACATGTAGAGACAGACAGGTAACCAGTCTATCATGGGGCCGACATGTAGAGACAGACAGGTAACCAGTCTATCACAGGGGTACATGTAGAGACAGACAGGTAACCAGTCTATCACAGGGGGACATGTAGAGACAGACAGGTAACCAGTCTATCACATGGAGACATGTGGAGACAGACAGGTAACCAGTCTATCACAGGGAGACATGTAGAGACAGACAGGTAACCAGTCTATCACAGGGAGACATGTAGAGACCGACAGGTAACCAGTCTATCACAGGGGGACATGTAGAGACAGACAGGTAACCAGTCTATCACAGGGCTGACATGTAGAGACAGACAGGTAACCAGTCTATCACAGGGAGACATGTAGAGACAGACAGGTAACCAGTCTATCACAGGGAGACATGTAAAGACAGACAGGTAACCAGTCTATCACAGGGAGACATGTAGAGACAGACAGGTAACCAGTCTATCACAGGGAGAAATGTAGAGACAGACAGGTAACCAGTCTATCACAGGGCTGACATGTAGAGACAGACAGGCAACCAGTCTATCACAGGGAGACATGTAGAGACAGACAGGTAACCAGTCTATCACAGGGCTGACATGTAGAGACAGACAGGTAACCAGTCTATCACAGGGAGACATGAAGAGACAGACAGGTAACCAGTCTATCACAGGGCTGACATGTAGAGACAGACAGGCAACCAGTCTATCACAGGGCTGACATGTAGAGACAGACAGGTAACCAGTCTATCACAGGGCCGACATGTAGAGACAGACAGGTAACCAGTCTATCACAGGGAGACATGTGGAGACAGACAGGTAACCAGTCTATCACAGGGAGACATATGGAGACAGACAGGTAACCAGTCTATCACAGGGAGACATGTAGAGACAGACAGGTAACCAGTCTATCACGGGGAGACGTGTAGAGACCGACAGGTAACCAGTCTATCACAGGGGGACATGTAGAGACAGACAGGTAACCAGTCTATCACAGGGCTGACATGTAGAGACAGACAGGTAACCAGTCTATCACAGGGAGACATGTAGAGACAGACAGGTAACCAGTCTATCACAGGGAGACATGTAAAGACAGACAGGTAACCAGTCTATCACAGGGAGACATGTAGAGACAGACAGGTGACCAGTCTATCACAGGGAGACATGTAGAGACAGACAGGTAACCAGTCTATCACAGGGAGACATGTAGAGACAGACAGGTAACCAGTCTATCACAGGGCTGACATGTAGAGACAGACAGGTAACCAGTCTATCACAGGGAGACATGTAGAGACAGACAGGTAACCAGTCTATCACAGGGAGACATGTACAGACAGACAGGTAACCAGTCTATCACAGGGCTGACATGTAGAGACAGACAGGTAACCAGTCTATCATAGGGCTGACATGTAGAGACAGACAGGTAACCAGTCTATCACATGGAGACATGTGGAGACAGACACGTAACCAGTCTATCACAGGGAGACATGTAGAGACAGACAGGTAACCAGTCTATCACAGGGCTGACATGTAGAGAGAGACAGGTGACCAGTCTATCACAGGGCTGACATGTAGAGACAGACAGGTAACCAGTCTATCACAGGGCTGACATGTAGAGACAGACAGGTGACCAGTCTATCACAGGGCTGACATGTAGAGACAGACAGGTAACCAGTCTATCACAGGGAGACATGTAGAGACAGACAGGTAACCAGTCTATCACAGGGAGACATGTAGAGACAGACAGGTAACCAGTCTATCACAGGGCTGACATGTAGAGACAGACAGGTAACCAGTCTATCACAGGGAGACATGTAGAGACAGACAGGTAACCAGTCTATCACAGGGGGACATGTAGAGACAGACAGGTAACCAGTCTATCACAGGGAGACATGTAGAGACAGACAGGTAACCAGTCTATCACAGGGAGACATGTAGAGACAGACAGGTAACCAGTCTATCACAGGGGGACATGTAGAGACAGACAGGTAACCAGTCTATCACTGGGAGACATGTAGAGACAGACAGGTAACCAGTCTATCACAGGGAGACATGTAGAGACAGACAGGTAACCAGTCTATCACAGGGAGACATGTAAAGACAGACAGGTAACCAGTCTATCACAGGGAGACATGTAGAGACAGACAGGTGACCAGTCTATCACAGGGAGACATGTAGAGACAGACAGGTAACCAGTCTATCACAGGGAGACATGTAGAGACAGACAGGTAACCAGTCCATCACAGGGCTGACATGTAGAGACAGACAGGTAACCAGTCTATCACAGGGAGACATGTAGAGACAGACAGGTAACCAGTCTATCACAGGGAGACATGTACAGACAGACAGGTAACCAGTCTATCACAGGGCTGACATGTAGAGACAGACAGGTAACCAGTCTATCACAGGGCCGACATGTAGAGACAGACAGGTAACCAGTCTATCACAGGGAGACATGTGGAGACAGACAGGTAACCAGTCTATCACAGGGCCGACATGTAGAGACAGACAGGTAACCAGTCTATCACAGGGAGACATGTAGAGACAGACAGGTAACCAGTCTATCACAGGGAGACATGTAGAGACAGACAGGTAACCAGTCTATCATGGGGCCGACATGTAGAGACAGACAGGTAACCAGTCTATCACAGGGGTACATGTAGAGACAGACAGGTAACCAGTCTATCACAGGGGGACATGTAGAGACAGACAGGTAACCAGTCTATCACATGGAGACATGTGGAGACAGACAGGTAACCAGTCTATCACAGGGAGACATGTAGAGACAGACAGGTAACCAGTCTATCACAGGGAGACATGTAGAGACCGACAGGTAACCAGTCTATCACAGGGGGACATGTAGAGACAGACAGGTAACCAGTCTATCACAGGGCTGACATGTAGAGACAGACAGGTAACCAGTCTATCACAGGGAGACATGTAGAGACAGACAGGTAACCAGTCTATCACAGGGAGACATGTAAAGACAGACAGGTAACCAGTCTATCACAGGGAGACATGTAGAGACAGACAGGTAACCAGTCTATCACAGGGAGAAATGTAGAGACAGACAGGTAACCAGTCTATCACAGGGCTGACATGTAGAGACAGACAGGCAACCAGTCTATCACAGGGAGACATGTAGAGACAGACAGGTAACCAGTCTATCACAGGGCTGACATGTAGAGACAGACAGGTAACCAGTCTATCACAGGGAGACATGAAGAGACAGACAGGTAACCAGTCTATCACAGGGCTGACATGTAGAGACAGACAGGCAACCAGTCTATCACAGGGCTGACATGTAGAGACAGACAGGTAACCAGTCTATCACAGGGCCGACATGTAGAGACAGACAGGTAACCAGTCTATCACAGGGAGACATGTGGAGACAGACAGGTAACCAGTCTATCACAGGGAGACATGTGGAGACAGACAGGTAACCAGTCTATCACAGGGAGACATGTAGAGACAGACAGGTAACCAGTCTATCACGGGGAGACATGTAGAGACCGACAGGTAACCAGTCTATCACAGGGGGACATGTAGAGACAGACAGGTAACCAGTCTATCACAGGGCTGACATGTAGAGACAGACAGGTAACCAGTCTATCACAGGGAGACATGTAGAGACAGACAGGTAACCAGTCTATCACAGGGAGACATGTAAAGACAGACAGGTAACCAGTCTATCACAGGGAGACATGTAGAGACAGACAGGTGACCAGTCTATCACAGGGAGACATGTAGAGACAGACAGGTAACCAGTCTATCACAGGGAGACATGTAGAGACAGACAGGTAACCAGTCTATCACAGGGCTGACATGTAGAGACAGACAGGTAACCAGTCTATCACAGGGAGACATGTAGAGACAGACAGGTAACCAGTCTATCACAGGGAGACATGTACAGACAGACAGGTAACCAGTCTATCACAGGGCTGACATGTAGAGACAGACAGGTAACCAGTCTATCATAGGGCTGACATGTAGAGACAGACAGGTAACCAGTCTATCACATGGAGACATGTGGAGACAGACACGTAACCAGTCTATCACAGGGAGACATGTAGAGACAGACAGGTAACCAGTCTATCACAGGGCTGACATGTAGAGAGAGACAGGTGACCAGTCTATCACAGGGCTGACATGTAGAGACAGACAGGTAACCAGTCTATCACAGGGCTGACATGTAGAGACAGACAGGTGACCAGTCTATCACAGGGCTGACATGTAGAGACAGACAGGTAACCAGTCTATCACAGGGAGACATGTAGAGACAGACAGGTAACCAGTCTATCACAGGGAGACATGTAGAGACAGACAGGTAACCAGTCTATCACAGGGCTGACATGTAGAGACAGACAGGTAACCAGTCTATCACAGGGAGACATGTAGAGACAGACAGGTAACCAGTCTATCACAGGGGGACATGTAGAGACAGACAGGTAACCAGTCTATCACAGGGAGACATGTAGAGACAGACAGGTAACCAGTCTATCACAGGGAGACATGTAGAGACAGACAGGTAACCAGTCTATCACAGGGGGACATGTAGAGACAGACAGGTAACCAGTCTATCACTGGGAGACATGTAGAGACAGACAGGTAACCAGTCTATCACAGGGAGACATGTAGAGACAGACAGGTAACCAGTCTATCACAGGGAGACATGTAAAGACAGACAGGTAACCAGTCTATCACAGGGAGACATGTAGAGACAGACAGGTGACCAGTCTATCACAGGGAGACATGTAGAGACAGACAGGTAACCAGTCTATCACAGGGAGACATGTAGAGACAGACAGGTAACCAGTCCATCACAGGGCTGACATGTAGAGACAGACAGGTAACCAGTCTATCACAGGGAGACATGTAGAGACAGACAGGTAACCAGTCTATCACAGGGAGACATGTACAGACAGACAGGTAACCAGTCTATCACAGGGCTGACATGTAGAGACAGACAGGTAACCAGTCTATCACAGGGAGACATGTAGAGACAGACAGGTAACCAGTCTATCACAGGGCTGACATGTAGAGACAGACAGGCAACCAGTCTATCACAGGGAGACATGTAGAGACAGACAGGTAACCAGTCTATCACAGGGCTGACATGTAGAGACAGACAGGTAACCAGTCTATCACAGGGAGACATGTAGAGACAGACAGGTAACCAGTCTATCACAGGGCTGACATGTAGAGACAGACAGGCAACCAGTCTATCACAGGGCTGACATGTAGAGACAGACAGGTAACCAGTCTATCACAGGGCCGACATGTAGAGACAGACAGGTAACCAGTCTATCACAGGGAGACATGTAGAGACCGACAGGTAACCAGTCTATCACAGGGGGACATGTAGAGACAGACAGGTAACCAGTCTATCACAGGGCTGACATGTAGAGACAGACAGGTAACCAGTCTATCACAGGGAGACATGTAGAGACAGACAGGTAACCAGTCTATCACAGGGAGACATGTAAAGACAGACAGGTAACCAGTCTATCACAGGGAGACATGTAGAGACAGACAGGTAACCAGTCTATCACAGGGAGACATGTAGAGACAGACAGGTAACCAGTCTATCACAGGGCTGACATGTAGAGACAGACAGGCAACCAGTCTATCACAGGGAGACATGTAGAGACAGACAGGTAACCAGTCTATCACAGGGCTGACATGTAGAGACAGACAGGCAACCAGTCTATCACAGGGCTGACATGTAGAGACAGACAGGTAACCAGTCTATCACAGGGCCGACATGTAGAGACAGACAGGTAACCAGTCTATCACAGGGAGACATGTAGAGACAGACAGGTAACCAATCTATCACAGGGAGACATGTAGAGACAGACAGGTAACCAGTCTATCATGGGGCCGACAGGTAGAGACAGACAGGTAACCAGTCTATCACAGGGAGACATGTAGAGACAGACAGGTAACCAGTCTATCACAGGGGGACATGTAGAGACAGACAGGTAACCAGTCTATCACAGGGAGACATGTAGAGACAGACAGGTAACCAGTCTATCACAGGGAGACATGTAGAGACAGACAGGTAACCAGTCTATCACAGGGGGACATGTAGAGACAGACAGGTAACCAGTCTATCACAGGGAGACATGTAGAGACAGACAGGTAACCAGTCTATCACAGGGAGACATGTAGAGACAGACAGGTAACCAGTCTATCACAGGGAGACATGTAAAGACAGACAGGTAACCAGTCTATCACAGGGAGACATGTAGAGACAGACAGGTGACCAGTCTATCACAGGGAGACATGTAGAGACAGACAGGTAAACAGTCTATCACAGGGAGACATGTAGAGACAGACAGGTAACCAGTCTATCACAGGGCTGACATGTAGAGACAGACAGGTAACCAGTCTATCACAGGGAGACATGTAGAGACAGACAGGTAACCAGTCTATCACAGGGAGACATGTACAGACAGACAAGTAACCAGTCTATCACAGGGCTGACATGTAGAGACAGACAGGTAACCAGTCTATCACAGGGCTGACATGTAGAGACAGACAGGTAACCAGTCTATCATAGGGCTGACATGTAGAGACAGACAGGTAACCAGTCTATCACATGGAGACATGTGGAGACAGACAGGTAACCAGTCTATCACAGGGAGACATGTAGAGACAGACAGGTAACCAGTCTATCACAGGGAGACATGTAGAGACCGACAGGTAACCAGTCTATCACAGGGGGACATGTAGAGACAGACAGGTAACCAGTCTATCACAGGGCTGACATGTAGAGACAGACAGGTAACCAGTCTATCACAGGGAGACATGTAGAGACAGACAGGTAACCAGTCTATCACAGGGAGACATGTAAAGACAGACAGGTAACCAGTCTATCACAGGGAGACATGTAGAGACAGACAGGTGACCAGTCTATCACAGGGAGACATGTAGAGACAGACAGGTAACCAGTCTATCACAGGGAGACATGTAGAGACAGACAGGTAGCCAGTCTATCACAGGGCTGACATGTAGAGACAGACAGGTAACCAGTCTATCACAGGGAGACATGTAGAGACAGACAGGTAACCAGTCTATCACAGGGAGACATGTACAGACAGACAGGTAACCAGTCTATCACAGGGCTGACATGTAGAGACAGACAGGTAACCAGTCTATCATAGGGCTGACATGTAGAGACAGACAGGTAACCAGTCTATCACATGGAGACATGTGGAGACAGACACGTAACCAGTCTATCACAGGGAGACATGTAGAGACAGACAGGTAACCAGTCTATCACAGGGCTGACATGTAGAGAGAGACAGGTGACCAGTCTATCACAGGGCTGACATGTAGAGACAGACAGGTAACCAGTCTATCACAGGGCTGACATGTAGAGACAGACAGGTGACCAGTCTATCACAGGGCTGACGAGTAGAGACAGACAGGTAACCAGTCTATCACAGGGAGACATGTAGAGACAGACAGGTAACCAGTCTATCACAGGGAGACATGTAGAGACAGACAGGTAACCAGTCTATCACAGGGCTGACATGTAGAGACAGACAGGCAACCAGTCTATCACAGGGCTGACATGTAGAGACAGACAGGTAACCAGTCTATCACAGGGCCGACATGTAGAGACAGACAGGTAACCAGTCTATCACAGGGCCGACATGTAGAGACAGACAGGTAACCAGTCTATCACCGGGAGACATGTAGAGACAGACAGGTAACCAGTCTATCACAGGGAGACATGTAGAGACAGACAGGTAACCAGTCTATCATGGGGCCGACATGTAGAGACAGACAGGTAACCAGTCTATCACAGGGGTACATGTAGAGACAGACAGGTAACCAGTCTATCACAGGGGGACATGTAGAGACAGACAGGTAACCAGTCTATCACATGGAGACATGTGGAGACAGACAGGTAACCAGTCTATCACAGGGAGACATGTAGAGACAGACAGGTAACCAGTCTATCACAGGGAGACATGTAGAGACCGACAGGTAACCAGTCTATCACAGGGGGACATGTAGAGACAGACAGGTAACCAGTCTATCACAGGGCTGACATGTAGAGACAGACAGGTAACCAGTCTATCACAGGGAGACATGTAGAGACAGACAGGTAACCAGTCTATCACAGGGAGACATGTAAAGACAGACAGGTAACCAGTCTATCACAGGGAGACATGTAGAGACAGACAGGTAACCAGTCTATCACAGGGAGAAATGTAGAGACAGACAGGTAACCAGTCTATCACAGGGCTGACATGTAGAGACAGACAGGCAACCAGTCTATCACAGGGAGACATGTAGAGACAGACAGGTAACCAGTCTATCACAGGGCTGACATGTAGAGACAGACAGGTAACCAGTCTATCACAGGGAGACATGTAGAGACAGACAGGTAACCAGTCTATCACAGGGCTGACATGTAGAGACAGACAGGCAACCAGTCTATCACAGGGCTGACATGTAGAGACAGACAGGTAACCAGTCTATCACAGGGCCGACATGTAGAGACAGACAGGTAACCAGTCTATCACAGGGAGACATGTGGAGACAGACAGGTAACCAGTCTATCACAGGGAGACATGTGGAGACAGACAGGTAACCAGTCTATCACAGGGAGACATGTAGAGACAGACAGGTAACCAGTCTATCACAGGGAGACATGTAGAGACAGACAGGTAACCAGTCTATCACAGGGGGACATGTAGAGACAGACAGGTAACCAGTCTATCACAGGGAGACATGTAGAGACAGACAGGTAACCAGTCTATCACAGGGAGACATGTAGAGACAGACAGGTAACCAGTCTATCACAGGGAGACATGTAAAGACAGACAGGTAACCAGTCTATCACAGGGAGACATGTAGAGACAGACAGGTGACCAGTCTATCACAGGGAGACATGTAGAGACAGACAGGTAAACAGTCTATCACAGGGAGACATGTAGAGACAGACAGGTAACCAGTCTATCACAGGGCTGACATGTAGAGACAGACAGGTAACCAGTCTATCACAGGGAGACATGTAGAGACAGACAGGTAACCAGTCTATCACAGGGAGACATGTACAGACAGACAAGTAACCAGTCTATCACAGGGCTGACATGTAGAGACAGACAGGTAACCAGTCTATCACAGGGCTGACATGTAGAGACAGACAGGTAACCAGTCTATCATAGGGCTGACATGTAGAGACAGACAGGTAACCAGTCTATCACATGGAGACATGTGGAGACAGACAGGTAACCAGTCTATCACAGGGAGACATGTAGAGACAGACAGGTAACCAGTCTATCACAGGGAGACATGTAGAGACCGACAGGTAACCAGTCTATCACAGGGGGACATGTAGAGACAGACAGGTAACCAGTCTATCACAGGGCTGACATGTAGAGACAGACAGGTAACCAGTCTATCACAGGGAGACATGTAGAGACAGACAGGTAACCAGTCTATCACAGGGAGACATGTAAAGACAGACAGGTAACCAGTCTATCACAGGGAGACATGTAGAGACAGACAGGTGACCAGTCTATCACAGGGAGACATGTAGAGACAGACAGGTAACCAGTCTATCACAGGGAGACATGTAGAGACAGACAGGTAGCCAGTCTATCACAGGGCTGACATGTAGAGACAGACAGGTAACCAGTCTATCACAGGGAGACATGTAGAGACAGACAGGTAACCAGTCTATCACAGGGAGACATGTACAGACAGACAGGTAACCAGTCTATCACAGGGCTGACATGTAGAGACAGACAGGTAACCAGTCTATCATAGGGCTGACATGTAGAGACAGACAGGTAACCAGTCTATCACATGGAGACATGTGGAGACAGACACGTAACCAGTCTATCACAGGGAGACATGTAGAGACAGACAGGTAACCAGTCTATCACAGGGCTGACATGTAGAGAGAGACAGGTGACCAGTCTATCACAGGGCTGACATGTAGAGACAGACAGGTAACCAGTCTATCACAGGGCTGACATGTAGAGACAGACAGGTGACCAGTCTATCACAGGGCTGACGAGTAGAGACAGACAGGTAACCAGTCTATCACAGGGAGACATGTAGAGACAGACAGGTAACCAGTCTATCACAGGGAGACATGTAGAGACAGACAGGTAACCAGTCTATCACAGGGCTGACATGTAGAGACAGACAGGCAACCAGTCTATCACAGGGCTGACATGTAGAGACAGACAGGTAACCAGTCTATCACAGGGCCGACATGTAGAGACAGACAGGTAACCAGTCTATCACAGGGCCGACATGTAGAGACAGACAGGTAACCAGTCTATCACCGGGAGACATGTAGAGACAGACAGGTAACCAGTCTATCACAGGGAGACATGTAGAGACAGACAGGTAACCAGTCTATCATGGGGCCGACATGTAGAGACAGACAGGTAACCAGTCTATCACAGGGGTACATGTAGAGACAGACAGGTAACCAGTCTATCACAGGGGGACATGTAGAGACAGACAGGTAACCAGTCTATCACATGGAGACATGTGGAGACAGACAGGTAACCAGTCTATCACAGGGAGACATGTAGAGACAGACAGGTAACCAGTCTATCACAGGGAGACATGTAGAGACCGACAGGTAACCAGTCTATCACAGGGGGACATGTAGAGACAGACAGGTAACCAGTCTATCACAGGGCTGACATGTAGAGACAGACAGGTAACCAGTCTATCACAGGGAGACATGTAGAGACAGACAGGTAACCAGTCTATCACAGGGAGACATGTAAAGACAGACAGGTAACCAGTCTATCACAGGGAGACATGTAGAGACAGACAGGTAACCAGTCTATCACAGGGAGAAATGTAGAGACAGACAGGTAACCAGTCTATCACAGGGCTGACATGTAGAGACAGACAGGCAACCAGTCTATCACAGGGAGACATGTAGAGACAGACAGGTAACCAGTCTATCACAGGGCTGACATGTAGAGACAGACAGGTAACCAGTCTATCACAGGGAGACATGTAGAGACAGACAGGTAACCAGTCTATCACAGGGCTGACATGTAGAGACAGACAGGCAACCAGTCTATCACAGGGCTGACATGTAGAGACAGACAGGTAACCAGTCTATCACAGGGCCGACATGTAGAGACAGACAGGTAACCAGTCTATCACAGGGAGACATGTGGAGACAGACAGGTAACCAGTCTATCACAGGGAGACATGTGGAGACAGACAGGTAACCAGTCTATCACAGGGAGACATGTAGAGACAGACAGGTAACCAGTCTATCACGGGGAGACATGTAGAGACCGACAGGTAACCAGTCTATCACAGGGGGACATGTAGAGACAGACAGGTAACCAGTCTATCACAGGGCTGACATGTAGAGACAGACAGGTAACCAGTCTATCACAGGGAGACATGTAGAGACAGACAGGTAACCAGTCTATCACAGGGAGACATGTAAAGACAGACAGGTAACCAGTCTATCACAGGGAGACATGTAGAGACAGACAGGTGACCAGTCTATCACAGGGAGACATGTAGAGACAGACAGGTAACCAGTCTATCACAGGGAGACATGTAGAGACAGACAGGTAACCAGTCTATCACAGGGCTGACATGTAGAGACAGACAGGTAACCAGTCTATCACAGGGAGACATGTAGAGACAGACAGGTAACCAGTCTATCACAGGGAGACATGTACAGACAGACAGGTAACCAGTCTATCACAGGGAGACATGTAGAGACAGACAGGTAACCAGTCTATCACAGGGCTGACATGTAGAGACAGACAGGCAACCAGTCTATCACAGGGCTGACATGTAGAGACAGACAGGTAACCAGTCTATCACAGGGCTGACATGTAGAGACAGACAGGTAACCAGTCTATCATAGGGCTGACATGTAGAGACAGACAGGTAACCAGTCTATCACATGGAGACATGTGGAGACAGACAGGTAACCAGTCTATCACAGGGAGACATGTAGAGACAGACAGGTAACCAGTCTATCACAGGGAGACATGTAGAGACCGACAGGTAACCAGTCTATCACAGGGGGACATGTAGAGACAGACAGGTAACCAGTCTATCACAGGGCTGACATGTAGAGACAGACAGGTAACCAGTCTATCACAGGGAGACATGTAGAGACAGACAGGTAACCAGTCTATCACAGGGAGACATGTAAAGACAGACAGGTAACCAGTCTATCACAGGGCTGACATGTAGAGACAGACAGGTAACCAGTCTATCATAGGGCTGACATGTAGAGACAGACAGGTGACCAGTCTATCACAGAGCTGACATGTAGAGACAGACAGGTAACCAGTCTATCACAGGGAGACATGTAGAGACAGACAGGTAACCAGTCTATCACAGGGAGACATGTAGAGACAGACAGGTAACCAGTCTATCACAGGGCTGACATGTAGAGACAGACAGGCAACCAGTCTATCACAGGGCTGACATGTAGAGACAGACAGGTAACCAGTCTATCACAGGGCCGACATGTAGAGACAGACAGGTAACCAGTCTATCACAGGGAGACATGTAGAGACAGACAGGTAACCAGTCTATCACAGGGAGACATGTAGAGACAGACAGGTAACCAGTCTATCATGGGGCCGACATGTAGAGACAGACAGGTAACCAGTCTATCACAGGGAGACATGTAGAGACAGACAGGTAACCAGTCTATCACAGGGGGACATGAAGAGACAGACAGGTAACCAGTCTATCACAGGGAGACATGTAGAGACAGACAGGTAACCAGTCTATCACAGGGAGACATGTAGAGACAGACAGGTAACCAGTCTATCACAGGGGGACATGTAGAGACAGACAGGTAACCAGTCTATCACTGGGAGACATGTAGAGACAGACAGGTAACCAGTCTATCACAGGGAGACATGTAGAGACAGACAGGTAACCAGTCTATCACAGGGAGACATGTAAAGACAGACAGGTAACCAGTCTATCACAGGGAGACATGTAGAGACAGACAGGTGACCAGTCTATCACAGGGAGACATGTAGAGACAGACAGGTAACCAGTCTATCACAGGGAGACATGTAGAGACAGACAGGTAACCAGTCTATCACAGGGCTGACATGTAGAGACAGACAGGTAACCAGTCTATCACAGGGAGACATGTAGAGACAGACAGGTAACCAGTCTATCACAGGGAGACATGTACAGACAGACAGGTAACCAGTCTATCACAGGGCTGACATGTAGAGACAGACAGGTAACCAGTCTATCACAGGGCTGACATGTAGAGACAGACAGGTAACCAGTCTATCATAGGGCTGACATGTAGAGACAGACAGGTAACCAGTCTATCACATGGAGACATGTGGAGACAGACAGGTAACCAGTCTATCACAGGGAGACATGTAGAGACAGACAGGTAACCAGTCTATCACAGGGAGACATGTAGAGACCGACAGGTAACCAGTCTATCACAGGGGGACATGTAGAGACAGACAGGTAACCAGTCTATCACAGGGCTGACATGTAGAGACAGACAGGTAACCAGTCTATCACAGGGAGACATGTACAGACAGACAGGTAACCAGTCTATCACAGGGCTGACATGTAGAGACAGACAGGTAACCAGTCTATCACAGGGCTGACATGTAGAGACAGACAGGTAACCAGTCTATCATAGGGCTGACATGTAGAGACAGACAGGTAACCAGTCTATCACATGGAGACATGTGGAGACAGACAGGTAACCAGTCTATCACAGGGAGACATGTAGAGACAGACAGGTAACCAGTCTATCACAGGGAGACATGTAGAGACCGACAGGTAACCAGTCTATCACAGGGGGACATGTAGAGACAGACAGGTAACCAGTCTATCACAGGGCTGACATGTAGAGACAGACAGGTAACCAGTCTATCAAGGGAGACATGTACAGACAGACAGGTAACCAGTCTATCACAGGGGTGACATGTAGAGACAGACAGGTAACCAGTCTATCATAGGGCTGACATGTAGAGACAGACAGGTAACCAGTCTATCACAGGGCTGACATGTAGAGAGAGACAGGTGACCAGTCTATCACAGGACTGACATGTAGAGACAGACAGGTAACCAGTCTATCACAGGGCTGACATGTAGAGACAGGCAGGTGACCAGTCTATCACAGGGGGACATGTAGAGACAGACAGGTAACCAGTCTATCACAGGGCTGACATGTAGAGACAGACAGGTAACCAGTCTATCACAGGGAGACATGTAGAGACAGACAGGTAACCAGTCTATCACAGGGAGACATGTAAAGACAGACAGGTAACCAGTCTATCACAGGGCTGACATGTAGAGACAGACAGGTAACCAGTCTATCATAGGGCTGACATGTAGAGACAGACAGGTGACCAGTCTATCACAGGGCTGACATGTAGAGACAGACAGGTAACCAGTCTATCACAGGGAGACATGTAGAGACAGACAGGTAACCAGTCTATCACAGGGAGACATGTAGAGACAGACAGGTAACCAGTCTATCACAGGGCTGACATGTAGAGACAGACAGGCAACCAGTCTATCACAGGGAGACATGTAGAGACAGACAGGTAACCAGTCTATCACAGGGCTGACATGTAGAGACAGACAGGTAACCAGTCTATCACAGGGAGACATGTAGAGACAGACAGGTAACCAGTCTATCACAGGGAGACATGTACAGACAGACAGGTAACCAGTCTATCACAGGGAGACATGTAAAGACAGACAGGTAACCAGTCTATCACAGGGAGACATGTAGAGACAGACAGGTGACCAGTCTATCACAGGGAGACATGTAGAGACAGACAGATAACCAGTCTATCACAGGGAGACATGTAGAGACAGACAGGTAACCAGTCTATCACAGGGCTGACATGTAGAGACAGACAGGTAACCAGTCTATCACAGGGAGACATGTAGAGACAGACAGGTAACCAGTCTATCACAGGGAGACATGTACAGACAGACAGGTAACCAGTCTATCACAGGGCTGACATGTAGAGACAGACAGGTAACCAGTCTATCACAGGGCTGACATGTAGAGACAGACAGGTAACCAGTCTATCATAGGGCTGACATGTAGAGACAGACAGGTAACCAGTCTATCACATGGAGACATGTGGAGACAGACAGGTAACCAGTCTATCACAGGGAGACATGTAGAGACAGACAGGTAACCAGTCTATCACAGGGAGACATGTAGAGACCGACAGGTAACCAGTCTATCACAGGGGGACATGTAGAGACAGACAGGTAACCAGTCTATCACAGGGCTGACATGTAGAGACAGACAGGTAACCAGTCTATCACAGGGAGACATGTACAGACAGACAGGTAACCAGTCTATCACAGGGCTGACATGTAGAGACAGACAGGTAACCAGTCTATCACAGGGCTGACATGTAGAGACAGACAGGTAACCAGTCTATCATAGGGCTGACATGTAGAGACAGACAGGTAACCAGTCTATCACATGGAGACATGTGGAGACAGACAGGTAACCAGTCTATCACAGGGAGACATGTAGAGACAGACAGGTAACCAGTCTATCACAGGGAGACATGTAGAGACCGACAGGTAACCAGTCTATCACAGGGGGACATGTAGAGACAGACAGGTAACCAGTCTATCACAGGGCTGACATGTAGAGACAGACAGGTAACCAGTCTATCACAGGGAGACATGTAGAGACAGACAGGTAACCAGTCTATCACAGGGAGACATGTAAAGACAGACAGGTAACCAGTCTATCACAGGGAGACATGTAGAGACAGACAGGTGACCAGTCTATCACAGGGAGACATGTAGAGACAGACAGGTAACCAGTCTATCACAGGGAGACATGTAGAGACAGACAGGTAACCAGTCTATCACAGGGCTGACATGTAGAGACAGACAGGTAACCAGTCTATCACAGGGAGACATGTAGAGACAGACAGGTAACCAGTCTATCACAGGGAGACATGTACAGACAGACAGGTAACCAGTCTATCACAGGGCTGACATGTAGAGACAGACAGGTAACCAGTCTATCATAGGGCTGACATGTAGAGACAGACAGGTAACCAGTCTATCACATGGAGACATGTGGAGACAGACACGTAACCAGTCTATCACAGGGAGACATGTAGAGACAGACAGATAACCAGTCTATCACAGGGCTGACATGTAGAGAGAGACAGGTGACCAGTCTATCACAGGACTGACATGTAGAGACAGACAGGTAACCAGTCTATCACAGGGCTGACATGTAGAGACAGACAGGTGACCAGTCTATCACAGGGCTGACATGTAGAGACAGACAGGTAACCAGTCTATCACAGGGAGACATGTAGAGACAGACAGGTAACCAGTCTATCACAGGGAGACATGTAGAGACAGACAGGTAACCAGTCTATCACAGGGCTGACATGTAGAGACAGACAGGCAACCAGTCTATCACAGGGCTGACATGTAGAGACAGACAGGTAACCAGTCTATCACAGGGCCGACATGTAGAGACAGACAGGTAACCAGTCTATCACAGGGCCGACATGTAGAGACAGACAGGTAACCAGTCTATCACAGGGCCGACATGTAGAGACAGACAGGTAACCAGTCTATCACAGGGAGACATGTAGAGACAGACAGGTAACCAGTCTATCATGGGGCCGACATGTAGAGACAGACAGGTAACCAGTCTATCACAGGGGTACATGTAGAGACAGACAGGTAACCAGTCTATCACAGGGGGACATGTAGAGACAGACAGGTAACCAGTCTATCACATGGAGACATGTGGAGACAGACAGGTAACCAGTCTATCACAGGGAGACATGTAGAGACAGACAGGTAACCAGTCTATCACAGGGAGACATGAAGAGACCGACAGGTAACCAGTCTATCACAGGGGGACATGTAGAGACAGACAGGTAACCAGTCTATCACAGGGCTGACATGTAGAGACAGACAGGTAACCAGTCTATCACAGGGAGACATGTAGAGACAGACAGGTAACCAGTCTATCACAGGGAGACATGTAAAGACAGACAGGTAACCAGTCTATCACAGGGAGACATGTAGAGACAGACAGGTAACCAGTCTATCACAGGGAGAAATGTAGAGACAGACAGGTAACCAGTCTATCACAGGGCTGACATGTAGAGACAGACAGGCAACCAGTCTATCACAGGGAGACATGTAGAGACAGACAGGTAACCAGTCTATCACAGGGCTGACATGTAGAGACAGACAGGTAACCAGTCTATCACAGGGAGACATGTAGAGACAGACAGGTAACCAGTCTATCACAGGGCTGACATGTAGAGACAGACAGGCAACCAGTCTATCGCAGGGCTGACATGTAGAGACAGACAGGTAACCAGTCTATCACAGGGCCGACATGTAGAGACAGACAGGTAACCAGTCTATCACAGGGAGACATGTGGAGACAGACAGGTAACCAGTCTATCACAGGGAGACATGTGGAGACAGACAGGTAACCAGTCTATCACAGGGAGACATGTAGAGACAGACAGGTAACCAGTCTATCACGGGGAGACATGTAGAGACCGACAGGTAACCAGTCTATCACAGGGGGACATGTAGAGACAGACAGGTAACCAGTCTATCACAGGGCTGACATGTAGAGACAGACAGGTAACCAGTCTATCACAGGGAGACATGTAGAGACAGACAGGTAACCAGTCTATCACAGGGAGACATGTAAAGACAGACAGGTAACCAGTCTATCACAGGGAGACATGTAGAGACAGACAGGTGACCAGTCTATCACAGGGAGACATGTAGAGACAGACAGGTAACCAGTCTATCACAGGGAGACATGTAGAGACAGACAGGTAACCAGTCTATCACAGGGCTGACATGTAGAGACAGACAGGTAACCAGTCTATCACAGGGAGACATGTAGAGACAGACAGGTAACCAGTCTATCACAGGGAGACATGTACAGACAGACAGGTAACCAGTCTATCACAGGGCTGACATGTAGAGACAGACAGGTAACCAGTCTATCATAGGGCTGACATGTAGAGACAGACAGGTAACCAGTATATCACATGGAGACATGTGGAGACAGACAGGTAACCAGTCTATCACAGGGAGACATGTAGAGACAGACAGGTAACCAGTCTATCACAGGGAGACATGTAGAGACCGACAGGTAACCAGTCTATCACAGGGGGACATGTAGAGACAGACAGGTAACCAGTCTATCACAGGGCTGACATGTAGAGGCAGACAGGTAACCAGTCTATCACAGGGAGACATGTAGAGACAGACAGGTAACCAGTCTATCACAGGGAGACATGTAAAGACAGACAGGTAACCAGTCTATCACAGGGAGACATGTAGAGACAGACAGGTGACCAGTCTATCACAGGGAGACATGTAGAGACAGACAGGTAACCAGTCTATCACAGGGAGACATGTAGAGACAGACAGGTAACCAGTCTATCACAGGGCTGACATGTAGAGACAGACAGGTAACCAGTCTATCACAGGGAGACATGTAGAGACAGACAGGTAACCAGTCTATCACAGGGAGACATGTACAGACAGACAGGTAACCAGTCTATCACAGGGGTGACATGTAGAGACAGACAGGTAACCAGTCTATCATAGGGCTGACATGTAGAGACAGACAGGTAACCAGTCTATCACATGGAGACATGTGGAGACAGACACGTAACCAGTCTATCACAGGGAGACATGTAGAGACAGACAGGTAACCAGTCTATCACAGGGCTGACATGTAGAGAGAGACAGGTGACCAGTCTATCACAGGACTGACATGTAGAGACAGACAGGTAACCAGTCTATCACAGGGCTGACATGTAGAGACAGACAGGTGACCAGTCTATCACAGGGGGACATGTAGAGACAGACAGGTAACCAGTCTATCACAGGGCTGACATGTAGAGACAGACAGGTAACCAGTCTATCACAGGGAGACATGTAGAGACAGACAGGTAACCAGTCTATCACAGGGAGACATGTAAAGACAGACAGGTAACCAGTCTATCACAGGGCTGACATGTAGAGACAGACAGGTAACCAGTCTATCATAGGGCTGACATGTAGAGACAGACAGGTGACCAGTCTATCACAGGGCTGACATGTAGAGACAGACAGGTCACCAGTCTATCACAGGGAGACATGTAGAGACAGACAGGTAACCAGTCTATCACAGGGAGACATGAAGAGACAGACAGGTAACCAGTCTATCACAGGGCTGACATGTAGAGACAGACAGGCAACCAGTCTATCACAGGGCTGACATGTAGAGACAGACAGGTAACCAGTCTATCACAGGGCCGACATGTAGAGACAGACAGGTAACCAGTCTATCACAGGGAGACATGTAGAGACAGACAGGTAACCAGTCTATCACAGGGAGACATGTAGAGACAGACAGGTAACCAGTCTATCATGGGGCCGACATGTAGAGACAGACAGGTAACCAGTCTATCACAGGGAGACATGTAGAGACAGACAGGTAACCAGTCTATCACAGGGGGACATGAAGAGACAGACAGGTAACCAGTCTATCACAGGGAGACATGTAGAGACAGACAGGTAACCAGTCTATCACAGGGAGACATGTAGAGACAGACAGGTAACCAGTCTATCACAGGGGGACATGTAGAGACAGACAGGTAACCAGTCTATCACTGGGAGACATGTAGAGACAGACAGGTAACCAGTCTATCACAGGGAGACATGTAGAGACAGACAGGTAACCAGTCTATCACAGGGAGACATGTAAAGACAGACAGGTAACCAGTCTATCACAGGGAGACATGTAGAGACAGACAGGTGACCAGTCTATCACAGGGAGACATGTAGAGACAGACAGGTAACCAGTCTATCACAGGGAGACATGTAGAGACAGACAGGTAACCAGTCTATCACAGGGCTGACATGTAGAGACAGACAGGTAACCAGTCTATCACAGGGAGACATGTAGAGACAGACAGGTAACCAGTCTATCACAGGGAGACATGTACAGACAGACAGGTAACCAGTCTATCACAGGGCTGACATGTAGAGACAGACAGGTAACCAGTCTATCACAGGGCTGACATGTAGAGACAGACAGGTAACCAGTCTATCATAGGGCTGACATGTAGAGACAGACAGGTAACCAGTCTATCACATGGAGACATGTGGAGACAGACAGGTAACCAGTCTATCACAGGGAGACATGTAGAGACAGACAGGTAACCAGTCTATCACAGGGAGACATGTACAGACAGACAGGTAACCAGTCTATCACAGGGCTGACATGTAGAGACAGACAGGTAACCAGTCTATCATAGGGCTGACATGTAGAGACAGACAGGTAACCAGTCTATCACATGGAGACATGTGGAGACAGACACGTAACCAGTCTATCACAGGGAGACATGTAGAGACAGACAGATAACCAGTCTATCACAGGGCTGACATGTAGAGAGAGACAGGTGACCAGTCTATCACAGGACTGACATGTAGAGACAGACAGGTAACCAGTCTATCACAGGGCTGACATGTAGAGACAGACAGGCAACCAGTCTATCACAGGGCTGACATGTAGAGACAGACAGGTAACCAGTCTATCACAGGGAGACATGTAGAGACAGACAGGTAACCAGTCTATCACAGGGAGACATGTAGAGACAGACAGGTAACCAGTCTATCACAGGGCTGACATGTAGAGACAGACAGGCAACCAGTCTATCACAGGGCTGACATGTAGAGACAGACAGGTAACCAGTCTATCACAGGGCCGACATGTAGAGACAGACAGGTAACCAGTCTATCACAGGGCCGACATGTAGAGACAGACAGGTAACCAGTCTATCACAGGGAGACATGTAGAGACAGACAGGTAACCAGTCTATCACAGGGAGACATGTAGAGACAGACAGGTAACCAGTCTATCATGGGGCCGACATGTAGAGACAGACAGGTAACCAGTCTATCACAGGGGTACATGTAGAGACAGACAGGTAACCAGTCTATCACAGGGGGACATGTAGAGACAGACAGGTAACCAGTCTATCACATGGAGACATGTGGAGACAGACAGGTAACCAGTCTATCACAGGGAGACATGTAGAGACAGACAGGTAACCAGTCTATCACAGGGAGACATGAAGAGACTGACAGGTAACCAGTCTATCACAGGGGGACATGTAGAGACAGACAGGTAACCAGTCTATCACAGGGCTGACATGTAGAGACAGACAGGTAACCAGTCTATCACAGGGAGACATGTAGAGACAGACAGGTAACCAGTCTATCACAGGGAGACATGTAAAGACAGACAGGTAACCAGTCTATCACAGGGAGACATGTAGAGACAGACAGGTAACCAGTCTATCACAGGGAGAAATGTAGAGACAGACAGGTAACCAGTCTATCACAGGGCTGACATGTAGAGACAGACAGGCAACCAGTCTATCACAGGGAGACATGTAGAGACAGACAGGTAACCAGTCTATCACAGGGCTGACATGTAGAGACAGACAGGTAACCAGTCTATCACAGGGAGACATGTAGAGACAGACAGGTAACCAGTCTATCACAGGGCTGACATGTAGAGACAGACAGGCAACCAGTCTATCGCAGGGCTGACATGTAGAGACAGACAGGTAACCAGTCTATCACAGGGCCGACATGTAGAGACAGACAGGTAACCAGTCTATCACAGGGAGACATGTGGAGACAGACAGGTAACCAGTCTATCACAGGGAGACATGTGGAGACAGACAGGTAACCAGTCTATCACAGGGAGACATGTAGAGACAGACAGGTAACCAGTCTATCACGGGGAGACATGTAGAGACCGACAGGTAACCAGTCTATCACAGGGGGACATGTAGAGACAGACAGGTAACCAGTCTATCACAGGGCTGACATGTAGAGACAGACAGGTAACCAGTCTATCACAGGGAGACATGTAGAGACAGACAGGTAACCAGTCTATCACAGGGAGACATGTAAAGACAGACAGGTAACCAGTCTATCACAGGGAGACATGTAGAGACAGACAGGTGACCAGTCTATCACAGGGAGACATGTAGAGACAGACAGGTAACCAGTCTATCACAGGGAGACATGTAGAGACAGACAGGTAACCAGTCTATCACAGGGCTGACATGTAGAGACAGACAGGTAACCAGTCTATCACAGGGAGACATGTAGAGACAGACAGGTAACCAGTCTATCACAGGGAGACATGTACAGACAGACAGGTAACCAGTCTATCACAGGGCTGACATGTAGAGACAGACAGGTAACCAGTCTATCATAGGGCTGACATGTAGAGACAGACAGGTAACCAGTCTATCACATGGAGACATGTGGAGACAGACAGGTAACCAGTCTATCACAGGGAGACATGTAGAGACAGACAGGTAACCAGTCTATCACAGGGAGACATGAAGAGACCGACAGGTAACCAGTCTATCACAGGGGGACATGTAGAGACAGACAGGTAACCAGTCTATCACAGGGCTGACATGTAGAGACAGACAGGTAACCAGTCTATCACAGGGAGACATGTAGAGACAGACAGGTAACCAGTCTATCACAGGGAGACATGTAAAGACAGACAGGTAACCAGTCTATCACAGGGAGACATGTAGAGACAGACAGGTGACCAGTCTATCACAGGGAGACATGTAGAGACAGACAGGTAACCAGTCTATCACAGGGAGACATGTAGAGACAGACAGGTAACCAGTCTATCACAGGGCTGACATGTAGAGACAGACAGGTAACCAGTCTATCACAGGGAGACATGTAGAGACAGACAGGTAACCAGTCTATCACAGGGAGACATGTACAGACAGACAGGTAACCAGTCTATCACAGGGGTGACATGTAGAGACAGACAGGTAACCAGTCTATCATAGGGCTGACATGTAGAGACAGACAGGTAACCAGTCTATCACATGGAGACATGTGGAGACAGACACGTAACCAGTCTATCACAGGGAGACATGTAGAGACAGACAGGTAACCAGTCTATCACAGGGCTGACATGTAGAGAGAGACAGGTGACCAGTCTATCACAGGACTGACATGTAGAGACAGACAGGTAACCAGTCTATCACAGGGCTGACATGTAGAGACAGACAGGTGACCAGTCTATCACAGGGGGACATGTAGAGACAGACAGGTAACCAGTCTATCACAGGGCTGACATGTAGAGACAGACAGGTAACCAGTCTATCACAGGGAGACATGTAGAGACAGACAGGTAACCAGTCTATCACAGGGAGACATGTAAAGACAGACAGGTAACCAGTCTATCACAGGGCTGACATGTAGAGACAGACAGGTAACCAGTCTATCATAGGGCTGACATGTAGAGACAGACAGGTGACCAGTCTATCACAGGGCTGACATGTAGAGACAGACAGGTCACCAGTCTATCACAGGGAGACATGTAGAGACAGACAGGTAACCAGTCTATCACAGGGAGACATGTAGAGACAGACAGGTAACCAGTCTATCACAGGGCTGACATGTAGAGACAGACAGGCAACCAGTCTATCACAGGGCTGACATGTAGAGACAGACAGGTAACCAGTCTATCACAGGGCCGACATGTAGAGACAGACAGGTAACCAGTCTATCACAGGGAGACATGTAGAGACAGACAGGTAACCAGTCTATCACAGGGAGACATGTAGAGACAGACAGGTAACCAGTCTATCATGGGGCCGACATGTAGAGACAGACAGGTAACCAGTCTATCACAGGGAGACATGTAGAGACAGACAGGTAACCAGTCTATCACAGGGGGACATGAAGAGACAGACAGGTAACCAGTCTATCACAGGGAGACATGTAGAGACAGACAGGTAACCAGTCTATCACAGGGAGACATGTAGAGACAGACAGGTAACCAGTCTATCACAGGGGGACATGTAGAGACAGACAGGTAACCAGTCTATCACTGGGAGACATGTAGAGACAGACAGGTAACCAGTCTATCACAGGGAGACATGTAGAGACAGACAGGTAACCAGTCTATCACAGGGAGACATGTAAAGACAGACAGGTAACCAGTCTATCACAGGGAGACATGTAGAGACAGACAGGTGACCAGTCTATCACAGGGAGACATGTAGAGACAGACAGGTAACCAGTCTATCACAGGGAGACATGTAGAGACAGACAGGTAACCAGTCTATCACAGGGCTGACATGTAGAGACAGACAGGTAACCAGTCTATCACAGGGAGACATGTAGAGACAGACAGGTAACCAGTCTATCACAGGGAGACATGTACAGACAGACAGGTAACCAGTCTATCACAGGGCTGACATGTAGAGACAGACAGGTAACCAGTCTATCACAGGGCTGACATGTAGAGACAGACAGGTAACCAGTCTATCATAGGGCTGACATGTAGAGACAGACAGGTAACCAGTCTATCACATGGAGACATGTGGAGACAGACAGGTAACCAGTCTATCACAGGGAGACATGTAGAGACAGACAGGTAACCAGTCTATCACAGGGAGACATGTACAGACAGACAGGTAACCAGTCTATCACAGGGCTGACATGTAGAGACAGACAGGTAACCAGTCTATCATAGGGCTGACATGTAGAGACAGACAGGTAACCAGTCTATCACATGGAGACATGTGGAGACAGACACGTAACCAGTCTATCACAGGGAGACATGTAGAGACAGACAGATAACCAGTCTATCACAGGGCTGACATGTAGAGAGAGACAGGTGACCAGTCTATCACAGGACTGACATGTAGAGACAGACAGGTAACCAGTCTATCACAGGGCTGACATGTAGAGACAGACAGGTGACCAGTCTATCACAGGGCTGACATGTAGAGACAGACAGGTAACCAGTCTATCACAGGGAGACATGTAGAGACAGACAGGTAACCAGTCTATCACAGGGAGACATGTAGAGACAGACAGGTAACCAGTCTATCACAGGGCTGACATGTAGAGACAGACAGGCAACCAGTCTATCACAGGGCTGACATGTAGAGACAGACAGGTAACCAGTCTATCACAGGGCCGACATGTAGAGACAGACAGGTAACCAGTCTATCACAGGGCCGACATGTAGAGACAGACAGGTAACCAGTCTATCACAGGGAGACATGTAGAGACAGACAGGTAACCAGTCTATCACAGGGAGACATGTAGAGACAGACAGGTAACCAGTCTATCATGGGGCCGACATGTAGAGACAGACAGGTAACCAGTCTATCACAGGGGTACATGTAGAGACAGACAGGTAACCAGTCTATCACAGGGGGACATGTAGAGACAGACAGGTAACCAGTCTATCACATGGAGACATGTGGAGACAGACAGGTAACCAGTCTATCACAGGGAGACATGTAGAGACAGACAGGTAACCAGTCTATCACAGGGAGACATGAAGAGACCGACAGGTAACCAGTCTATCACAGGGGGACATGTAGAGACAGACAGGTAACCAGTCTATCACAGGGCTGACATGTAGAGACAGACAGGTAACCAGTCTATCACAGGGAGACATGTAGAGACAGACAGGTAACCAGTCTATCACAGGGAGACATGTAAAGACAGACAGGTAACCAGTCTATCACAGGGAGACATGTAGAGACAGACAGGTAACCAGTCTATCACAGGGAGAAATGTAGAGACAGACAGGTAACCAGTCTATCACAGGGCTGACATGTAGAGACAGACAGGTGACCAGTCTATCACAGGGAGACATGTAGAGACAGACAGGTAACCAGTCTATCACAGGGAGACATGTAGAGACAGACAGGTAACCAGTCTATCACAGGGCTGACATGTAGAGACAGACAGGTAACCAGTCTATCACAGGGAGACATGTAGAGACAGACAGGTGACCAGTCTATCACAGGGAGACATGTAGAGACAGACAGGTAACCAGTCTATCACAGGGAGACATGTAGAGACAGACAGGTAACCAGTCTATCACAGGGCTGACATGTAGAGACAGACAGGTAACCAGTCTATCACAGGGAGACATGTAGAGACAGACAGGTAACCAGTCTATCACAGGGAGACATGTACAGACAGACAGGTAACCAGTCTATCACAGGGGTGACATGTAGAGACAGACAGGTAACCAGTCTATCATAGGGCTGACATGTAGAGACAGACAGGTAACCAGTCTATCACATGGAGACATGTGGAGACAGACACGTAACCAGTCTATCACAGGGAGACATGTAGAGACAGACAGGTAACCAGTCTATCACAGGGCTGACATGTAGAGAGAGACAGGTGACCAGTCTATCACAGGACTGACATGTAGAGACAGACAGGTAACCAGTCTATCACAGGGCTGACATGTAGAGACAGACAGGTGACCAGTCTATCACAGGGGGACATGTAGAGACAGACAGGTAACCAGTCTATCACAGGGCTGACATGTAGAGACAGACAGGTAACCAGTCTATCACAGGGAGACATGTAGAGACAGACAGGTAACCAGTCTATCACAGGGAGACATGTAAAGACAGACAGGTAACCAGTCTATCACAGGGCTGACATGTAGAGACAGACAGGTAACCAGTCTATCATAGGGCTGACATGTAGAGACAGACAGGTGACCAGTCTATCACAGGGCTGACATGTAGAGACAGACAGGTCACCAGTCTATCACAGGGAGACATGTAGAGACAGACAGGTAACCAGTCTATCACAGGGAGACATGTAGAGACAGACAGGTAACCAGTCTATCACAGGGCTGACATGTAGAGACAGACAGGCAACCAGTCTATCACAGGGCTGACATGTAGAGACAGACAGGTAACCAGTCTATCACAGGGCCGACATGTAGAGACAGACAGGTAACCAGTCTATCACAGGGAGACATGTAGAGACAGACAGGTAACCAGTCTATCACAGGGAGACATGTAGAGACAGACAGGTAACCAGTCTATCATGGGGCCGACATGTAGAGACAGACAGGTAACCAGTCTATCACAGGGAGACATGTAGAGACAGACAGGTAACCAGTCTATCACAGGGGGACATGAAGAGACAGACAGGTAACCAGTCTATCACAGGGAGACATGTAGAGACAGACAGGTAACCAGTCTATCACAGGGAGACATGTAGAGACAGACAGGTAACCAGTCTATCACAGGGGGACATGTAGAGACAGACAGGTAACCAGTCTATCACTGGGAGACATGTAGAGACAGACAGGTAACCAGTCTATCACAGGGAGACATGTAGAGACAGACAGGTAACCAGTCTATCACAGGGAGACATGTAAAGACAGACAGGTAACCAGTCTATCACAGGGAGACATGTAGAGACAGACAGGTGACCAGTCTATCACAGGGAGACATGTAGAGACAGACAGGTAACCAGTCTATCACAGGGAGACATGTAGAGACAGACAGGTAACCAGTCTATCACAGGGCTGACATGTAGAGACAGACAGGTAACCAGTCTATCACAGGGAGACATGTAGAGACAGACAGGTAACCAGTCTATCACAGGGAGACATGTACAGACAGACAGGTAACCAGTCTATCACAGGGCTGACATGTAGAGACAGACAGGTAACCAGTCTATCACAGGGCTGACATGTAGAGACAGACAGGTAACCAGTCTATCATAGGGCTGACATGTAGAGACAGACAGGTAACCAGTCTATCACATGGAGACATGTGGAGACAGACAGGTAACCAGTCTATCACAGGGAGACATGTAGAGACAGACAGGTAACCAGTCTATCACAGGGAGACATGTACAGACAGACAGGTAACCAGTCTATCACAGGGCTGACATGTAGAGACAGACAGGTAACCAGTCTATCATAGGGCTGACATGTAGAGACAGACAGGTAACCAGTCTATCACATGGAGACATGTGGAGACAGACACGTAACCAGTCTATCACAGGGAGACATGTAGAGACAGACAGATAACCAGTCTATCACAGGGCTGACATGTAGAGAGAGACAGGTGACCAGTCTATCACAGGACTGACATGTAGAGACAGACAGGTAACCAGTCTATCACAGGGCTGACATGTAGAGACAGACAGGTGACCAGTCTATCACAGGGCTGACATGTAGAGACAGACAGGTAACCAGTCTATCACAGGGAGACATGTAGAGACAGACAGGTAACCAGTCTATCACAGGGAGACATGTAGAGACAGACAGGTAACCAGTCTATCACAGGGCTGACATGTAGAGACAGACAGGCAACCAGTCTATCACAGGGCTGACATGTAGAGACAGACAGGTAACCAGTCTATCACAGGGCCGACATGTAGAGACAGACAGGTAACCAGTCTATCACAGGGCCGACATGTAGAGACAGACAGGTAACCAGTCTATCACAGGGAGACATGTAGAGACAGACAGGTAACCAGTCTATCACAGGGAGACATGTAGAGACAGACAGGTAACCAGTCTATCATGGGGCCGACATGTAGAGACAGACAGGTAACCAGTCTATCACAGGGGTACATGTAGAGACAGACAGGTAACCAGTCTATCACAGGGGGACATGTAGAGACAGACAGGTAACCAGTCTATCACATGGAGACATGTGGAGACAGACAGGTAACCAGTCTATCACAGGGAGACATGTAGAGACAGACAGGTAACCAGTCTATCACAGGGAGACATGAAGAGACCGACAGGTAACCAGTCTATCACAGGGGGACATGTAGAGACAGACAGGTAACCAGTCTATCACAGGGCTGACATGTAGAGACAGACAGGTAACCAGTCTATCACAGGGAGACATGTAGAGACAGACAGGTAACCAGTCTATCACAGGGAGACATGTAAAGACAGACAGGTAACCAGTCTATCACAGGGAGACATGTAGAGACAGACAGGTAACCAGTCTATCACAGGGAGAAATGTAGAGACAGACAGGTAACCAGTCTATCACAGGGCTGACATGTAGAGACAGACAGGCAACCAGTCTATCACAGGGAGACATGTAGAGACAGACAGGTAACCAGTCTATCACAGGGCTGACATGTAGAGACAGACAGGTAACCAGTCTATCACAGGGAGACATGTAGAGACAGACAGGTAACCAGTCTATCACAGGGCTGACATGTAGAGACAGACAGGCAACCAGTCTATCGCAGGGCTGACATGTAGAGACAGACAGGTAACCAGTCTATCACAGGGCCGACATGTAGAGACAGACAGGTAACCAGTCTATCACAGGGAGACATGTGGAGACAGACAGGTAACCAGTCTATCACAGGGAGACATGTGGAGACAGACAGGTAACCAGTCTATCACAGGGAGACATGTAGAGACAGACAGGTAACCAGTCTATCACGGGGAGACATGTAGAGACCGACAGGTAACCAGTCTATCACAGGGGGACATGTAGAGACAGACAGGTAACCAGTCTATCACAGGGCTGACATGTAGAGACAGACAGGTAACCAGTCTATCACAGGGAGACATGTAGAGACAGACAGGTAACCAGTCTATCACAGGGAGACATGTAAAGACAGACAGGTAACCAGTCTATCACAGGGAGACATGTAGAGACAGACAGGTGACCAGTCTATCACAGGGAGACATGTAGAGACAGACAGGTAACCAGTCTATCACAGGGAGACATGTAGAGACAGACAGGTAACCAGTCTATCACAGGGCTGACATGTAGAGACAGACAGGTAACCAGTCTATCACAGGGAGACATGTAGAGACAGACAGGTAACCAGTCTATCACAGGGAGACATGTACAGACAGACAGGTAACCAGTCTATCACAGGGCTGACATGTAGAGACAGACAGGTAACCAGTCTATCATAGGGCTGACATGTAGAGACAGACAGGTAACCAGTCTATCACATGGAGACATGTGGAGACAGACAGGTAACCAGTCTATCACAGGGAGACATGTAGAGACAGACAGGTAACCAGTCTATCACAGGGAGACATGTAGAGACCGACAGGTAACCAGTCTATCACAGGGGGACATGTAGAGACAGACAGGTAACCAGTCTATCACAGGGCTGACATGTAGAGACAGACAGGTAACCAGTCTATCACAGGGAGACATGTAGAGACAGACAGGTAACCAGTCTATCACAGGGAGACATGTAAAGACAGACAGGTAACCAGTCTATCACAGGGAGACATGTAGAGACAGACAGGTGACCAGTCTATCACAGGGAGACATGTAGAGACAGACAGGTAACCAGTCTATCACAGGGAGACATGTAGAGACAGACAGGTAACCAGTCTATCACAGGGCTGACATGTAGAGACAGACAGGTAACCAGTCTATCACAGGGAGACATGTAGAGACAGACAGGTAACCAGTCTATCACAGGGAGACATGTACAGACAGACAGGTAACCAGTCTATCACAGGGGTGACATGTAGAGACAGACAGGTAACCAGTCTATCATAGGGCTGACATGTAGAGACAGACAGGTAACGAGTCTATCACATGGAGACATGTGGAGACAGACACGTAACCAGTCTATCACAGGGAGACATGTAGAGACAGACAGGTAACCAGTCTATCACAGGGCTGACATGTAGAGAGAGACAGGTGACCAGTCTATCACAGGACTGACATGTAGAGACAGACAGGTAACCAGTCTATCACAGGGCTGACATGTAGAGACAGACAGGTGACCAGTCTATCACAGGGGGACATGTAGAGACAGACAGGTAACCAGTCTATCACAGGGCTGACATGTAGAGACAGACAGGTAACCAGTCTATCACAGGGAGACATGTAGAGACAGACAGGTAACCAGTCTATCACAGGGAGACATGTAAAGACAGACAGGTAACCAGTCTATCACAGGGCTGACATGTAGAGACAGACAGGTAACCAGTCTATCATAGGGCTGACATGTAGAGACAGACAGGTGACCAGTCTATCACAGGGCTGACATGTAGAGACAGACAGGTCACCAGTCTATCACAGGGAGACATGTAGAGACAGACAGGTAACCAGTCTATCACAGGGAGACATGTAGAGACAGACAGGTAACCAGTCTATCACAGGGCTGACATGTAGAGACAGACAGGCAACCAGTCTATCACAGGGCTGACATGTAGAGACAGACAGGTAACCAGTCTATCACAGGGCCGACATGTAGAGACAGACAGGTAACCAGTCTATCACAGGGAGACATGTAGAGACAGACAGGTAACCAGTCTATCACAGGGAGACATGTAGAGACAGACAGGTAACCAGTCTATCATGGGGCCGACATGTAGAGACAGACAGGTAACCAGTCTATCACAGGGAGACATGTAGAGACAGACAGGTAACCAGTCTATCACAGGGGGACATGAAGAGACAGACAGGTAACCAGTCTATCACAGGGAGACATGTAGAGACAGACAGGTAACCAGTCTATCACAGGGAGACATGTAGAGACAGACAGGTAACCAGTCTATCACAGGGGGACATGTAGAGACAGACAGGTAACCAGTCTATCACTGGGAGACATGTAGAGACAGACAGGTAACCAGTCTATCACAGGGAGACATGTAGAGACAGACAGGTAACCAGTCTATCACAGGGAGACATGTAAAGACAGACAGGTAACCAGTCTATCACAGGGAGACATGTAGAGACAGACAGGTGACCAGTCTATCACAGGGAGACATGTAGAGACAGACAGGTAACCAGTCTATCACAGGGAGACATGTAGAGACAGACAGGTAACCAGTCTATCACAGGGCTGACATGTAGAGACAGACAGGTAACCAGTCTATCACAGGGAGACATGTAGAGACAGACAGGTAACCAGTCTATCACAGGGAGACATGTACAGACAGACAGGTAACCAGTCTATCACAGGGCTGACATGTAGAGACAGACAGGTAACCAGTCTATCACAGGGCTGACATGTAGAGACAGACAGGTAACCAGTCTATCATAGGGCTGACATGTAGAGACAGACAGGTAACCAGTCTATCACATGGAGACATGTGGAGACAGACAGGTAACCAGTCTATCACAGGGAGACATGTAGAGACAGACAGGTAACCAGTCTATCACAGGGAGACATGTAGAGACCGACAGGTAACCAGTCTATCACAGGGGGACATGTAGAGACAGACAGGTAACCAGTCTATCACAGGGCTGACATGTAGAGACAGACAGGTAACCAGTCTATCACAGGGAGACATGTACAGACAGACAGGTAACCAGTCTATCACAGGGCTGACATGTAGAGACAGACAGGTAACCAGTCTATCACAGGGCTGACATGTAGAGACAGACAGGTAACCAGTCTATCATAGGGCTGACATGTAGAGACAGACAGGTAACCAGTCTATCACATGGAGACATGTGGAGACAGACAGGTAACCAGTCTATCACAGGGAGACATGTAGAGACAGACAGGTAACCAGTCTATCACAGGGAGACATGTAGAGACCGACAGGTAACCAGTCTATCACAGGGGGACATGTAGAGACAGACAGGTAACCAGTCTATCACAGGGCTGACATGTAGAGACAGACAGGTAACCAGTCTATCACAGGGAGACATGTAGAGACAGACAGGTAACCAGTCTATCACGGGGAGACATGTAAAGACAGACAGGTAACCAGTCTATCACAGGGCTGACATGTAGAGACAGACAGGTAACCAGTCTATCATAGGGCTGACATGTAGAGACAGACAGGTAACCAGTCTATCACAGGGCTGACATGTAGAGACAGACAGGTGACCAGTCTATCACAGGGAGACATGTAGAGACAGACAGGTAACCAGTCTATCACAGGGGTACATGTAGAGACAGACAGGTAACCAGTCTATCACAGGGGGACATGTAGAGACAGACAGGTAACCAGTCTATCACATGGAGACATGTGGAGACAGACAGGTAACCAGTCTATCACAGGGAGACATGTAGAGACAGACAGGTAACCAGTCTATCACAGGGAGACATGTAGAGACCGACAGGTAACCAGTCTATCACAGGGGGACATGTAGAGACAGACAGGTAACCAGTCTATCACAGGGCTGACATGTAGAGACAGACAGGTAACCAGTCTATCACAGGGAGACATGTAGAGACAGACAGGTAACCAGTCTATCACAGGGAGACATGTAAAGACAGACAGGTAACCAGTCTATCACAGGGAGACATGTAGAGACAGACAGGTAACCAGTCTATCACAGGGAGAAATGTAGAGACAGACAGGTAACCAGTCTATCACAGGGCTGACATGTAGAGACAGACAGGCAACCAGTCTATCACAGGGAGACATGTAGAGACAGACAGGTAACCAGTCTATCACAGGGCTGACATGTAGAGACAGACAGGTAACCAGTCTATCACAGGGAGACATGTAGAGACAGACAGGTAACCAGTCTATCACAGGGCTGACATGTAGAGACAGACAGGCAACCAGTCTATCGCAGGGCTGACATGTAGAGACAGACAGGTAACCAGTCTATCACAGGGCCGACATGTAGAGACAGACAGGTAACCAGTCTATCACAGGGGTGACATGTAGAGACAGACAGGTAACCAGTCTATCATAGGGCTGACATGTAGAGACAGACAGGTAACCAGTCTATCACATGGAGACATGTGGAGACAGACACGTAACCAGTCTATCACAGGGAGACATGTAGAGACAGACAGGTAACCAGTCTATCACAGGGCTGACATGTAGAGAGAGACAGGTGACCAGTCTATCACAGGACTGACATGTAGAGACAGACAGGTAACCAGTCTATCACAGGGCTGACATGTAGAGACAGACAGGTGACCAGTCTATCACAGGGGGACATGTAGAGACAGACAGGTAACCAGTCTATCACAGGGCTGACATGTAGAGACAGACAGGTAACCAGTCTATCACAGGGAGACATGTAGAGACAGACAGGTAACCAGTCTATCACAGGGAGACATGTAAAGACAGACAGGTAACCAGTCTATCACAGGGCTGACATGTAGAGACAGACAGGTAACCAGTCTATCATAGGGCTGACATGTAGAGACAGACAGGTGACCAGTCTATCACAGGGCTGACATGTAGAGACAGACAGGTCACCAGTCTATCACAGGGAGACATGTAGAGACAGACAGGTAACCAGTCTATCACAGGGAGACATGTAGAGACAGACAGGTAACCAGTCTATCACAGGGCTGACATGTAGAGACAGACAGGCAACCAGTCTATCACAGGGCTGACATGTAGAGACAGACAGGTAACCAGTCTATCACAGGGCCGACATGTAGAGACAGACAGGTAACCAGTCTATCACAGGGAGACATGTAGAGACAGACAGGTAACCAGTCTATCACAGGGAGACATGTAGAGACAGACAGGTAACCAGTCTATCATGGGGCCGACATGTAGAGACAGACAGGTAACCAGTCTATCACAGGGAGACATGTAGAGACAGACAGGTAACCAGTCTATCACAGGGGGACATGAAGAGACAGACAGGTAACCAGTCTATCACAGGGAGACATGTAGAGACAGACAGGTAACCAGTCTATCACAGGGAGACATGTAGAGACAGACAGGTAACCAGTCTATCACAGGGGGACATGTAGAGACAGACAGGTAACCAGTCTATCACTGGGAGACATGTAGAGACAGACAGGTAACCAGTCTATCACAGGGAGACATGTAGAGACAGACAGGTAACCAGTCTATCACAGGGAGACATGTAAAGACAGACAGGTAACCAGTCTATCACAGGGAGACATGTAGAGACAGACAGGTGACCAGTCTATCACAGGGAGACATGTAGAGACAGACAGGTAACCAGTCTATCACAGGGAGACATGTAGAGACAGACAGGTAACCAGTCTATCACAGGGCTGACATGTAGAGACAGACAGGTAACCAGTCTATCACAGGGAGACATGTAGAGACAGACAGGTAACCAGTCTATCACAGGGAGACATGTACAGACAGACAGGTAACCAGTCTATCACAGGGCTGACATGTAGAGACAGACAGGTAACCAGTCTATCACAGGGCTGACATGTAGAGACAGACAGGTAACCAGTCTATCATAGGGCTGACATGTAGAGACAGACAGGTAACCAGTCTATCACATGGAGACATGTGGAGACAGACAGGTAACCAGTCTATCACAGGGAGACATGTAGAGACAGACAGGTAACCAGTCTATCACAGGGAGACATGTACAGACAGACAGGTAACCAGTCTATCACAGGGCTGACATGTAGAGACAGACAGGTAACCAGTCTATCATAGGGCTGACATGTAGAGACAGACAGGTAACCAGTCTATCACATGGAGACATGTGGAGACAGACACGTAACCAGTCTATCACAGGGAGACATGTAGAGACAGACAGATAACCAGTCTATCACAGGGCTGACATGTAGAGAGAGACAGGTGACCAGTCTATCACAGGACTGACATGTAGAGACAGACAGGTAACCAGTCTATCACAGGGCTGACATGTAGAGACAGACAGGTGACCAGTCTATCACAGGGCTGACATGTAGAGACAGACAGGTAACCAGTCTATCACAGGGAGACATGTAGAGACAGACAGGTAACCAGTCTATCACAGGGAGACATGTAGAGACAGACAGGTAACCAGTCTATCACAGGGCTGACATGTAGAGACAGACAGGCAACCAGTCTATCACAGGGCTGACATGTAGAGACAGACAGGTAACCAGTCTATCACAGGGCCGACATGTAGAGACAGACAGGTAACCAGTCTATCACAGGGCCGACATGTAGAGACAGACAGGTAACCAGTCTATCACAGGGAGACATGTAGAGACAGACAGGTAACCAGTCTATCACAGGGAGACATGTAGAGACAGACAGGTAACCAGTCTATCATGGGGCCGACATGTAGAGACAGACAGGTAACCAGTCTATCACAGGGGTACATGTAGAGACAGACAGGTAACCAGTCTATCACAGGGGGACATGTAGAGACAGACAGGTAACCAGTCTATCACATGGAGACATGTGGAGACAGACAGGTAACCAGTCTATCACAGGGAGACATGTAGAGACAGACAGGTAACCAGTCTATCACAGGGAGACATGAAGAGACCGACAGGTAACCAGTCTATCACAGGGGGACATGTAGAGACAGACAGGTAACCAGTCTATCACAGGGCTGACATGTAGAGACAGACAGGTAACCAGTCTATCACAGGGAGACATGTAGAGACAGACAGGTAACCAGTCTATCACAGGGAGACATGTAAAGACAGACAGGTAACCAGTCTATCACAGGGAGACATGTAGAGACAGACAGGTAACCAGTCTATCACAGGGAGAAATGTAGAGACAGACAGGTAACCAGTCTATCACAGGGCTGACATGTAGAGACAGACAGGCAACCAGTCTATCACAGGGAGACATGTAGAGACAGACAGGTAACCAGTCTATCACAGGGCTGACATGTAGAGACAGACAGGTAACCAGTCTATCACAGGGAGACATGTAGAGACAGACAGGTAACCAGTCTATCACAGGGCTGACATGTAGAGACAGACAGGCAACCAGTCTATCGCAGGGCTGACATGTAGAGACAGACAGGTAACCAGTCTATCACAGGGCCGACATGTAGAGACAGACAGGTAACCAGTCTATCACAGGGAGACATGTGGAGACAGACAGGTAACCAGTCTATCACAGGGAGACATGTGGAGACAGACAGGTAACCAGTCTATCACAGGGAGACATGTAGAGACAGACAGGTAACCAGTCTATCACGGGGAGACATGTAGAGACCGACAGGTAACCAGTCTATCACAGGGGGACATGTAGAGACAGACAGGTAACCAGTCTATCACAGGGCTGACATGTAGAGACAGACAGGTAACCAGTCTATCACAGGGAGACATGTAGAGACAGACAGGTAACCAGTCTATCACAGGGAGACATGTAAAGACAGACAGGTAACCAGTCTATCACAGGGAGACATGTAGAGACAGACAGGTGACCAGTCTATCACAGGGAGACATGTAGAGACAGACAGGTAACCAGTCTATCACAGGGAGACATGTAGAGACAGACAGGTAACCAGTCTATCACAGGGCTGACATGTAGAGACAGACAGGTAACCAGTCTATCACAGGGAGACATGTAGAGACAGACAGGTAACCAGTCTATCACAGGGAGACATGTACAGACAGACAGGTAACCAGTCTATCACAGGGCTGACATGTAGAGACAGACAGGTAACCAGTCTATCATAGGGCTGACATGTAGAGACAGACAGGTAACCAGTCTATCACATGGAGACATGTGGAGACAGACAGGTAACCAGTCTATCACAGGGAGACATGTAGAGACAGACAGGTAACCAGTCTATCACAGGGAGACATGTAGAGACCGACAGGTAACCAGTCTATCACAGGGGGACATGTAGAGACAGACAGGTAACCAGTCTATCACAGGGCTGACATGTAGAGACAGACAGGTAACCAGTCTATCACAGGGAGACATGTAGAGACAGACAGGTAACCAGTCTATCACAGGGAGACATGTAAAGACAGACAGGTAACCAGTCTATCACAGGGAGACATGTAGAGACAGACAGGTGACCAGTCTATCACAGGGAGACATGTAGAGACAGACAGGTAACCAGTCTATCACAGGGAGACATGTAGAGACAGACAGGTAACCAGTCTATCACAGGGCTGACATGTAGAGACAGACAGGTAACCAGTCTATCACAGGGAGACATGTAGAGACAGACAGGTAACCAGTCTATCACAGGGAGACATGTACAGACAGACAGGTAACCAGTCTATCACAGGGGTGACATGTAGAGACAGACAGGTAACCAGTCTATCATAGGGCTGACATGTAGAGACAGACAGGTAACGAGTCTATCACATGGAGACATGTGGAGACAGACACGTAACCAGTCTATCACAGGGAGACATGTAGAGACAGACAGGTAACCAGTCTATCACAGGGCTGACATGTAGAGAGAGACAGGTGACCAGTCTATCACAGGACTGACATGTAGAGACAGACAGGTAACCAGTCTATCACAGGGCTGACATGTAGAGACAGACAGGTGACCAGTCTATCACAGGGGGACATGTAGAGACAGACAGGTAACCAGTCTATCACAGGGCTGACATGTAGAGACAGACAGGTAACCAGTCTATCACAGGGAGACATGTAGAGACAGACAGGTAACCAGTCTATCACAGGGAGACATGTAAAGACAGACAGGTAACCAGTCTATCACAGGGCTGACATGTAGAGACAGACAGGTAACCAGTCTATCATAGGGCTGACATGTAGAGACAGACAGGTGACCAGTCTATCACAGGGCTGACATGTAGAGACAGACAGGTCACCAGTCTATCACAGGGAGACATGTAGAGACAGACAGGTAACCAGTCTATCACAGGGAGACATGTAGAGACAGACAGGTAACCAGTCTATCACAGGGCTGACATGTAGAGACAGACAGGCAACCAGTCTATCACAGGGCTGACATGTAGAGACAGACAGGTAACCAGTCTATCACAGGGCCGACATGTAGAGACAGACAGGTAACCAGTCTATCACAGGGAGACATGTAGAGACAGACAGGTAACCAGTCTATCACAGGGAGACATGTAGAGACAGACAGGTAACCAGTCTATCATGGGGCCGACATGTAGAGACAGACAGGTAACCAGTCTATCACAGGGAGACATGTAGAGACAGACAGGTAACCAGTCTATCACAGGGGGACATGAAGAGACAGACAGGTAACCAGTCTATCACAGGGAGACATGTAGAGACAGACAGGTAACCAGTCTATCACAGGGAGACATGTAGAGACAGACAGGTAACCAGTCTATCACAGGGGGACATGTAGAGACAGACAGGTAACCAGTCTATCACTGGGAGACATGTAGAGACAGACAGGTAACCAGTCTATCACAGGGAGACATGTAGAGACAGACAGGTAACCAGTCTATCACAGGGAGACATGTAAAGACAGACAGGTAACCAGTCTATCACAGGGAGACATGTAGAGACAGACAGGTGACCAGTCTATCACAGGGAGACATGTAGAGACAGACAGGTAACCAGTCTATCACAGGGAGACATGTAGAGACAGACAGGTAACCAGTCTATCACAGGGCTGACATGTAGAGACAGACAGGTAACCAGTCTATCACAGGGAGACATGTAGAGACAGACAGGTAACCAGTCTATCACAGGGAGACATGTACAGACAGACAGGTAACCAGTCTATCACAGGGCTGACATGTAGAGACAGACAGGTAACCAGTCTATCACAGGGCTGACATGTAGAGACAGACAGGTAACCAGTCTATCATAGGGCTGACATGTAGAGACAGACAGGTAACCAGTCTATCACATGGAGACATGTGGAGACAGACAGGTAACCAGTCTATCACAGGGAGACATGTAGAGACAGACAGGTAACCAGTCTATCACAGGGAGACATGTAGAGACCGACAGGTAACCAGTCTATCACAGGGGGACATGTAGAGACAGACAGGTAACCAGTCTATCACAGGGCTGACATGTAGAGACAGACAGGTAACCAGTCTATCACAGGGAGACATGTACAGACAGACAGGTAACCAGTCTATCACAGGGCTGACATGTAGAGACAGACAGGTAACCAGTCTATCACAGGGCTGACATGTAGAGACAGACAGGTAACCAGTCTATCATAGGGCTGACATGTAGAGACAGACAGGTAACCAGTCTATCACATGGAGACATGTGGAGACAGACAGGTAACCAGTCTATCACAGGGAGACATGTAGAGACAGACAGGTAACCAGTCTATCACAGGGAGACATGTAGAGACCGACAGGTAACCAGTCTATCACAGGGGGACATGTAGAGACAGACAGGTAACCAGTCTATCACAGGGCTGACATGTAGAGACAGACAGGTAACCAGTCTATCACAGGGAGACATGTAGAGACAGACAGGTAACCAGTCTATCACGGGGAGACATGTAAAGACAGACAGGTAACCAGTCTATCACAGGGCTGACATGTAGAGACAGACAGGTAACCAGTCTATCATAGGGCTGACATGTAGAGACAGACAGGTAACCAGTCTATCACAGGGCTGACATGTAGAGACAGACAGGTGACCAGTCTATCACAGGGAGACATGTAGAGACAGACAGGTAACCAGTCTATCACAGGGGTACATGTAGAGACAGACAGGTAACCAGTCTATCACAGGGGGACATGTAGAGACAGACAGGTAACCAGTCTATCACATGGAGACATGTGGAGACAGACAGGTAACCAGTCTATCACAGGGAGACATGTAGAGACAGACAGGTAACCAGTCTATCACAGGGAGACATGTAGAGACCGACAGGTAACCAGTCTATCACAGGGGGACATGTAGAGACAGACAGGTAACCAGTCTATCACAGGGCTGACATGTAGAGACAGACAGGTAACCAGTCTATCACAGGGAGACATGTAGAGACAGACAGGTAACCAGTCTATCACAGGGAGACATGTAAAGACAGACAGGTAACCAGTCTATCACAGGGAGACATGTAGAGACAGACAGGTAACCAGTCTATCACAGGGAGAAATGTAGAGACAGACAGGTAACCAGTCTATCACAGGGCTGACATGTAGAGACAGACAGGCAACCAGTCTATCACAGGGAGACATGTAGAGACAGACAGGTAACCAGTCTATCACAGGGCTGACATGTAGAGACAGACAGGTAACCAGTCTATCACAGGGAGACATGTAGAGACAGACAGGTAACCAGTCTATCACAGGGCTGACATGTAGAGACAGACAGGCAACCAGTCTATCGCAGGGCTGACATGTAGAGACAGACAGGTAACCAGTCTATCACAGGGCCGACATGTAGAGACAGACAGGTAACCAGTCTATCACAGGGAGACATGTGGAGACAGACAGGTAACCAGTCTATCACAGGGAGACATGTGGAGACAGACAGGTAACCAGTCTATCACAGGGAGACATGTAGAGACAGACAGGTAACCAGTCTATCACGGGGAGACATGTAGAGACCGACAGGTAACCAGTCTATCACAGGGGGACATGTAGAGACAGACAGGTAACCAGTCTATCACAGGGCTGACATGTAGAGACAGACAGGTAACCAGTCTATCACAGGGAGACATGTAGAGACAGACAGGTAACCAGTCTATCACAGGGAGACATGTAAAGACAGACAGGTAACCAGTCTATCACAGGGAGACATGTAGAGACAGACAGGTGACCAGTCTATCACAGGGAGACATGTAGAGACAGACAGGTAACCAGTCTATCACAGGGAGACATGTAGAGACAGACAGGTAACCAGTCTATCACAGGGCTGACATGTAGAGACAGACAGGTAACCAGTCTATCACAGGGAGACATGTAGAGACAGACAGGTAACCAGTCTATCACAGGGAGACATGTACAGACAGACAGGTAACCAGTCTATCACAGGGCTGACATGTAGAGACAGACAGGTAACCAGTCTATCATAGGGCTGACATGTAGAGACAGACAGGTAACCAGTCTATCACATGGAGACATGTGGAGACAGACAGGTAACCAGTCTATCACAGGGCTGACATGTAGAGACAGACAGGTAACCAGTCTATCATAGGGCTGACATGTAGAGACAGACAGGTAACCAGTCTATCACATGGAGACATGTGGAGACAGACACGTAACCAGTCTATCACAGGGAGACATGTAGAGACAGACAGATAACCAGTCTATCACAGGGCTGACATGTAGAGAGAGACAGGTGACCAGTCTATCACAGGACTGACATGTAGAGACAGACAGGTAACCAGTCTATCACAGGGCTGACATGTAGAGACAGACAGGTGACCAGTCTATCACAGGGCTGACATGTAGAGACAGACAGGTAACCAGTCTATCACAGGGAGACATGTAGAGACAGACAGGTAACCAGTCTATCACAGGGAGACATGTAGAGACAGACAGGTAACCAGTCTATCACAGGGCTGACATGTAGAGACAGACAGGCAACCAGTCTATCACAGGGCTGACATGTAGGGACAGACAGGTAACCAGTCTATCACAGGGCCGACATGTAGAGACAGACAGGTAACCAGTCTATCACAGGGAGACATGTAGAGACAGACAGGTAACCAGTCTATCACAGGGAGACATGTAGAGACAGACAGGTAACCAGTCTATCATGGGGCCGACATGTAGAGACAGACAGGTAACCAGTCTATCACAGGGGTACATGTAGAGACAGACAGGTAACCAGTCTATCACAGGGGGACATGTAGAGACAGACAGGTAACCAGTCTATCACATGGAGACATGTGGAGACAGACAGGTAACCAGTCTATCACAGGGAGACATGTAGAGACAGACAGGTAACCAGTCTATCACAGGGAGACATGTAGAGACCGACAGGTAACCAGTCTATCACAGGGGGACATGTAGAGACAGACAGGTAACCAGTCTATCACAGGGCTGACATGTAGAGACAGACAGGTAACCAGTCTATCACAGGGAGACATGTAGAGACAGACAGGTAACCAGTCTATCACAGGGAGACATGTAAAGACAGACAGGTAACCAGTCTATCACAGGGAGACATGTAGAGACAGACAGGTAACCAGTCTATCACAGGGAGAAATGTAGAGACAGACAGGTAACCAGTCTATCACAGGGCTGACATGTAGAGACAGACAGGCAACCAGTCTATCACAGGGAGACATGTAGAGACAGACAGGTAACCAGTCTATCACAGGGCTGACATGTAGAGACAGACAGGTAACCAGTCTATCACAGGGAGACATGTAGAGACAGACAGGTAACCAGTCTATCACAGGGCTGACATGTAGAGACAGACAGGCAACCAGTCTATCGCAGGGCTGACATGTAGAGACAGACAGGTAACCAGTCTATCACAGGGCCGACATGTAGAGATAGACAGGTAACCAGTCTATCACAGGGAGACATGTGGAGACAGACAGGTAACCAGTCTATCACAGGGAGACATGTGGAGACAGACAGGTAACCAGTCTATCACAGGGAGACATGTAGAGACAGACAGGTAACCAGTCTATCACGGGGAGACATGTAGAGACCGACAGGTAACCAGTCTATCACAGGGGGACATGTAGAGACAGACAGGTAACCAGTCTATCACAGGGCTGACATGTAGAGACAGACAGGTAACCAGTCTATCACAGGGAGACATGTAGAGACAGACAGGTAACCAGTCTATCACAGGGAGACATGTAAAGACAGACAGGTAACCAGTCTATCACAGGGAGACATGTAGAGACAGACAGGTGACCAGTCTATCACAGGGAGACATGTAGAGACAGACAGGTAACCAGTCTATCACAGGGAGACATGTAGAGACAGACAGGTAACCAGTCTATCACAGGGCTGACATGTAGAGACAGACAGGTAACCAGTCTATCACAGGGAGACATGTAGAGACAGACAGGTAACCAGTCTATCACAGGGAGACATGTACAGACAGACAGGTAACCAGTCTATCACAGGGCTGACATGTAGAGACAGACAGGTAACCAGTCTATCATAGGGCTGACATGTAGAGACAGACAGGTAACCAGTCTATCACATGGAGACATGTGGAGACAGACACGTAACCAGTCTATCACAGGGAGACATGTAGAGACAGACAGGTAACCAGTCTATCACAGGGCTGACATGTAGAGAGAGACAGGTGACCAGTCTATCACAGGGCTGACATGTAGAGACAGACAGGTAACCAGTCTATCACAGGGCTGACATGTAGAGACAGACAGGTGACCAGTCTATCACAGGGCTGACATGTAGAGACAGACAGGTAACCAGTCTATCACAGGGAGACATGTAGAGACAGACAGGTAACCAGTCTATCACAGGGAGACATGTAGAGACAGACAGGTAACCAGTCTATCACAGGGCTGACATGTAGAGACAGACAGGCAACCAGTCTATCACAGGGCTGACATGTAGAGACAGACAGGTAACCAGTCTATCACAGGGCTGACATGTAGAGACAGACAGGTAACCAGTCTATCATAGGGCTGACATGTAGAGACAGACAGGTAACCAGTCTATCACATGGAGACATGTGGAGACAGACAGGTAACCAGTCTATCACAGGGAGACATGTAGAGACAGACAGGTAACCAGTCTATCACAGGGAGACATGTAGAGACCGACAGGTAACCAGTCTATCACAGGGGGACATGTAGAGACAGACAGGTAACCAGTCTATCACAGGGCTGACATGTAGAGACAGACAGGTAACCAGTCTATCACAGGGAGACATGTAGAGACAGACAGGTTACCAGTCTATCACAGGGAGACATGTAAAGACAGACAGGTAACCAGTCTATCACAGGGCTGACATGTAGAGACAGACAGGTAACCAGTCTATCATAGGGCTGACATGTAGAGACAGACAGGTGACCAGTCTATCACAGGGCTGACATGTAGAGACAGACAGGTAACCAGTCTATCACAGGGAGACATGTAGAGACAGACAGGTAACCAGTCTATCACAGGGAGACATGTAGAGACAGACAGGTAACCAGTCTATCACAGGGCTGACATGTAGAGACAGACAGGCAACCAGTCTATCACAGGGCTGACATGTAGAGACAGACAGGTAACCAGTCTATCACAGGGCCGACATGTAGAGACAGACAGGTAACCAGTCTATCACAGGGAGACATGTAGAGACAGACAGGTAACCAGTCTATCACAGGGAGACATGTAGAGACAGACAGGTAACCAGTCTATCATGGGGCCGACATGTAGAGACAGACAGGTAACCAGTCTATCACAGGGAGACATGTAGAGACAGACAGGTAACCAGTCTATCACAGGGGGACATGAAGAGACAGACAGGTAACCAGTCTATCACAGGGAGACATGTAGAGACAGACAGGTAACCAGTCTATCACAGGGAGACATGTAGAGACAGACAGGTAACCAGTCTATCACAGGGGGACATGTAGAGACAGACAGGTAACCAGTCTATCACTGGGAGACATGTAGAGACAGACAGGTAACCAGTCTATCACAGGGAGACATGTAGAGACAGACAGGTAACCAGTCTATCACAGGGAGACATGTAAAGACAGACAGGTAACCAGTCTATCACAGGGAGACATGTAGAGACAGACAGGTGACCAGTCTATCACAGGGAGACATGTAGAGACAGACAGGTAACCAGTCTATCACAGGGAGACATGTAGAGACAGACAGGTAACCAGTCTATCACAGGGCTGACATGTAGAGACAGACAGGTAACCAGTCTATCACAGGGAGACATGTAGAGACAGACAGGTAACCAGTCTATCACAGGGAGACATGTACAGACAGACAGGTAACCAGTCTATCACAGGGCTGACATGTAGAGACAGACAGGTAACCAGTCTATCACAGGGCTGACATGTAGAGACAGACAGGTAACCAGTCTATCATAGGGCTGACATGTAGAGACAGACAGGTAACCAGTCTATCACATGGAGACATGTGGAGACAGACAGGTAACCAGTCTATCACAGGGAGACATGTAGAGACAGACAGGTAACCAGTCTATCACAGGGAGACATGTAGAGACCGACAGGTAACCAGTCTATCACAGGGGGACATGTAGAGACAGACAGGTAACCAGTCTATCACAGGGCTGACATGTAGAGACAGACAGGTAACCAGTCTATCACAGGGAGACATGTAGAGACAGACAGGCAACCAGTCTATCACAGGGAGACATGTAGAGACAGACAGGTAACCAGTCTATCACAGGGCTGACATGTAGAGACAGACAGGTAACCAGTCTATCACAGGGAGAAATGTAGAGACAGACAGGTAACCAGTCTATCACAGGGCTGACATGTAGAGACAGACAGGCAACCAGTCTATCACAGGGCTGACATGTAGAGACAGACAGGTAACCAGTCTATCACAGGGCCGACATGTAGAGACAGACAGGTAACCAGTCTATCACAGGGAGACATGTAGAGACAGACAGGTAACCAGTCTATCACAGGGAGACATGTAGAGACAGACAGGTAACCAGTCTATCATGGGGCCGACATGTAGAGACAGACAGGTAACCAGTCTATCACAGGGAGACATGTAGAGACAGACAGGTAACCAGTCTATCACAGGGGGACATGTAGAGACAGACAGGTAACCAGTCTATCACAGGGAGACATGTAGAGACAGACAGGTAACCAGTCTATCACAGGGAGACATGTAGAGACAGACAGGTAACCAGTCTATCACAGGGGGACATGTAGAGACAGACAGGTAACCAGTCTATCACAGGGAGACATGTAGAGACAGACAGGTAACCAGTCTATCACAGGGAGACATGTAGAGACAGACAGGTAACCAGTCTATCACAGGGAGACATGTAAAGACAGACAGGTAACCAGTCTATCACAGGGAGACATGTAGAGACAGACAGGTGACCAGTCTATCACAGGGAGACATGTAGAGACAGACAGGTAACCAGTCTATCACAGGGAGACATGTAGAGACAGACAGGTAACCAGTCTATCACAGGGCTGACATGTAGAGACAGACAGGTAACCAGTCTATCACAGGGAGACATGTAGAGACAGACAGGTAACCAGTCTATCACAGGGAGACATGTACAGACAGACAGGTAACCAGTCTATCACAGGGCTGACATGTAGAGACAGACAGGTAACCAGTCTATCACAGGGCTGACATGTAGAGACAGACAGGTAACCAGTCTATCATAGGGCTGACATGTAGAGACAGACAGGTGACCAGTCTATCACAGGGAGACATGTAGAGACAGACAGGTAACCAGTCTATCACAGGGCTGACATGTAGAGACAGACAGGTAACCAGTCTATCACAGGGAGACATGTAGAGACAGACAGGTAACCAGTCTATCACAGGGAGACATGTACAGACAGACAGGTAACCAGTCTATCACAGGGCTGACATGTAGAGACAGACAGGTAACCAGTCTATCACAGGGCTGACATGTAGAGACAGACAGGTAACCAGTCTATCATAGGGCTGACATGTAGAGACAGACAGGTAACCAGTCTATCACATGGAGATATGTGGAGACAGACAGGTAACCAGTCTATCACAGGGAGACATGTAGAGACAGACAGGTAACCAGTCTATCACAGGGAGACATGTAGAGACCGACAGGTAACCAGTCTATCACAGGGGGACATGTAGAGACAGACAGGTAACCAGTCTATCACAGGGCTGACATGTAGAGACAGACAGGTAACCAGTCTATCACAGGGAGACATGTAGAGACAGACAGGTAACCAGTCTATCACAGGGAGACATGTAAAGACAGACAGGTAACCAGTCTATCACAGGGAGACATGTAGAGACAGACAGGTAACCAGTCTATCACAGGGAGACATGTAGAGACAGACAGGTAACCAGTCTATCACAGGGCTGACATGTAGAGACAGACAGGCAACCAGTCTATCACAGGGAGACATTTAGAGAAAGACAGGTAACCAGTCTATCACAGGGCTGACATGTAGAGACAGACAGGTAACCAGTCTATCACAGGGAGACATGTAGAGACAGAGAGGTAACCAGTCTATCACAGGGCTGACATGTAGAGACAGACAGGCAACCAGTCTATCACAGGGCTGACATGTAGAGACAGACAGGTAACCAGTCTATCACAGGGAGACATGTAGAGACAGACAGGTGACCAGTCTATCACAGGGAGACATGTAGAGACAGACAGGTAACCAGTCTATCACAGGGAGACATGTAGAGACAGACAGGTAACCAGTCTATCACAGGGCTGACATGTAGAGACAGACAGGTAACCAGTCTATCACAGGGAGACATGTAGAGACAGACAGGTAACCAGTCTATCACAGGGAGACATGTACAGACAGACAGGTAACCAGTCTATCACAGGGCTGACATGTAGAGACAGACAGGTAACCAGTCTATCACAGGGCTGACATGTAGAGACAGACAGGTAACCAGTCTATCGTAGGGCTGACATGTAGAGACAGACAGGTAACCAGTCTATCACATGGAGACATGTGGAGACAGACAGGTAACCAGTCTATCACAGGGAGACATGTAGAGACAGACAGGTAACCAGTCTATCACAGGGAGACATGTAGAGACCGACAGGTAACCAGTCTATCACAGGGGGACATGTAGAGACAGACAGGTAACCAGTCTATCACAGGGCTGACATGTAGAGACAGACAGGTAACCAGTCTATCACAGGGAGACATGTAGAGACAGACAGGTAACCAGTCTATCACAGGGAGACATGTAAAGACAGACAGGTAACCAGTCTATCACAGGGAGACATGTAGAGACAGACAGGTAACCAGTCTATCACAGGGAGACATGTAGAGACAGACAGGTAACCAGTCTATCACAGGGAGACATGTAAAGACAGACAGGTAACCAGTCTATCACAGGGCTGACATGTAGAGACAGACAGGCAACCAGTCTATCACAGGGAGACATGTAGAGACAGACAGGTAACCAGTCTATCACAGGGCTGACATGTAGAGACAGACAGGTAACCAGTCTATCACAGGGAGAAATGTAGAGACAGACAGGTAACCAGTCTATCACAGGGCTGACATGTAGAGACAGACAGGCAACCAGTCTATCACAGGGCCGACATGTAGAGACAGACAGGTAACCAGTCTATCACAGGGCCGACATGTAGAGACAGACAGGTAACCAGTCTATCACAGGGAGACATGTAGAGACAGACAGGTAACCAGTCTATCACAGGGAGACATGTAGAGACAGACAGGTAACCAGTCTATCACAGGGGGACATGTAGAGACAGACAGGTAACCAGTCTATCACAGGGAGACATGTAGAGACAGACAGGTAACCAGTCTATCACAGGGAGACATGTAGAGACAGACAGGTAACCAGTCTATCACAGGGAGACATGTAAAGACAGACAGGTAACCAGTCTATCACAGGGAGACATGTAAAGACAGACAGGTAACCAGTCTATCACAGGGAGACATGTAGAGACAGACAGGTAACCAGTCTATCACAGGGAGACATGTAGAGACAGACAGGTAACCAGTCTATCACAGGGAGACATGTAAAGACAGACAGGTAACCAGTCTATCACAGGGCTGACATGTAGAGACAGACAGGCAACCAGTCTATCACAGGGAGACATGTAGAGACAGACAGGTAACCAGTCTATCACAGGGCTGACATGTAGAGACAGACAGGTAACCAGTCTATCACAGGGAGAAATGTAGAGACAGACAGGTAACCAGTCTATCACAGGGCTGACATGTAGAGACAGACAGGCAACCAGTCTATCACAGGGCCGACATGTAGAGACAGACAGGTAACCAGTCTATCACAGGGCCGACATGTAGAGACAGACAGGTAACCAGTCTATCACAGGGAGACATGTAGAGACAGACAGGTAACCAGTCTATCACAGGGAGACATGTAGAGACAGACAGGTAACCAGTCTATCACAGGGGGACATGTAGAGACAGACAGGTAACCAGTCTATCACAGGGAGACATGTAGAGACAGACAGGTAACCAGTCTATCACAGGGAGACATGTAGAGACAGACAGGTAACCAGTCTATCACAGGGAGACATGTAAAGACAGACAGGTAACCAGTCTATCACAGGGAGACATGTAGAGACAGACAGGTGACCAGTCTATCACAGGGAGACATGTAGAGACAGACAGGTAACCAGTCTATCACAGGGAGACATGTAGAGACAGACAGGTAACCAGTCTATCACAGGGCTGACATGTAGAGACAGACAGGTAACCAGTCTATCACAGGGAGACATGTAGAGACAGACAGGTAACCAGTCTATCACAGGGAGACATGTACAGACAGACAGGTAACCAGTCTATCACAGGGCTGACATGTAGAGACAGACAGGTAACCAGTCTATCACAGGGCTGACATGTAGAGACAGACAGGTAACCAGTCTATCATAGGGCTGACATGTAGAGACAGACAGGTGACCAGTCTATCACAGGGAGACATGTAGAGACAGACAGGTAACCAGTCTATCACAGGGCTGACATGTAGAGACAGACAGGTAACCAGTCTATCACAGGGAGACATGTAGAGACAGACAGGTAACCAGTCTATCACAGGGAGACATGTACAGACAGACAGGTAACCAGTATATCACAGGGCTGACATGTAGAGACAGACAGGTAACCAGTCTATCACAGGGCTGACATGTAGAGACAGACAGGTAACCAGTCTATCATAGGGCTGACATGTAGAGACAGACAGGTAACCAGTCTATCACATGGAGATATGTGGAGACAGACAGGTAACCAGTCTATCACAGGGAGACATGTAGAGACAGACAGGTAACCAGTCTATCACAGGGAGACATGTAGAGACCGACAGGTAACCAGTCTATCACAGGGGGACATGTAGAGACAGACAGGTAACCAGTCTATCACAGGGCTGACATGTAGAGACAGACAGGTAACCAGTCTATCACAGGGAGACATGTAGAGACAGACAGGTAACCAGTCTATCACAGGGAGACATGTAAAGACAGACAGGTAACCAGTCTATCACAGGGAGACATGTAGAGACAGACAGGTAACCAGTCTATCACAGGGAGACATGTAGAGACAGACAGGTAACCAGTCTATCACAGGGCTGACATGTAGAGACAGACAGGTAACCAGTCTATCACAGGGAGACATGTAGAGACAGACAGGTAACCAGTCTATCACAGGGAGACATGTAGAGACAGACAGGTAACCAGTCTATCACAGGGAGACATGTATAGACAGACAGGTAACCAGTCTATCACAGGGAGACATGTAGAGACAGACAGGTAACCAGTCTATCACAGGGAGACATGTAGAGACAGACAGGTAACCAGTCTATCACAGGGAGACATGTAAAGACAGACAGGTAACCAGTCTATCACAGGGAGACATGTAGAGACAGACAGGTGACCAGTCTATCACAGGGAGACATGTAGAGACAGACAGGTAACCAGTCTATCACAGGGCTGACATGTAGAGACAGACAGGTAACCAGTCTATCACAGGGAGACATGTAGAGACAGACAGGTAACCAGTCTATCACAGGGAGACATGTAGAGACAGACAGGTAACCAGTCTATCACAGGGAGACATGTACAGACAGACAGGTAACCAGTCTATCACAGGGCTGACATGTAGAGACAGACAGGTAACCAGTCTATCACAGGGCTGACATGTAGAGACAGACAGGTAAACAGTCTATCATAGGGCTGACATGTAGAGACAGACAGGTAACCAGTCTATCACATGGAGACATGTGGAGACAGACAGGTAACCAGTCTATCACAGGGAGACATGTAGAGACTGACAGGTAACCAGTCTATCACAGGGAGACATGTAGAGACCGACAGGTAACCAGTCTATCACAGGGGGACATGTAGAGACAGACAGGTAACCAGTCTATCACAGGGCTGACATGTAGAGACAGACAGGTAACCAGTCTATCACAGGGAGACATGTAGAGACAGACAGGTAACCAGTCTATCACAGGGAGACATGTAAAGACAGACAGGTAACCAGTCTATCACAGGGAGACATGTACAGACAGACAGGTAACCAGTCTATCACAGGGCTGACATGTAGAGACAGACAGGTAACCAGTCTATCACAGGGCTGACATGTAGAGACAGACAGGTAACCAGTCTATCATAGGGCTGACATGTAGAGACAGAGAGGTGACCAGTCTATCACAGGGAGACATGTAGAGACAGACAGGTAACCAGTCTATCACAGGGCTGACATGTAGAGACAGACAGGTAACCAGTCTATCACAGGGAGACATGTAGAGACAGACAGGTAACCAGTCTATCACAGGGAGACATGTACAGACAGACAGGTAACCAGTCTATCACAGGGCTGACATGTAGAGACAGACAGGTAACCAGTCTATCACAGGGCTGACATGTAGAGACAGACAGGTAACCAGTCTATCATAGGGCTGACATGTAGAGACAGACAGGTAACCAGTCTATCACATGGAGATATGTGGAGACAGACAGGTAACCAGTCTATCACAGGGAGACATGTAGAGACAGACAGGTAACCAGTCTATCACAGGGAGACATGTAGAGACCGACAGGTAACCAGTCTATCACAGGGGGACATGTAGAGACAGACAGGTAACCAGTCTATCACAGGGCTGACATGTAGAGACAGACAGGTAACCAGTCTATCACAGGGAGACATGTAGAGACAGACAGGTAACCAGTCTATCACAGGGAGACATGTAAAGAGAGACAGGTAACCAGTCTATCACAGGGAGACATGTAGAGACAGACAGGTAACCAGTCTATCACAGGGAGACATGTAGAGACAGACAGGTAACCAGTCTATCACAGGGCTGACATGTAGAGACAGACAGGCAACCAGTCTATCACAGGGAGACATGTAGAGACAGACAGGTAACCAGTCTATCACAGGGCTGACATGTAGAGACAGACAGGTAACCAGTCTATCACAGGGAGACATGTAGAGACAGACAGGTAACCAGTCTATCACAGGGCTGACATGTAGAGACAGACAGGCAACCAGTCTATCACAGGGCTGACATGTAGAGACAGACAGGTAACCAGTCTATCACAGGGCCGACATGTAGAGACAGACAGGTAACCAGTCTATCACAGGGAGACATGTAGAGACCGACAGGTAACCAGTCTATCACAGGGGGACATGTAGAGACAGACAGGTAACCAGTCTATCACAGGGCTGACATGTAGAGACAGACAGGTAACCAGTCTATCACAGGGAGACATGTAGAGACAGACAGGTAACCAGTCTATCACAGGGAGACATGTAAAGACAGACAGGTAACCAGTCTATCACAGGGAGACATGTAGAGACAGACAGGTAACCAGTCTATCACAGGGAGACATGTAAAGACAGACAGGTAACCAGTCTATCACAGGGCTGACATGTAGAGACAGACAGGCAACCAGTCTATCACAGGGAGACATGTAGAGACAGACAGGTAACCAGTCTATCACAGGGCTGACATGTAGAGACAGACAGGTAACCAGTCTATCACAGGGAGACATGTAGAGACAGACAGGTAACCAGTCTATCACAGGGCTGACATGTAGAGACAGACAGGCAACCAGTCTATCACAGGGCTGACATGTAGAGACAGACAGGTAACCAGTCTATCACAGGGCCGACATGTAGAGACAGACAGGTAACCAGTCTATCACAGGGAGACATGTAGAGACCGACAGGTAACCAGTCTATCACAGGGGGACATGTAGAGACAGACAGGTAACCAGTCTATCACAGGGCTGACATGTAGAGACAGACAGGTAACCAGTCTATCATGGGGCCGACAGGTAGAGACAGACAGGTAACCAGTCTATCACAGGGAGACATGTAGAGACAGACAGGTAACCAGTCTATCACAGGGGGACATGTAGAGACAGACAGGTAACCAGTCTATCACAGGGAGACATGTAGAGACAGACAGGTAACCAGTCTATCACAGGGAGACATGTAGAGACAGACAGGTAACCAGTCTATCACAGGGGGACATGTAGAGACAGACAGGTAACCAGTCTATCACAGGGAGACATGTATAGACAGACAGGTAACCAGTCTATCACAGGGAGACATGTAGAGACAGACAGGTAACCAGTCTATCACAGGGAGACATGTAAAGACAGACAGGTAACCAGTCTATCACAGGGAGACATGTACAGACAGACAGGTAACCAGTCTATCACAGGGCTGACATGTAGAGACAGACAGGTAACCAGTCTATCACAGGGCTGACATGTAGAGACAGACAGGTAACCAGACTATCATAGGGCTGACATGTAGAGACAGACAGGTGACCAGTCTATCACAGGGAGACATGTAGAGACAGACAGGTAACCAGTCTATCACAGGGCTGACATGTAGAGACAGACAGGTAACCAGTCTATCACAGGGAGACATGTAGAGACAGACAGGTAACCAGTCTATCACAGGGAGACATGTACAGACAGACAGGTAACCAGTCTATCACAGGGCTGACATGTAGAGACAGACAGGTAACCAGTCTATCACAGGGCTGACATGTAGAGACAGACAGGTAACCAGTCTATCATAGGGCTGACATGTAGAGACAGACAGGTAACCAGTCTATCACATGGAGATATGTGGAGACAGACAGGTAACCAGTCTATCACAGGGAGACATGTAGAGACAGACAGGTAACCAGTCTATCACAGGGAGACATGTAGAGACCGACAGGTAACCAGTCTATCACAGGGGGACATGTAGAGACAGACAGGTAACCAGTCTATCACAGGGCTGACATGTAGAGACAGACAGGTAACCAGTCTATCACAGGGAGACATGTAGAGACAGACAGGTAACCAGTCTATCACAGGGAGACATGTAAAGAGAGACAGGTAACCAGTCTATCACAGGGAGACATGTAGAGACAGACAGGTAACCAGTCTATCACAGGGAGACATGTAGAGACAGACAGGTAACCAGTCTATCACAGGGAGACATGTAGAGACAGACAGGTAACCAGTCTATCACAGGGCTGACATGTAGAGACAGACAGGCAACCAGTCTATCACAGGGCTGACATGTAGAGACAGACAGGTAACCAGTCTATCACAGGGCCGACATGTAGAGACAGACAGGTAACCAGTCTATCACAGGGAGACATGTAGAGACCGACAGGTAACCAGTCTATCACAGGGGGACATGTAGAGACAGACAGGTAACCAGTCTATCACAGGGCTGACATGTAGAGACAGACAGGTAACCAGTCTATCACAGGGAGACATGTAGAGACAGACAGGTAACCAGTCTATCACAGGGAGACATGTAAAGACAGACAGGTAACCAGTCTATCACAGGGAGACATGTAGAGACAGACAGGTAACCAGTCTATCACAGGGAGACATGTAAAGACAGACAGGTAACCAGTCTATCACAGGGCTGACATGTAGAGACAGACAGGCAACCAGTCTATCACAGGGAGACATGTAGAGACAGACAGGTAACCAGTCTATCACAGGGCTGACATGTAGAGACAGACAGGTAACCAGTCTATCACAGGGAGACATGTAGAGACAGACAGGTAACCAGTCTATCACAGGGCTGACATGTAGAGACAGACAGGCAACCAGTCTATCACAGGGCTGACATGTAGAGACAGACAGGTAACCAGTCTATCACAGGGCCGACATGTAGAGACAGACAGGTAACCAGTCTATCACAGGGAGACATGTAGAGACCGACAGGTAACCAGTCTATCACAGGGGGACATGTAGAGACAGACAGGTAACCAGTCTATCACAGGGCTGACATGTAGAGACAGACAGGTAACCAGTCTATCATGGGGCCGACAGGTAGAGACAGACAGGTAACCAGTCTATCACAGGGAGACATGTAGAGACAGACAGGTAACCAGTCTATCACAGGGGGACATGTAGAGACAGACAGGTAACCAGTCTATCACAGGGAGACATGTAGAGACAGACAGGTAACCAGTCTATCACAGGGAGACATGTAGAGACAGACAGGTAACCAGTCTATCACAGGGGGACATGTAGAGACAGACAGGTAACCAGTCTATCACAGGGAGACATGTATAGACAGACAGGTAACCAGTCTATCACAGGGAGACATGTAGAGACAGACAGGTAACCAGTCTATCACAGGGAGACATGTAAAGACAGACAGGTAACCAGTCTATCACAGGGAGACATGTACAGACAGACAGGTAACCAGTCTATCACAGGGCTGACATGTAGAGACAGACAGGTAACCAGTCTATCACAGGGCTGACATGTAGAGACAGACAGGTAACCAGACTATCATAGGGCTGACATGTAGAGACAGACAGGTGACCAGTCTATCACAGGGAGACATGTAGAGACAGACAGGTAACCAGTCTATCACAGGGCTGACATGTAGAGACAGACAGGTAACCAGTCTATCACAGGGAGACATGTAGAGACAGACAGGTAACCAGTCTATCACAGGGAGACATGTACAGACAGACAGGTAACCAGTCTATCACAGGGCTGACATGTAGAGACAGACAGGTAACCAGTCTATCACAGGGCTGACATGTAGAGACAGACAGGTAACCAGTCTATCATAGGGCTGACATGTAGAGACAGACAGGTAACCAGTCTATCACATGGAGATATGTGGAGACAGACAGGTAACCAGTCTATCACAGGGAGACATGTAGAGACAGACAGGTAACCAGTCTATCACAGGGAGACATGTAGAGACCGACAGGTAACCAGTCTATCACAGGGGGACATGTAGAGACAGACAGGTAACCAGTCTATCACAGGGCTGACATGTAGAGACAGACAGGTAACCAGTCTATCACAGGGAGACATGTAGAGACAGACAGGTAACCAGTCTATCACAGGGAGACATGTAAAGAGAGACAGGTAACCAGTCTATCACAGGGAGACATGTAGAGACAGACAGGTAACCAGTCTATCACAGGGAGACATGTAGAGACAGACAGGTAACCAGTCTATCACAGGGAGACATGTAGAGACAGACAGGTAACCAGTCTATCACAGGGCTGACATGTAGAGACAGACAGGCAACCAGTCTATCACAGGGCTGACATGTAGAGACAGACAGGTAACCAGTCTATCACAGGGCCGACATGTAGAGACAGACAGGTAACCAGTCTATCACAGGGAGACATGTAGAGACCGACAGGTAACCAGTCTATCACAGGGGGACATGTAGAGACAGACAGGTAACCAGTCTATCACAGGGCTGACATGTAGAGACAGACAGGTAACCAGTCTATCACAGGGAGACATGTAGAGACAGACAGGTAACCAGTCTATCACAGGGAGACATGTAAAGACAGACAGGTAACCAGTCTATCACAGGGAGACATGTAGAGACAGACAGGTAACCAGTCTATCACAGGGAGACATGTAAAGACAGACAGGTAACCAGTCTATCACAGGGCTGACATGTAGAGACAGACAGGCAACCAGTCTATCACAGGGAGACATGTAGAGACAGACAGGTAACCAGTCTATCACAGGGCTGACATGTAGAGACAGACAGGTAACCAGTCTATCACAGGGAGACATGTAGAGACAGACAGGTAACCAGTCTATCACAGGGCTGACATGTAGAGACAGACAGGCAACCAGTCTATCACAGGGCTGACATGTAGAGACAGACAGGTAACCAGTCTATCACAGGGCCGACATGTAGAGACAGACAGGTAACCAGTCTATCACAGGGAGACATGTAGAGACCGACAGGTAACCAGTCTATCACAGGGGGACATGTAGAGACAGACAGGTAACCAGTCTATCACAGGGCTGACATGTAGAGACAGACAGGTAACCAGTCTATCATGGGGCCGACAGGTAGAGACAGACAGGTAACCAGTCTATCACAGGGAGACATGTAGAGACAGACAGGTAACCAGTCTATCACAGGGGGACATGTAGAGACAGACAGGTAACCAGTCTATCACAGGGAGACATGTAGAGACAGACAGGTAACCAGTCTATCACAGGGAGACATGTAGAGACAGACAGGTAACCAGTCTATCACAGGGGGACATGTAGAGACAGACAGGTAACCAGTCTATCACAGGGAGACATGTAGAGACAGACAGGTAACCAGTCTATCACAGGGAGACATGTAGAGACAGACAGGTAACCAGTCTATCACAGGGCTGACATGTAGAGACAGACAGGTAACCAGTCTATCACAGGGAGACATGTAGAGACAGACAGGTAACCAGTCTATCACAGGGAGACATGTACAGACAGACAGGTAACCAGTCTATCACAGGGCTGACATGTAGAGACAGACAGGTAACCAGTCTATCACAGGGCTGACATGTAGAGACAGACAGGTAACCAGTCTATCATAGGGCTGACATGTAGAGACAGACAGGTAACCAGTCTATCACATGGAGACATGTGGAGACAGACAGGTAACCAGTCTATCACAGGGAGACATGTAGAGACAGACAGGTAACCAGTCTATCACAGGGAGACATGTAGAGACCGACAGGTAACCAGTCTATCACAGGGGGACATGTAGAGACAGACAGGTAACCAGTCTATCACAGGGCTGACATGTAGAGACAGACAGGTAACCAGTCTATCACAGGGAGACATGTAGAGACAGACAGGTAACCAGTCTATCACAGGGAGACATGTAGAGACAGACAGGTAACCAGTCTATCACAGGGAGACATGTAGAGACAGACAGGTGACCAGTCTATCACAGGGAGACATGTAGAGACAGACAGGTAACCAGTCTATCACAGGGAGACATGTAGAGACAGACAGGTAACCAGTCTATCACAGGGCTGACATGTAGAGACAGACAGGTAACCAGTCTATCACAGGGAGACATGTAGAGACAGACAGGTAACCAGTCTATCACAGGGAGACATGTACAGACAGACAGGTAACCAGTCTATCACAGGGCTGACATGTAGAGACAGACAGGTAACCAGTCTATCATAGGGCTGACATGTAGAGACAGACAGGTAACCAGTCTATCACATGGAGACATGTGGAGACAGACACGAAACCAGTCTATCACAGGGAGACATGTAGAGACCGACAGGTAACCAGTCTATCACAGGGGGACATGTAGAGACAGACAGGTAACCAGTCTATCACAGGGCTGACATGTAGAGTCAGACAGGTAACCAGTCTATCACAGGGAGACATGTAGAGACAGACAGGTAACCAGTCTATCACAGGGAGACATGTAGAGACAGACAGGTAACCAGTCTATCACAGGGAGACATGTAGAGACAGACAGGTAACCAGTCTATCATGGGGCCGACAGGTAGAGACAGACAGGTAACCAGTCTATCACAGGGAGACATGTAGAGACAGACAGGTAACCAGTCTATCACAGGGGGACATGTAGAGACAGACAGGTAACCAGTCTATCACAGGGAGACATGTAGAGACAGACAGGTAACCAGTCTATCACAGTGAGACATGTAGAGACCGACAGGTAACCAGTCTATCACAGGGGGACATGTAGAGACAGACAGGTAACCAGTCTATCACAGGGCTGACATGTAGAGACAGACAGGTAACCAGTCTATCACAGGGAGACATGTAGAGACAGACAGGTAACCAGTCTATCACAGGGAGACATGTAAAGACAGACAGGTAACCAGTCTATCACAGGGAGACATGTAGAGACAGACAGGTAACCAGTCTATCACAGGGAGACATGTAGAGACAGACAGGTAACCAGTCTATCACAGGGCTGACATGTAGAGACAGACAGGCAACCAGTCTATCACAGGGAGACATGTAGAGACAGACAGGTAACCAGTCTATCACAGGGCTGACATGTAGAGACAGACAGGTAACCAGTCTATCACAGGGAGACATGTAGAGACAGACAGGTAACCAGTCTATCACAGGGCTGACATGTAGAGACAGACAGGCAACCAGTCTATCACAGGGCTGACATGTAGAGACAGACAGGTAACCAGTCTATCACAGGGCCGACATGTAGAGACAGACAGGTAACCAGTCTATCACAGGGAGACATGTAGAGACCGACAGGTAACCAGTCTATCACAGGGGGATATGTAGAGACAGACAGGTAACCAGTCTATCACAGGGCTGACATGTAGAGACAGACAGGTAACCAGTCTATCATGGGGCCGACAGGTAGAGACAGACAGGTAACCAGTCTATCACAGGGAGACATGTAGAGACAGACAGGTAACCAGTCTATCACAGGGGGACATGTAGAGACAGACAGGTAACCAGTCTATCACAGGGAGACATGTAGAGACAGACAGGTAACCAGTCTATCACAGGGAGACATGTAGAGACAGACAGGTAACCAGTCTATCACAGGGGGACATGTAGAGACAGACAGGTAACCAGTCTATCACAGGGAGACATGTAGAGACAGACAGGTAACCAGTCTATCACAGGGAGACATGTAGAGACAGACAGGTAACCAGTCTATCACAGGGAGACATGTAAAGACAGACAGGTAACCAGTCTATCACAGGGAGACATGTAGAGACAGACAGGTGACCAGTCTATCACAGGGAGACATGTAGAGACAGACAGGTAACCAGTCTATCACAGGGAGACATGTAGAGACGGACAGGTAACCAGTCTATCACAGGGCTGACATGTAGAGACAGACAGGTAACCAGTCTATCACAGGGAGACATGTAGAGACAGACAGGTAACCAGTCTATCACAGGGAGACATGTACAGACAGACAGGTAACCAGTCTATCACAGGGCTGACATGTAGAGACAGACAGGTAACCAGTCTATCACAGGGCTGACATGTAGAGACAGACAGGTAACCAGTCTATCATAGGGCTGACATGTAGAGACAGACAGGTAACCAGTCTATCACATGGAGACATGTGGAGACAGACAGGTAACCAGTCTATCACAGGGAGACATGTAGAGACAGACAGGTAACCAGTCTATCACAGGGAGACATGTAGAGACCGACAGGTAACCAGTCTATCACAGGGGGACATGTAGAGACAGACAGGTAACCAGTCTATCACAGGGCTGACATGTAGAGACAGACAGGTAACCAGTCTATCACAGGGAGACATGTAGAGACAGACAGGTAACCAGTCTATCACAGGGAGACATGTAAAGACAGACAGGTAACCAGTCTATCACAGGGAGACATGTAGAGACAGACAGGTGACCAGTCTATCACAGGGAGACATGTAGAGACAGACAGGTAACCAGTCTATCACAGGGAGACATGTAGAGACAGACAGGTAACCAGTCTATCACAGGGGGATATGTAGAGACAGACAGGTAACCAGTCTATCACAGGGCTGACATGTAGAGACAGACAGGTAACCAGTCTATCATGGGGCCGACAGGTAGAGACAGACAGGTAACCAGTCTATCACAGGGAGACATGTAGAGACAGACAGGTAACCAGTCTATCACAGGGGGACATGTAGAGACAGACAGGTAACCAGTCTATCACAGGGAGACATGTAGAGACAGACAGGTAACCAGTCTATCACAGGGAGACATGTAGAGACAGACAGGTAACCAGTCTATCACAGGGGGACATGTAGAGACAGACAGGTAACCAGTCTATCACAGGGAGACATGTAGAGACAGACAGGTAACCAGTCTATCACAGGGAGACATGTAGAGACAGACAGGTAACCAGTCTATCACAGGGAGACATGTAAAGACAGACAGGTAACCAGTCTATCACAGGGAGACATGTAGAGACAGACAGGTGACCAGTCTATCACAGGGAGACATGTAGAGACAGACAGGTAACCAGTCTATCACAGGGAGACATGTAGAGACGGACAGGTAACCAGTCTATCATAGGGCTGACATGTAGAGACAGACAGGTAACCAGTCTATCACAGGGAGACATGTAGAGACAGACAGGTAACCAGTCTATCACAGGGAGACATGTACAGACAGACAGGTAACCAGTCTATCACAGGGCTGACATGTAGAGACAGACAGGTAACCAGTCTATCACAGGGCTGACATGTAGAGACAGACAGGTAACCAGTCTATCATAGGGCTGACATGTAGAGACAGACAGGTAACCAGTCTATCACATGGAGACATGTGGAGACAGACAGGTAACCAGTCTATCACAGGGAGACATGTAGAGACAGACAGGTAACCAGTCTATCACAGGGAGACATGTAGAGACCGACAGGTAACCAGTCTATCACAGGGGGACATGTAGAGACAGACAGGTAACCAGTCTATCACAGGGCTGACATGTAGAGACAGACAGGTAACCAGTCTATCACAGGGAGACATGTAGAGACAGACAGGTAACCAGTCTATCACAGGGAGACATGTAAAGACAGACAGGTAACCAGTCTATCACAGGGAGACATGTAGAGACAGACAGGTGACCAGTCTATCACAGGGAGACATGTAGAGACAGACAGGTAACCAGTCTATCACAGGGAGACATGTAGAGACAGACAGGTAACCAGTCTATCACAGGGCTGACATGTAGAGACAGACAGGTAACCAGTCTATCACAGGGAGACATGTAGAGACAGACAGGTAACCAGTCTATCACAGGGAGACATGTACAGACAGACAGGTAACCAGTCTATCACAGGGCTGACATGTAGAGACAGACAGGTAACCAGTCTATCATAGGGCTGACATGTAGAGACAGACAGGTAACCAGTCTATCACATGGAGACATGTGGAGACAGACACGTAACCAGTCTATCACAGGGAGACATGTAGAGACAGACAGGTAACCAGTCTATCACAGGGCTGACATGTAGAGAGAGACAGGTGACCAGTCTATCACAGGGCTGACATGTAGAGACAGACAGGTAACCAGTCTATCACAGGGCTGACATGTAGAGACAGACAGGTGACCAGTCTATCACAGGGCTGACATGTAGAGACAGACAGGTAACCAGTCTATCACAGGGAGACATGTAGAGACAGACAGGTAACCAGTCTATCACAGGTAGACATGTAGAGACAGACAGGTAACCAGTCTATCACAGGGCTGACATGTAGAGACAGACAGGTAACCAGTCTATCACAGGGCCGACATGTAGAGACAGACAGGTAACCAGTCTATCACAGGGCCGACATGTAGAGACAGACAGGTAACCAGTCTATCACAGGGAGACATGTAGAGACAGACAGGTAACCAGTCTATCACAGGGAGACATGTAGAGACAGACAGGTAACCAGTCTATCATGGGGCCGACATGTAGAGACAGACAGGTAACCAGTCTATCACAGGGGTACATGTAGAGACAGACAGGTAACCAGTCTATCACAGGGGGACATGTAGAGACAGACAGGTAACCAGTCTATCACATGGAGACATGTGGAGACAGACAGGTAACCAGTCTATCACAGGGAGACATGTAGAGACGGACAGGTAACCAGTCTATCACAGGGAGACATGTAGAGACCGACAGGTAACCAGTCTATCACAGGGGGACATGTAGAGACAGACAGGTAACCAGTCTATCACAGGGCTGACATGTAGAGACAGACAGGTAACCAGTCTATCACAGGGAGACATGTAGAGACAGATAGGTAACCAGTCTATCACAGGGAGACATGTAGAGACAGACAGGTAACCAGTCTATCACAGGGAGACATGTAGAGACAGACAGGTAACCAGTCTATCACAGGGAGACATGTAGAGACCGACAGGTAACCAGTCTATCACAGGGGGACATGTAGAGACAGACAGGTAACCAGTCTATCACAGGGCTGACATGTAGAGACAGACAGGTAACCAGTCTATCACAGGGAGACATGTAGAGACAGACAGGTAACCAGTCTATCACAGGGAGACATGTAAAGACAGACAGGTAACCAGTCTATCACAGGGCTGACATGTAGAGACAGACAGGTAACCAGTCTATCATAGGGCTGACATGTAGAGACAGACAGGTGACCAGTCTATCACAGGGCTGACATGTAGAGACAGACAGGTAACCAGTCTATCACAGGGAGACATGTAGAGACAGACAGGTAACCAGTCTATCACAGGGAGACATGTAGAGACAGACAGGTAACCAGTCTATCACAGGGCTGACATGTAGAGACAGACAGGCAACCAGTCTATCACAGGGCTGACATGTAGAGACAGACAGGTAACCAGTCTATCACAGGGCCGACATGTAGAGACAGACAGGTAACCAGTCTATCACAGGGAGACATGTAGAGACAGACAGGTAACCAGTCTATCACAGGGAGACATGTAGAGACAGACAGGTAACCAGATTATCATGGGGCCGACATGTAGAGACAGACAGGTAACCAGTCTATCACAGGGAGACATGTAGAGACAGACAGGTAACCAGTCTATCACAGGGCTGACATGTAGAGACAGACAGGTAACCAGTCTATCATAGGGCTGACATGTAGAGACAGACAGGTAACCAGTCTATCACATGGAGACATGTGGAGACAGACAGGTAACCAGTCTATCACAGGGAGACATGTAGAGACAGACAGGTAACCAGTCTATCACAGGGAGACATGTAGAGACAGACAGGTAACCAGTCTATCACAGGGAGACATGTAGAGACAGACAGGTAACCAGTCTATCATGGGGCCGACATGTAGAGACAGACAGGTAACCAGTCTATCACAGGGAGACATGTAGAGACAGACAGGTAACCAGTCTATCACAGGGGGACATGTAGAGACAGACAGGTAACCAGTCCATCACAGGGAGACATGTAGAGACAGACAGGTAACCAGTCTATCACAGGGAGACATGTAGAGACAGACAGGTAACCAGTCTATCACAGGGGGACATGTAGAGACAGACAGGTAACCAGTCTATCACAGGGAGACATGTAGAGACAGACAGGTAACCAGTCTATCACAGGGAGACATGTAGAGACAGACAGGTAACCAGTCTATCACAGGGAGACATGTAAAGACAGACAGGTAACCAGTCTATCACAGGGAGACATGTAGAGACAGACAGGTGACCAGTCTATCACAGGGAGACATGTAGAGACAGACAGGTAACCAGTCTATCACAGGGAGACATGTAGAGACAGACAGGTAACCAGTCTATCACAGGGCTGACATGTAGAGACAGACAGGTAACCAGTCTATCACAGGGAGACATGTAGAGACAGACAGGTAACCAGTCTATCACAGGGAGACATGTACAGACAGACAGGTAACCAGTCTATCACAGGGCTGACATGTAGAGACAGACACGTAACCAGTCCATCACAGGGCTGACATGTAGAGACAGGCAGGTAACCAGTCTATCATAGGGCTGACATGTAGAGACAGACAGGTAACCAGTCTATCACATGGAGACATGTGGAGACAGACAGGTAACCAGTCTATCACAGGGAGACATGTAGAGACAGACAGGTAACCAGTCTATCACAGGGAGACATGTAGAGACCGACAGGTAACCAGTCTATCACAGGGGGACATGTAGAGACAGACAGGTAACCAGTCTATCACAGGGCTGACATGTAGAGACAGACAGGTAACCAGTCTATCACAGGGAGACATGTAGAGACAGACAGGTAACCAGTCTATCACAGGGAGACATGTAAAGACAGACAGGTAACCAGTCTATCACAGGGCTGACATGTAGAGACAGACAGGTAACCAGTCTATCATAGGGCTGACATGTAGAGACAGACAGGTGACCAGTCTATCACAGGGCTGACATGTAGAGACAGACAGGTAACCAGTCTATCACAGGGAGACATGTAGAGACAGACAGGTAACCAGTCTATCACAGGGAGACATGTAGAGACAGACAGGTAACCAGTCTATCACAGGGCTGACATGTAGAGACAGACAGGCAACCAGTCTATCACAGGGCTGACATGTAGAGACAGACAGGTAACCAGTCTATCACAGGGCCGACATGTAGAGACAGACAGGTAACCAGTCTATCACAGGGAGACATGTAGAGACAGACAGGTAACCAGTCTATCACAGGGAGACATGTAGAGACAGACAGGTAACCAGTCTATCATGGGGCCGACATGTAGAGACAGACAGGTAACCAGTCTATCACAGGGAGACATGTAGAGACAGACAGGTAACCAGTCTATCACAGGGCTGACATGTAGAGACAGACAGGTAACCAGTCTATCATAGGGCTGACATGTAGAGACAGACAGGTAACCAGTCTATCACATGGAGACATGTGGAGACAGACAGGTAACCAGTCTATCACAGGGAGACATGTAGAGACAGACAGGTAACCAGTCTATCACAGGGAGACATGTAGAGACCGACAGGTAACCAGTCTATCACAGGGGGACATGTAGAGACAGACAGGTAACCAGTCTATCACAGGGCTGACATGTAGAGACAGACAGGTAACCAGTCTATCACAGGGAGACATGTAGAGACCGACAGGTAACCAGTCTATCACAGGGAGACATGTAAAGACAGACAGGTAACCAGTCTATCACAGGGAGACATGTAGAGACAGACAGGTAACCAGTCTATCACAGGGAGAAATGTAGAGACAGACAGGTAACCAGTCTATCACAGGGCTGACATGTAGAGACAGACAGGCAACCAGTCTATCACAGGGAGACATGTAGAGACAGACAGGTAACCAGTCTATCACAGGGCTGACATGTAGAGACAGACAGGTAACCAGTCTATCACAGGGAGACATGTAGAGACAGACAGGTAACCAGTCTATCACAGGGCTGACATGTAGAGACAGACAGGCAACCAGTCTATCACAGGGCTGACATGTAGAGACAGACAGGTAACCAGTCTATCACAGGGCCGACATATAGAGACAGACAGGTAACCAGTCTATCACAGGGAGACATGTAGAGACAGACAGGTAACCAGTCTATCACAGGGAGACATGTAGAGACAGACAGGTAACCAGTCTATCATGGGGCCGACATGTAGAGACAGACAGGTAACCAGTCTATCACAGGGAGAATTGTAGAGACAGACAGGTAACCAGTCTATCACAGGGGGACATGTAGAGACAGACAGGTAACCAGTCTATCACAGGGAGACATGTAGAGACAGACAGGTAACCAGTCTATCACAGGGAGACATGTAGAGACAGACAGGTAACCAGTCTATCACAGGGGGACATGTAGAGACAGACAGGTAACCAGTCTATCACAGGGAGACATGTAGAGACAGACAGGTAACCAGTCTATCACAGGGAGACATGTAGAGACAGACAGGTAACCAGTCTATCACAGGGAGACATGTAAAGACAGACAGGTAACCAGTCTATCACAGGGAGACATGTAGAGACAGACAGGTGACCAGTCTATCACAGGGAGACATGTAGAGACAGACAGGTAACCAGTCTATCACAGGGAGACATGTAGAGACAGACAGGTAACCAGTCTATCACAGGGCTGACATGTAGAGACAGACAGGTAACCAGTCTATCACAGGGAGACATGTAGAGACAGACAGGTAACCAGTCTATCACAGGGAGACATGTACAGACAGACAGGTAACCAGTCTATCACAGGGCTGACATGTAGAGACAGACAGGTAACCAGTCTATCACAGGGCTGACATGTAGAGACAGACAGGTAACCAGTCTATCATAGGGCTGACATGTAGAGACAGACAGGTGACCAGTCTATCACAGGGAGACATGTAGAGACAGACAGGTAACCAGTCTATCACAGGGCTGACATGTAGAGACAGACAGGTAACCAGTCTATCACAGGGAGACATGTAGAGACAGACAGGTAACCAGTCTATCACAGGGAGACATGTACAGACAGACAGGTAACCAGTCTATCACAGGGCTGACATGTAGAGACAGACAGGTGACCAGTCTATCACAGGGAGACATGTAGAGACAGACAGGTAACCAGTCTATCACAGGGAGACATGTAGAGACAGACAGGTAACCAGTCTATCACAGGGCTGACATGTAGAGACAGACAGGTAACCAGTCTATCACAGGGAGACATGTAGAGACAGACAGGTAACCAGTCTATCACAGGGAGACATGTACAGACAGACAGGTAACCAGTCTATCACAGGGAGAATTGTAGAGACAGACAGGTAACCAGTCTATCACAGGGGGACATGTAGAGACAGACAGGTAACCAGTCTATCACAGGGAGACATGTAGAGACAGACAGGTAACCAGTCTATCACAGGGAGACATGTAGAGACAGACAGGTAACCAGTCTATCACAGGGGGACATGTAGAGACAGACAGGTAACCAGTCTATCACAGGGAGACATGTAGAGACAGACAGGTAACCAGTCTATCACAGGGAGACATGTAGAGACAGACAGGTAACCAGTCTATCACAGGGAGACATGTAAAGACAGACAGGTAACCAGTCTATCACAGGGAGACATGTAGAGACAGACAGGTGACCAGTCTATCACAGGGAGACATGTAGAGACAGACAGGTAACCAGTCTATCACAGGGCTGACATGTAGAGACAGACAGGTAACCAGTCTATCATAGGGCTGACATGTAGAGACAGACAGGTGACCAGTCTATCACAGGGCTGACATGTAGAGACAGACAGGTAACCAGTCTATCACAGGGAGACATGTAGAGACAGACAGGTAACCAGTCTATCACAGGGAGACATGTAGAGACAGACAGGTAACCAGTCTATCACAGGGCTGACATGTAGAGACAGACAGGCAACCAGTCTATCACAGGGCTGACATGTAGAGACAGACAGGTAACCAGTCTATCACAGGGCCGACATGTAGAGACAGACAGGTAACCAGTCTATCACAGGGAGACATGTAGAGACAGACAGGTAACCAGTCTATCACAGGGAGACATGTAGAGACAGACAGGTAACCAGATTATCATGGGGCCGACATGTAGAGACAGACAGGTAACCAGTCTATCACAGGGAGACATGTAGAGACAGACAGGTAACCAGTCTATCACAGGGCTGACATGTAGAGACAGACAGGTAACCAGTCTATCATAGGGCTGACATGTAGAGACAGACAGGTAACCAGTCTATCACATGGAGACATGTGGAGACAGACAGGTAACCAGTCTATCACAGGGAGACATGTAGAGACAGACAGGTAACCAGTCTATCACAGGGAGACATGTAGAGACAGACAGGTAACCAGTCTATCACAGGGAGACATGTAGAGACAGACAGGTAACCAGTCTATCATGGGGCCGACATGTAGAGACAGACAGGTAACCAGTCTATCACAGGGAGACATGTAGAGACAGACAGGTAACCAGTCTATCACAGGGGGACATGTAGAGACAGACAGGTAACCAGTCCATCACAGGGAGACATGTAGAGACAGACAGGTAACCAGTCTATCACAGGGAGACATGTAGAGACAGACAGGTAACCAGTCTATCACAGGGGGACATGTAGAGACAGACAGGTAACCAGTCTATCACAGGGAGACATGTAGAGACAGACAGGTAACCAGTCTATCACAGGGAGACATGTAGAGACAGACAGGTAACCAGTCTATCACAGGGAGACATGTAAAGACAGACAGGTAACCAGTCTATCACAGGGAGACATGTAGAGACAGACAGGTGACCAGTCTATCACAGGGAGACATGTAGAGACAGACAGGTAACCAGTCTATCACAGGGAGACATGTAGAGACAGACAGGTAACCAGTCTATCACAGGGCTGACATGTAGAGACAGACAGGTAACCAGTCTATCACAGGGAGACATGTAGAGACAGACAGGTAACCAGTCTATCACAGGGAGACATGTACAGACAGACAGGTAACCAGTCTATCACAGGGCTGACATGTAGAGACAGACACGTAACCAGTCCATCACAGGGCTGACATGTAGAGACAGGCAGGTAACCAGTCTATCATAGGGCTGACATGTAGAGACAGACAGGTAACCAGTCTATCACATGGAGACATGTGGAGACAGACAGGTAACCAGTCTATCACAGGGAGACATGTAGAGACAGACAGGTAACCAGTCTATCACAGGGAGACATGTAGAGACCGACAGGTAACCAGTCTATCACAGGGGGACATGTAGAGACAGACAGGTAACCAGTCTATCACAGGGCTGACATGTAGAGACAGACAGGTAACCAGTCTATCACAGGGAGACATGTAGAGACAGACAGGTAACCAGTCTATCACAGGGAGACATGTAAAGACAGACAGGTAACCAGTCTATCATAGGGCTGACATGTAGAGACAGACAGGTAACCAGTCTATCACATGGAGACATGTGGAGACAGACAGGTAACCAGTCTATCACAGGGAGACATGTAGAGACAGACAGGTAACCAGTCTATCACAGGGAGACATGTAGAGACCGACAGGTAACCAGTCTATCACAGGGGGACATGTAGAGACAGACAGGTAACCAGTCTATCACAGGGCTGACATGTAGAGACAGACAGGTAACCAGTCTATCACAGGGAGACATGTAGAGACAGACAGGTAACCAGTCTATCACAGGGAGACATGTAAAGACAGACAGGTAACCAGTCTATCACAGGGCTGACATGTAGAGACAGACAGGTAACCAGTCTATCATAGGGCTGACATGTAGAGACAGACAGGTGACCAGTCTATCACAGGGCTGACATGTAGAGACAGACAGGTAACCAGTCTATCACAGGGAGACATGTAGAGACAGACAGGTAACCAGTCTATCACAGGGAGACATGTAGAGACAGACAGGTAACCAGTCTATCACAGGGCTGACATGTAGAGACAGACAGGCAACCAGTCTATCACAGGGCTGACATGTAGAGACAGACAGGTAACCAGTCTATCACAGGGCCGACATGTAGAGACAGACAGGTAACCAGTCTATCACAGGGAGACATGTAGAGACAGACAGGTAACCAGTCTATCACAGGGAGACATGTAGAGACAGACAGGTAACCAGTCTATCATGGGGCCGACATGTAGAGACAGACAGGTAACCAGTCTATCACAGGGAGACATGTAGAGACAGACAGGTAACCAGTCTATCACAGGGCTGACATGTAGAGACAGACAGGTAACCAGTCTATCATAGGGCTGACATGTAGAGACAGACAGGTAACCAGTCTATCACATGGAGACATGTGGAGACAGACAGGTAACCAGTCTATCACAGGGAGACATGTAGAGACAGACAGGTAACCAGTCTATCACAGGGAGACATGTAGAGACCGACAGGTAACCAGTCTATCACAGGGGGACATGTAGAGACAGACAGGTAACCAGTCTATCACAGGGCTGACATGTAGAGACAGACAGGTAACCAGTCTATCACAGGGAGACATGTAGAGACCGACAGGTAACCAGTCTATCACAGGGAGACATGTAAAGACAGACAGGTAACCAGTCTATCACAGGGAGACATGTAGAGACAGACAGGTAACCAGTCTATCACAGGGAGAAATGTAGAGACAGACAGGTAACCAGTCTATCACAGGGCTGACATGTAGAGACAGACAGGCAACCAGTCTATCACAGGGAGACATGTAGAGACAGACAGGTAACCAGTCTATCACAGGGCTGACATGTAGAGACAGACAGGTAACCAGTCTATCACAGGGAGACATGTAGAGACAGACAGGTAACCAGTCTATCACAGGGCTGACATGTAGAGACAGACAGGCAACCAGTCTATCACAGGGCTGACATGTAGAGACAGACAGGTAACCAGTCTATCACAGGGCCGACATATAGAGACAGACAGGTAACCAGTCTATCACAGGGAGACATGTAGAGACAGACAGGTAACCAGTCTATCACAGGGAGACATGTAGAGACAGACAGGTAACCAGTCTATCATGGGGCCGACATGTAGAGACAGACAGGTAACCAGTCTATCACAGGGAGAATTGTAGAGACAGACAGGTAACCAGTCTATCACAGGGGGACATGTAGAGACAGACAGGTAACCAGTCTATCACAGGGAGACATGTAGAGACAGACAGGTAACCAGTCTATCACAGGGAGACATGTAGAGACAGACAGGTAACCAGTCTATCACAGGGGGACATGTAGAGACAGACAGGTAACCAGTCTATCACAGGGAGACATGTAGAGACAGACAGGTAACCAGTCTATCACAGGGAGACATGTAGAGACAGACAGGTAACCAGTCTATCACAGGGAGACATGTAAAGACAGACAGGTAACCAGTCTATCACAGGGAGACATGTAGAGACAGACAGGTGACCAGTCTATCACAGGGAGACATGTAGAGACAGACAGGTAACCAGTCTATCACAGGGAGACATGTAGAGACAGACAGGTAACCAGTCTATCACAGGGCTGACATGTAGAGACAGACAGGTAACCAGTCTATCACAGGGAGACATGTAGAGACAGACAGGTAACCAGTCTATCACAGGGAGACATGTACAGACAGACAGGTAACCAGTCTATCACAGGGCTGACATGTAGAGACAGACAGGTAACCAGTCTATCACAGGGCTGACATGTAGAGACAGACAGGTAACCAGTCTATCATAGGGCTGACATGTAGAGACAGACAGGTGACCAGTCTATCACAGGGAGACATGTAGAGACAGACAGGTAACCAGTCTATCACAGGGCTGACATGTAGAGACAGACAGGTAACCAGTCTATCACAGGGAGACATGTAGAGACAGACAGGTAACCAGTCTATCACAGGGAGACATGTACAGACAGACAGGTAACCAGTCTATCACAGGGCTGACATGTAGAGACAGACAGGTGACCAGTCTATCACAGGGAGACATGTAGAGACAGACAGGTAACCAGTCTATCACAGGGAGACATGTAGAGACAGACAGGTAACCAGTCTATCACAGGGCTGACATGTAGAGACAGACAGGTAACCAGTCTATCACAGGGAGACATGTAGAGACAGACAGGTAACCAGTCTATCACAGGGAGACATGTACAGACAGACAGGTAACCAGTCTATCACAGGGAGAATTGTAGAGACAGACAGGTAACCAGTCTATCACAGGGGGACATGTAGAGACAGACAGGTAACCAGTCTATCACAGGGAGACATGTAGAGACAGACAGGTAACCAGTCTATCACAGGGAGACATGTAGAGACAGACAGGTAACCAGTCTATCACAGGGGGACATGTAGAGACAGACAGGTAACCAGTCTATCACAGGGAGACATGTAGAGACAGACAGGTAACCAGTCTATCACAGGGAGACATGTAGAGACAGACAGGTAACCAGTCTATCACAGGGAGACATGTAAAGACAGACAGGTAACCAGTCTATCACAGGGAGACATGTAGAGACAGACAGGTGACCAGTCTATCACAGGGAGACATGTAGAGACAGACAGGTAACCAGTCTATCACAGGGAGACATGTAGAGACAGACAGGTAACCAGTCTATCACAGGGCTGACATGTAGAGACAGACAGGTAACCAGTCTATCACAGGGAGACATGTAGAGACAGACAGGTAACCAGTCTATCACAGGGAGACATGTACAGACAGACAGGTAACCAGTCTATCACAGGGCTGACATGTAGAGACAGACAGGTAACCAGTCTATCACAGGGCTGACATGTAGAGACAGACAGGTAACCAGTCTATCATAGGGCTGACATGTAGAGACAGACAGGTGACCAGTCTATCACAGGGAGACATGTAGAGACAGACAGGTAACCAGTCTATCACAGGGCTGACATGTAGAGACAGACAGGTAACCAGTCTATCACAGGGAGACATGTAGAGACAGACAGGTAACCAGTCTATCACAGGGAGACATGTACAGACAGACAGGTAACCAGTCTATCACAGGGCTGACATGTAGAGACAGACAGGTGACCAGTCTATCACAGGGAGACACGTAGAGACAGACAGGTAACCAGTCTATCACAGGGAGACATGTAGAGACAGACAGGTAACCAGTCTATCACAGGGCTGACATGTAGAGACAGACAGGTAACCAGTCTATCACAGGGAGACATGTAGAGACAGACAGGTAACCAGTCTATCACAGGGAGACATGTACAGACAGACAGGTAACCAGTCTATCACAGGGCTGACATGTAGAGACAGACAGGTAACCAGTCTATCACAGGGCTGACATGTAGAGACAGACAGGTAACCAGTCTATCATAGGGCTGACATGTAGAGACAGACAGGTGACCAGTCTATCACAGGGAGACATGTAGAGACAGACAGGTAACCAGTCTATCACAGGGCTGACATGTAGAGACAGACAGGTAACCAGTCTATCACAGGGAGACATGTAGAGACAGACAGGTAACCAGTCTATCACAGGGAGACATGTACAGACAGACAGGTAACCAGTCTATCACAGGGCTGACATGTAGAGACAGACAGGTAACCAGTCTATCACAGGGCTGACATGTAGAGACAGACAGGTAACCAGTCTATCATAGGGCTGACATGTAGAGACAGACAGGTAACCAGTCTATCACATGGAGACATGTGGAGACAGACAGGTAACCAGTCTATCACAGGGAGACATGTAGAGACAGACAGGTAACCAGTCTATCACAGGGAGACATGTAGAGACAGACAGGTAACCAGTCTATCACAGGGAGACATGTAGAGACAGACAGGTAACCAGTCTATCACAGGGCTGACATGTAGAGACAGACAGGTAACCAGTCTATCACAGGGAGACATGTAGAGACAGACAGGTAACCAGTCTATCACAGGGAGACATGTACAGACAGACAGGTAACCAGTCTATCACAGGGCTGACATGTAGAGACAGACAGGTAACCAGTCTATCACAGGGCTGACATGTAGAGACAGACAGGTAACCAGTCTATCATAGGGCTGACATGTAGAGACAGACAGGTGACCAGTCTATCACAGGGAGACATGTAGAGACAGACAGGTAACCAGTCTATCACAGGGCTGACATGTAGAGACAGACAGGTAACCAGTCTATCACAGGGAGACATGTAGAGACAGACAGGTAACCAGTCTATCACAGGGGGACATGTACAGACAGACAGGTAACCAGTCTATCACAGGGCTGACATGTAGAGACAGACAGGTAACCAGTCTATCACAGGGCTGACATGTAGAGACAGACAGGTAACCAGTCTATCATAGGGCTGACATGTAGAGACAGACAGGTAACCAGTCTATCACAGGGAGACATGTAGAGACAGACAGGTAACCAGTCTATCACAGGGAGACATGTAGAGACAGACAGGTAACCAGTCTATCATGGGGCCGATATGTAGAGACAGACAGGTAACCAGTCTATCACAGGGAGACATGTAGAGACAGACAGGTAACCAGTCTATCACAGGGGGACATGTAGAGACAGACAGGTAACCAGTCTATCACAGGGAGACATGTAGAGACAGACAGGTAACCAGTCTATCACAGGGAGACATGTAGAGACAGACAGGTAACCAGTCTATCACAGGGAGACATGTAGAGACAGACAGGTAACCAGTCTATCACAGGGCTGACATGTAGAGACAGACAGGTAACCAGTCTATCACAGGGAGACATGTAGAGACAGACAGGTAACCAGTCTATCACAGGGAGACATGTACAGACAGACAGGTAACCAGTCTATCACAGGGCTGACATGTAGAGACAGACAGGTAACCAGTCTATCACAGGGCTGACATGTAGAGACAGACAGGTAACCAGTCTATCATAGGGCTGACATGTAGAGACAGACAGGTAACCAGTCTATCACATGGAGACATGTGGAGACAGACAGGTAACCAGTCTATCACAGGGAGACATGTAGAGACAGACAGGTAACCAGTCTATCACAGGGAGACATGTAGAGACCGACAGGTAACCAGTCTATCACAGGGGGACATGTAGAGACAGACAGGTAACCAGTCTATCACAGGGCTGACATGTAGAGACAGACAGGTAACCAGTCTATCACAGGGAGACATGTAGAGACAGACAGGTAACCAGTCTATCACAGGGAGACATGTAAAGACAGACAGGTAACCAGTCTATCACAAGGAGACATGTAGAGACAGACAGGTGACCAGTCTATCACAGGGAGACATGTAGAGACAGACAGGTAACCAGTCTATCACAGGGAGACATGTAGAGACAGACAGGTAACCAGTCTATCACAGGGCTGACATGTAGAGACAGACAGGTAACCAGTCTATCACAGGGAGACATGTAGAGACAGACAGGTAACCAGTCTATCACAGGGAGACATGTACAGACAGACAGGTAACCAGTCTATCACAGGGCTGACATGTAGAGACAGACAGGTAACCAGTCTATCATAGGGCTGACATGTAGAGACAGACAGGTAACCAGTCTATCACATGGAGACATGTGGAGACAGACACGTAACCAGTCTATCACAGGGAGACATGTAGAGACAGACAGGTAACCAGTCTATCACAGGGCTGACATGTAGAGAGAGACAGGTGACCAGTCTATCACAGGGCTGACATGTAGAGACAGACAGGTAACCAGTCTATCACAGGGCTGACATGTAGAGACAGACAGGTGACCAGTCTATCACAGGGCTGACATGTAGAGACAGACAGGTAACCAGTCTATCACAGGGGGACATGTAGAGACAGACAGGTAACCAGTCTATCACAGGGAGACATGTAGAGACAGACAGGTAACCAGTCTATCACAGGGAGACATGTAGAGACAGACAGGTAACCAGTCTATCACAGGGAGACATGTAAAGACAGACAGGTAACCAGTCTATCACAGGGAGACATGTAGAGACAGACAGGTGACCAGTCTATCACAGGGAGACATGTAGAGACAGACAGGTAACCAGTCTATCACAGGGAGACATGTAGAGACAGACAGGTAACCAGTCTATCACAGGGCTGACATGTAGAGACAGACAGGTAACCAGTCTATCACAGGGAGACATGTAGAGACAGACAGGTAACCAGTCTATCACAGGGAGACATGTACAGACAGACAGGTAACCAGTCTATCACAGGGCTGACATGTAGAGACAGACAGGTAACCAGTCTATCACAGGGCTGACATGTAGAGACAGACAGGTAACCAGTCTATCATAGGGCTGACATGTAGAGACAGACAGGTAACCAGTCTATCACATGGAGACATGTAGAGACAGACAGGTAACCAGTCTATCACAGGGGGACATGTAGAGACAGACAGGTAACCAGTCTATCACAGGGAGACATGTAGAGACAGACAGGTAACCAGTCTATCACAGGGAGACATGTAGAGACAGACAGGTAACCAGTCTATCACAGGGAGACATGTAGAGACAGACAGGTAACCAGTCTATCACGGGGCCGACATGTAGAGACAGACAGGTAACCAGTCTATCACAGGGAGACATGTAGAGACAGACAGGTAACCAGTCTATCACAGGGGGACATGTAGAGACAGACAATTAACCAGTCTATCACAGGGAGACATGTAGAGACAGACAGGTAACCAGTCTATCACATGGAGACATGTAGAGACAGACAGGTAACCAGTCTATCACAGGGAGACATGTACAGACAGACAGGTAACCAGTCTATCACAGGGCTGACATGTAGAGACAGACAGGTAACCAGTCTATCACAGGGCTGACATGTAGAGACAGACAGGTAACCAGTCTATCATAGGGCTGACATGTAGAGACAGACAGGTGACCAGTCTATCACAGGGAGACATGTAGAGACAGACAGGTAACCAGTCTATCACAGGGCTGACATGTAGAGACAGACAGGTAACCAGTCTATCACAGGGAGACATGTAGAGACAGACAGGTAACCAGTCTATCACAGGGAGACATGTACAGACAGACAGGTAACCAGTCTATCACAGGGCTGACATGTAGAGACAGACAGGTAACCAGTCTATCACAGGGCTGACATGTAGAGACAGACAGGTAACCAGTCTATCATAGGGCTGACATGTAGAGACAGACAGGTAACCAGTCTATCACATGGAGACATGTGGAGACAGACAGGTAACCAATCTATCACAGGGAGACATGTAGAGACAGACAGGTAACCAGTCTATCACAGGGAGACATGTAGAGACAGACAGGTAACCAGTCTATCACAGGGAGACATGTAGAGACAGACAGGTAACCAGTCTATCACAGGGCTGACATGTAGAGACAGACAGGTAACCAGTCTATCACAGGGAGACATGTAGAGACAGACAGGTAACCAGTCTATCACAGGGAGACATGTACAGACAGACAGGTAACCAGTCTATCACAGGGCTGACATGTAGAGACAGACAGGTAACCAGTCTATCACAGGGCTGACATGTAGAGACAGACAGGTAACCAGTCTATCATAGGGCTGACATGTAGAGACAGACAGGTGACCAGTCTATCACAGGGAGACATGTAGAGACAGACAGGTAACCAGTCTATCACAGGGCTGACATGTAGAGACAGACAGGTAACCAGTCTATCACAGGGAGACATGTAGAGACAGACAGGTAACCAGTCTATCACAGGGGGACATGTACAGACAGACAGGTAACCAGTCTATCACAGGGCTGACATGTAGAGACAGACAGGTAACCAGTCTATCACAGGGCTGACATGTAGAGACAGACAGGTAACCAGTCTATCATAGGGCTGACATGTAGAGACAGACAGGTAACCAGTCTATCACAGGGAGACATGTAGAGACAGACAGGTAACCAGTCTATCACAGGGCTGACATGTAGAGACAGACAGGTGACCAGTCTATCACAGGGCTGACATGTAGAGACAGACAGGTAACCAGTCTATCACAGGGGGACATGTAGAGACAGACAGGTAACCAGTCTATCACAGGGAGACATGTAGAGACAGTCAGGTAACCAGTCTATCACAGGGAGACATGTAGAGACAGACAGGTAACCAGTCTATCACAGGGAGACATGTAAAGACAGACAGGTAACCAGTCTATCACAGGGAGACATGTAGAGACAGACAGGTGACCAGTCTATCACAGGGAGACATGTAGAGACAGACAGGTAACCAGTCTATCACAGGGAGACATGTAGAGACAGACAGGTAACCAGTCTATCACAGGGCTGACATGTAGAGACAGACAGGTAACCAGTCTATCACAGGGAGACATGTAGAGACAGACAGGTAACCAGTCTATCACAGGGAGACATGTACAGACAGACAGGTAACCAGTCTATCACAGGGCTGACATGTAGAGACAGACAGGTAACCAGTCTATCACAGGGCTGACATGTAGAGACAGACAGGTAACCAGTCTATCATAGGGCTGACATGTAGAGACAGACAGGTAACCAGTCTATCACATGGAGACATGTAGAGACAGACAGGTAACCAGTCTATCATGGGGCCGACAGGTAGAGACAGACAGGTAACCAGTCTATCACAGGGAGACATGTAGAGACAGACAGGTAACCAGTCTATCACAGGGAGACATGGAGAGACAGACAGGTAACCAGTCTATCACAGGGAGACATGTAAAGACAGACAGGTAACCAGTCTATCACAGGGAGACATGTAGAGACAGACAGGTGACCAGTCTATCACAGGGAGACATGTAGAGACAGACAGGTAACCAGTCTATCACAGGGGGACATGTAGAGACAGACAGGTAACCAGTCTATCACAGGGAGACATGTAGAGACAGACAGGTAACCAGTCTATCACAGGGAGACATGTAGAGACCGACAGGTAACCAGTCTTTCACAGGGGGACATGTAGAGACAGACAGGTAACCAGTCTATCACAGGGAGACATGTAGAGACAGACAGGTAACCAGTCTATCACAGGGAGACATGTAGAGACAGACAGGTAACCAGTCTATCACGGGGCCGACATTTAGAAACAGACAGGTAACCAGTCTATCACAGGGAGACATGTAGAGACAGACAGGTAACCAGTCTATCACAGGGCTGACATGTAGAGACAGACAGGTGACCAGTCTATCACAGGGCTGACATGTAGAGAGAGACAGGTGACCAGTCTATCACAGGGCTGACATGTAGAGACAGACAGGTAACCAGTCTATCACAGGGAGACATGTAGAGACAGACAGGTAACCAGTCTATAACAGGGAGACATGTAGAGACAGACAGGTAACCAGTCTATCACAGGGCTGACATGTAGAGACAGACAGGCAACCAGTCTATCACAGGGCTGACATGTAGAGACAGACAGGTAACCACTCTATCACAGGGCCGACATGTAGAGACAGACAGGTAACCAGTCTATCACAGGGAGACATGTAGAGACAGACAGGTAACCAGTCTATCACAGGGAGACATGTAGAGACAGACAGGTAACCAGTCTATCATGGGGCCGACAGGTAGAGACAGACAGGTAACCAGTCTATCACAGGGAGACATGTAGAGACAGACAGGTAACCAGTCTATCACAGGGGGACATGTAGAGACAGACAGGTAACCAGTCTATCACAGGGAGACATGTAGAGACAGACAGGTAACCAGTCTATCACAGGGAGACATGTAGAGACAGACAGGTAACCAGTCTATCACAGGGGGACATGTAGAGACAGACAGGTAACCAGTCTATCACAGGGAGACATGTAGAGACAGACAGGTAACCAGTCTATCACAGGGAGACATGTAGAGACAGACAGGTAACCAGTCTATCACAGGGAGACATGTAAAGACAGACAGGTAACCAGTCTATCACAGGGAGACATGTAGAGACAGACAGGTGACCAGTCTATCACAGGGAGACATGTAGAGACAGACAGGTAACCAGTCTATCACAGGGAGACATGTAGAGACAGACAGGTAACCAGTCTATCACAGGGAGACATGTAGAGACAGACAGGTAACCAGTCTATCACAGGGAGACATGTACAGACAGACAGGTAACCAGTCTATCACAGGGCTGACATGTAGAGACAGACAGGTAACCAGTCTATCACAGGGCTGACATGTAGAGACAGACAGGTAACCAGTCTATCATAGGGCTGACATGTAGAGACAGACAGGTAACCAGTCTATCACATGGAGACATGTGGAGACAGACAGGTAACCAGTCTATCATAGGGAGACATGTAGAGACAGACAGGTAACCAGTCTATCACAGGGAGACATGTAGAGACCGACAGGTAACCAGTCTATCACAGGGGGACATGTAGAGACAGACAGGTAACCAGTCTATCACAGGGCTGACATGTAGAGACAGACAGGTAACCAGTCTATCACAGGGAGACATGTAGAGACAGACAGGTAACCAGTCTATCACAGGGAGACATGTAAAGACAGACAGGTAACCAGTCTATCACAGGGAGACATGTAGAGACAGACAGGTGACCAGTCTATCACAGGGAGACATGTAGAGACAGACAGGTAACCAGTCTATCACAGGGAGACATGTAGAGACAGACAGGTTACCAGTCTATCACAGGGCTGACATGTAGAGACAGACAGGTAACCAGTCTATCACAGGGAGACATGTAGAGACAGACAGGTAACCAGTCTATCACAGGGAGACATGTACAGACAGACAGGTAACCAGTCTATCACAGGGCTGACATGTAGAGACAGACAGGTAACCAGTCTATCATAGGGCTGACATGTAGAGACAGACAGGTAACCAGTCTATCACATGGAGACATGTGGAGACAGACACGTAACCAGTCTATCACAGGGAGACATGTAGAGACAGACAGGTAACCAGTCTATCACAGGGCTGACATGTAGAGAGAGACAGGTGACCAGTCTATCACAGGGCTGACATGTAGAGACAGACAGGTAACCAGTCTATCACAGGGCTGACATGTAGAGACAGACAGGTGACCAGTCTATCACAGGGCTGACATGTAGAGACAGACAGGTAACCAGTCTATCACAGGGAGACATGTAGAGACAGACAGGTAACCAGTCTATCACAGGTAGACATGTAGAGACAGACAGGTAACCAGTCTATCACAGGGCTGACATGTAGAGACAGACAGGCAACCAGTCTATCACAGGGCTGACATGTAGAGACAGACAGGTAACCAGTCTATCACAGGGCCGACATGTAGAGACAGACAGGTAACCAGTCTATCACAGGGCCGACATGTAGAGACAGACAGGTAACCAGTCTATCACAGGGAGACATGTAGAGACAGACAGGTAACCAGTCTATCACAGGGAGACATGTAGAGACAGACAGGTAACCAGTCTATCATGGGGCCGACATGTAGAGACAGACAGGTAACCAGTCTATCACAGGGGTACATGTAGAGACAGACAGGTAACCAGTCTATCACAGGGGGACATGTAGAGACAGACAGGTAACCAGTCTATCACATGGAGACATGTGGAGACAGACAGGTAACCAGTCTATCACAGGGAGACATGTAGAGACAGACAGGTAACCAGTCTATCACAGGGAGACATGTAGAGACCGACAGGTAACCAGTCTATCACAGGGGGACATGTAGAGACAGACAGGTAACCAGTCTATCACAGGGCTGACATGTAGAGACAGACAGGTAACCAGTCTATCACAGGGAGACATGTAGAGACAGACAGGTAACCAGTCTATCACAGGGAGACATGTAAAGACAGACAGGTAACCAGTCTATCACAGGGAGACATGTAGAGACAGACAGGTAACCAGTCTATCACAGGGAGAAATGTAGAGACAGACAGGTAACCAGTCTATCACAGGGCTGACATGTAGAGACAGACAGGCAACCAGTCTATCACAGGGAGACATGTAGAGACAGACAGGTAACCAGTCTATCACAGGGCTGACATGTAGAGACAGACAGGTAACCAGTCTATCACAGGGAGACATGTAGAGACAGACAGGTAACCAGTCTATCACAGGGCTGACATGTAGAGACAGACAGGCAACCAGTCTATCACAGGGCTGACATGTAGAGACAGACAGGTAACCAGTCTATCACAGGGCCGACATGTAGAGACAGACAGGTAACCAGTCTATCACAGGGAGACATGTGGAGACAGACAGGTAACCAGTCTATCACAGGGAGACATGTAGAGACAGACAGGTAACCAGTCTATCACAGGGAGACATGTAGAGACCGACAGGTAACCAGTCTATCACAGGGGGACATGTAGAGACAGACAGGTAACCAGTCTATCACAGGGCTGACATGTAGAGACAGACAGGTAACCAGTCTATCACAGGGAGACATGTAGAGACAGACAGGTAACCAGTCTATCACAGGGAGACATGTAAAGACAGACAGGTAACCAGTCTATCACAGGGAGACATGTAGAGACAGACAGGTGACCAGTCTATCACAGGGAGACATGTAGAGACAGACAGGTAACCAGTCTATCACAGGGAGACATGTAGAGACAGACAGGTAACCAGTCTATCACAGGGCTGACATGTAGAGACAGACAGGTAACCAGTCTATCACAGGGAGACATGTAGAGACAGACAGGTAACCAGTCTATCACAGGGAGACATGTACAGACAGACAGGTAACCAGTCTATCACAGGGCTGACATGTAGAGACAGACAGGTAACCAGTCTATCATAGGGCTGACATGTAGAGACAGACAGGTAACCAGTCTATCACATGGAGACATGTGGAGACAGACACGTAACCAGTCTATCACAGGGAGACATGTAGAGACAGACAGGTAACCAGTCTATCACAGGGCTGACATGTAGAGAGAGACAGGTGACCAGTCTATCACAGGGCTGACATGTAGAGACAGACAGGTAACCAGTCTATCACAGGGCTGACATGTAGAGACAGACAGGTGACCAGTCTATCACAGGGCTGACATGTAGAGACAGACAGGTAACCAGTCTATCACAGGGAGACATGTAGAGACAGACAGGTAACCAGTCTATCACAGGGAGACATGTAGAGACAGACAGGTAACCAGTCTATCACAGGGCTGACATGTAGAGACAGACAGGCAACCAGTCTATCACAGGGCTGACATGTAGAGACAGACAGGTAACCAGTCTATCACAGGGCCGACATGTAGAGACAGACAGGTAACCAGTCTATCACAGGGCCGACATGTAGAGACAGACAGGTAACCAGTCTATCACAGGGAGACATGTAGAGACAGACAGGTAACCAGTCTATCACAGGGAGACATGTAGAGACAGACAGGTAACCAGTCTATCATGGGGCCGACATGTAGAGACAGACAGGTAACCAGTCTATCACAGGGGTACATGTAGAGACAGACAGGTAACCAGTCTATCACAGGGGGACATGTAGAGACAGACAGGTAACCAGTCTATCACAGGGAGACATGTAGAGACAGACAGGTAACCAGTCTATCACAGGGAGACATGTAGAGACAGACAGGTAACCAGTCTATCACAGGGGGACATGTAGAGACAGACAGGTAACCAGTCTATCACAGGGAGACATGTAGAGACAGACAGGTAACCAGTCTATCACAGGGAGACATGTAGAGACAGACAGGTGACCAGTCTATCACAGGGAGACATGTAGAGACCGACAGGTAACCAGTCTATCACAGGGGGACATGTAGAGACAGACAGGTAACCAGTCTATCACAGTGAGACATGTAGAGACAGACAGGTAACCAGTCTATCACAGGGCTGACATGTAGAGACAGACAGGCAACCAGTCTATCACAGGGCTGACATGTAGAGACAGACAGGTAACCAGTCTATCACAGGGCCGACATGTAGAGACAGACAGGTAACCAGTCTATCACAGGGAGACATGTAGAGACAGACAGGTAACCAGTCTATCACAGGGAGACGTGTAGAGACAGACAGGTAACCAGTCTATCATGGGGCCGACATGTAGAGACAGACAGGTAACCAGTCTATCACAGGGAGACATGTAGAGACAGACAGGTAACCAGTCTATCACAGGGGGACATGTAGAGACAGACAGGTAACCAGTCCATCACAGGGAGACATGTAGAGACAGACAGGTAACCAGTCTATCACAGGGAGACATGTAGAGACAGACAGGTAACCAGTCTATCACAGGGGGACATGTAGAGACAGACAGGTAACCAGTCTATCACAGGGAGACATGTAGAGACAGACAGGTAACCAGTCTATCACAGGGAGACATGTAGAGACAGACAGGTAACCAGTCTATCACAGGGAGACATGTAAAGACAGACAGGTAACCAGTCTATCACAGGGAGACATGTAGAGACAGACAGGTGACCAGTCTATCACAGGGAGACATGTATAGACAGACAGGTAACCAGTCTATCACAGGGAGACATGTAGAGACAGACAGGTAACCAGTCTATCACAGGGCCGACATGTAGAGACAGACAGGTAACCAGTCTATCACAGGGCCAACATGTAGAGACAGACAGGTAACCAGTCTATCACAGGGAGACATGTAGAGACTGACAGGTAACCAGTCTATCACAGGGAGACATGTAGAGACAGACAGGTAACCAGTCTATCATGGGGCCGACATGTAGAGACAGACAGGTAACCAGTCTATCACAGGGGTACATGTAGAGACAGACAGGTAACCAGTCTATCACAGGGGGACATGTAGAGACAGACAGGTAACCAGTCTATCACAGGGAGACATGTAGAGACAGACAGGTAACCAGTCTATCACAGGGAGACATGTAGAGACAGACAGGTAACCAGTCTATCACAGGGGGACATGTAGAGACAGACAGGTAACCAGTCTATCACAGGGAGACATGTAGAGACAGACAGGTAACCAGTCTATCACAGGGAGACATGTAAAGACAGACAGGTAACCAGTCTATCACAGGGAGACATGTAGAGACAGACAGGTGACCAGTCTATCACAGGGAGACATGTAGAGACAGACAGGTAACCAGTCTATCACAGGGAGACATGTAGAGACAGACAGGTAACCAGTCTATCACAGGGCTGACATGTAGAGACAGACAGGTAACCAGTCTATCACAGGGAGACATGTAGAGACAGACAGGTAACCAGTCTATCACAGGGAGACATGTAGAGACAGACAGGTGACCAGTCTATCACAGGGAGACATGTAGAGACCGACAGGTAACCAGTCTATCACAGGGGGACATGTAGAGACAGACAGGTAACCAGTCTATCACAGTGAGACATGTAGAGACAGACAGGTAACCAGTCTATCACAGGGCTGACATGTAGAGACAGACAGGCAACCAGTCTATCACAGGGCTGACATGTAGAGACAGACAGGTAACCAGTCTATCACAGGGCCGACATGTAGAGACAGACAGGTAACCAGTCTATCACAGGGAGACATGTAGAGACAGACAGGTAACCAGTCTATCACAGGGAGACATGTAGAGACAGACAGGTAACCAGTCTATCATGGGGCCGACATGTAGAGACAGACAGGTAACCAGTCTATCACAGGGAGACATGTAGAGACAGACAGGTAACCAGTCTATCACAGGGGGACATGTAGAGACAGACAGGTAACCAGTCCATCACAGGGAGACATGTAGAGACAGACAGGTAACCAGTCTATCACAGGGAGACATGTAGAGACAGACAGGTAACCAGTCTATCACAGGGGGACATGTAGAGACAGACAGGTAACCAGTCTATCACAGGGAGACATGTAGAGACAGACAGGTAACCAGTCTATCACAGGGAGACATGTAGAGACAGACAGGTAACCAGTCTATCACAGGGAGACATGTAAAGACAGACAGGTAACCAGTCTATCACAGGGAGACATGTAGAGACAGACAGGTGACCAGTCTATCACAGGGAGACATGTAGAGACAGACAGGTAACCAGTCTATCACAGGGAGACATGTAGAGACAGACAGGTAACCAGTCTATCACAGGGAGACATGTAGAGACAGACAGGTAACCAGTCTATCACAGGGAGACATGTAGAGACAGACAGGTAACCAGTCTATCATGGGGCCGACATGTAGAGACAGACAGGTAACCAGTCTATCACAGGGAGACATGTAGAGACAGACAGGTAACCAGTCTATCACAGGGGGACATGTAGAGACAGACAGGTAACCAGTCCATCACAGGGAGACATGTAGAGACAGACAGGTAACCAGTCTATCACAGGGAGACATGTAGAGACAGACAGGTAACCAGTCTATCACAGGGGGACATGTAGAGACAGACAGGTAACCAGTTTATCACAGGGAGACATGTAGAGACAGACAGGTAACCAGTCTATCACAGGGAGACATGTAGAGACAGACAGGTAACCAGTCTATCACAGGGAGACATGTAAAGACAGACAGGTAACCAGTCTATCACAGGGAGACATGTAGAGACAGACAGGTGACCAGTCTATCACAGGGAGACATGTAGAGACAGACAGGTAACCAGTCTATCATAGGGAGACATGTAGAGACAGACCGGTAACCAGTCTATCACAGGGCTGACATGTAGAGACAGACAGGTAACCAGTCTATCACAGGGAGACATGTAGAGACAGACAGGTGACCAGTCTATCACAGGGAGACATGTAGAGACTGACAGGTAACCAGTCTATCACAGGGAGACATGTAGAGACAGACAGGTAACCAGTCTATCATGGGGCCGACATGTAGAGACAGACAGGTAACCAGTCTATCACAGGGGTACATGTAGAGACAGACAGGTAACCAGTCTATCACAGGGGGACATGTAGAGACAGACAGGTAACCAGTCTATCACAGGGAGACATGTAGAGACAGACAGGTAACCAGTCTATCACAGGGAGACATGTAGAGACAGACAGGTAACCAGTCTATCACAGGGGGACATGTAGAGACAGACAGGTAACCAGTCTATCACAGGGAGACATGTAGAGACAGACAGGTAACCAGTCTATCACAGGGAGACATGTAAAGACAGACAGGTAACCAGTCTATCACAGGGAGACATGTAGAGACAGACAGGTGACCAGTCTATCACAGGGAGACATGTAGAGACAGACAGGTAACCAGTCTATCACAGGGAGACATGTAGAGACAGACAGGTAACCAGTCTATCACAGGGCTGACATGTAGAGACAGACAGGTAACCAGTCTATCACAGGGAGACATGTAGAGACAGACAGGTAACCAGTCTATCACAGGGAGACATGTAGAGACAGACAGGTGACCAGTCTATCACAGGGAGACATGTAGAGACCGACAGGTAACCAGTCTATCACAGGGGGACATGTAGAGACAGACAGGTAACCAGTCTATCACAGTGAGACATGTAGAGACAGACAGGTAACCAGTCTATCACAGGGCTGACATGTAGAGACAGACAGGTAACCAGTCTATCACAGGGAGACATGTAGAGACAGACAGGTAACCAGTCTATCACAGGGGGACATGTAGAGACAGACAGGTAACCAGTCCATCACAGGGAGACATGTAGAGACAGACAGGTAACCAGTCTATCACAGGGAGACATGTAGAGACAGACAGGTAACCAGTCTATCACAGGGGGACATGTAGAGACAGACAGGTAACCAGTCTATCACAGGGAGACATGTAGAGACAGACAGGTAACCAGTCTATCACAGGGAGACATGTAGAGACAGACAGGTAACCAGTCTATCACAGGGAGACATGTAAAGACAGACAGGTTACCAGTCTATCACAGGGAGACATGTAGAGACAGACAGGTGACCAGTCTATCACAGGGAGACATGTAGAGACAGACAGGTAACCAGTCTATCACAGGGAGACATGTAGAGACAGACCGGTAACCAGTCTATCACAGGGCTGACATGTAGAGACAGACAGGTAACCAGTCTATCACAGGGAGACATGTAGAGACAGACAGGTAACCAGTCTATCACAGGGAGACATGTACAGACAGACAGGTAACCAGTCTATCACAGGGCTGACATGTAGAGACAGACACGTAACCAGTCCATCACAGGGCTGACATGTAGAGACAGGCAGGTAACCAGTCTATCATAGGGCTGACATGTAGAGACAGACAGGTAACCAGTCTATCACATGGAGACATGTGGAGACAGACAGGTAACCAGTCTATCACAGGGAGACATGTAGAGACAGACAGGTAACCAGTCTATCACAGGGAGACATGTAGAGACCGACAGGTAACCAGTCTATCACAGGGGGACATGTAGAGACAGACAGGTAACCAGTCTATCACAGGGCTGACATGTAGAGACAGACAGGTAACCAGTCTATCACAGGGAGACATGTAGAGACAGACAGGTAACCAGTCTATCACAGGGAGACATGTAAAGACAGACAGGTAACCAGTCTATCACAGGGCTGACATGTAGAGACAGACAGGTAACCAGTCTATCATAGGGCTGACATGTAGAGACAGACAGGTGACCAGTCTATCACAGGGCTGACATGTAGAGACAGACAGGTAACCAGTCTATCACAGGGAGACATGTAGAGACAGACAGGTAACCAGTCTATCACAGGGAGACATGTAGAGACAGACAGGTAACCAGTCTATCACAGGGCTGACATGTAGAGACAGACAGGCAACCAGTCTATCACAGGGCTGACATGTAGAGACAGACAGGTAACCAGTCTATCACAGGGCCGACATGTAGAGACAGACAGGTAACCAGTCTATCACAGGGAGACATGTAGAGACAGACAGGTAACCAGTCTATCACAGGGAGACATGTAGAGACAGACAGGTAACCAGTCTATCATGGGGCCGACATGTAGAGACAGACAGGTAACCAGTCTATCACAGGGAGACATGTAGAGACAGACAGGTAACCAGTCTATCACAGGGCTGACATGTAGAGACAGACAGGTAACCAGTCTATCATAGGGCTGACATGTAGAGACAGACAGGTAACCAGTCTATCACATGGAGACATGTGGAGACAGACAGGTAACCAGTCTATCACAGGGAGACATGTAGAGACAGACAGGTAACCAGTCTATCACAGGGAGACATGTAGAGACCGACAGGTAACCAGTCTATCACAGGGAGACATGTAAAGACAGACAGGTAACCAGTCTATCACAGGGAGAAATGTAGAGACAGACAGGTAACCAGTCTATCACAGGGAGAAATGTAGAGACAGACAGGTAACCAGTCTATCACAGGGCTGACATGTAGAGACAGACAGGCAACCAGTCTATCACAGGGAGACATGTAGAGACAGACAGGTAACCAGTCTATCACAGGGCTGACATGTAGAGACAGACAGGTAACCAGTCTATCACAGGGAGACATGTAGAGACAGACAGGTAACCAGTCTATCACAGGGCTGACATGTAGAGACAGACAGGCAACCAGTCTATCACAGGGCTGACATGTAGAGACAGACAGGTAACCAGTCTATCACAGGGCCGACATATAGAGACAGACAGGTAACCAGTCTATCACAGGGAGACATGTAGAGACAGACAGGTAACCAGTCTATCACAGGGAGACATGTAGAGACAGACAGGTAACCAGTCTATCATGGGGCCGACATGTAGAGACAGACAGGTAACCAGTCTATCACAGGGAGACATGTAGAGACAGACAGGTAACCAGTCTATCACATGGAGACATGTAGAGACAGACAGGTAACCAGTCTATCACAGGGAGACATGTAAAGACAGACAGGTAACCAGTCTATCACAGTGAGACATGTAGAGACAGACAGGTGACCAGTCTATCACAGGGAGACATGTAGAGACAGACAGGTAACCAGTCTATCACAGGGAGACATGTAGAGACAGACAGGTAACCAGTCTATCACAGGGCTGACATGTAGAGACAGACAGGTAACCAGTCTATCACAGGGAGACATGTAGAGACAGACAGGTAACCAGTCTATCACAGGGAGACATGTACAGACAGACAGGTAACCAGTCTATCACAGGGCTGACATGTAGAGACAGACAGGTAACCAGTCTATCACAGGGCTGACATGTAGAGACAGACAGGTAACCAGTCTATCACAGGGAGACATGTAGAGACAGACAGGTAACCAGTCTATCACAGGGAGACATGTAGAGACAGACAGGTAACCAGTCTATCACAGGGAGAAATGTAGAGACAGACAGGTAACCAGTCTATCACAGGGCTGACATGTAGAGACAGACAGGCAACCAGTCTATCACAGGGAGACATGTAGAGACAGACAGGTAACCAGTCTATCACAGGGCTGACATGTAGAGACAGACAGGTAACCAGTCTATCACAGGGAGACATGTAGAGACAGACAGGTAACCAGTCTATCACAGGGCTGACATGTAGAGACAGACAGGCAACCAGTCTATCACAGGGCTGACATGTAGAGACAGACAGGTAACCAGTCTATCACAGGGCCGACATGTAGAGACAGACAGGTAACCAGTCTATCACAGGGAGACATGTGGAGACAGACAGGTAACCAGTCTATCACAGGGAGACATGTAGAGACAGACAGGTAACCAGTCTATCACAGGGAGACATGTAGAGACCGACAGGTAACCAGTCTATCACAGGGGGACATGTAGAGACAGACAGGTAACCAGTCTATCACAGGGCTGACATGTAGAGACAGACAGGTAACCAGTCTATCACAGGGAGACATGTAGAGACAGACAGGTAACCAGTCTATCACAGGGAGACATGTAAAGACAGACAGGTAACCAGTCTATCACAGGGAGACATGTAGAGACAGACAGGTGACCAGTCTATCACAGGGAGACATGTAGAGACAGACAGGTAACCAGTCTATCACAGGGAGACATGTAGAGACAGACAGGTAACCAGTCTATCACAGGGCTGACATGTAGAGACAGACAGGTAACCAGTCTATCACAGGGAGACATGTAGAGACAGACAGGTAACCAGTCTATCACAGGGAGACATGTACAGACAGACAGGTAACCAGTCTATCACAGGGCTGACATGTAGAGACAGACAAGTAACCAGTCTATCATAGGGCTGACATGTAGAGACAGACAGGTAACCAGTCTATCACATGGAGACATGTGGAGACAGACACGTAACCAGTCTATCACAGGGAGACATGTAGAGACAGACAGGTAACCAGTCTATCACAGGGCTGACATGTAGAGAGAGACAGGTGACCAGTCTATCACAGGGCTGACATGTAGAGACAGACAGGTAACCAGTCTATCACAGGGCTGACATGTAGAGACAGACAGGTGACCAGTCTATCACAGGGCTGACATGTAGAGACAGACAGGTAACCAGTCTATCACAGGGAGACATGTAGAGACAGACAGGTAACCAGTCTATCACAGGGAGACATGTAGAGACAGACAGGTAACCAGTCTATCACAGGGCTGACATGTAGAGACAGACAGGCAACCAGTCTATCACAGGGCTGACATGTAGAGACAGACAGGTAACCAGTCTATCACAGGGCCGACATGTAGAGACAGACAGGTAACCAGTCTATCACAGGGCCGACATGTAGAGACAGACAGGTAACCAGTCTATCACAGGGAGACATGTAGAGACAGACAGGTAACCAGTCTATCACAGGGAGACATGTAGAGACAGACAGGTAACCAGTCTATCATGGGGCCGACATGTAGAGACAGACAGGTAACCAGTCTATCACAGGGGTACATGTAGAGACAGACAGGTAACCAGTCTATCACAGGGGGACATGTAGAGACAGACAGGTAACCAGTCTATCACAGGGAGACATGTAGAGACAGACAGGTAACCAGTCTATCACAGGGAGACATGTAGAGACAGACAGGTAACCAGTCTATCACAGGGGGACATGTAGAGACAGACAGGTAACCAGTCTATCACAGGGAGACATGTAGAGACAGACAGGTAACCAGTCTATCACAGGGAGACATGTAGAGACAGACAGGTGACCAGTCTATCACAGGGAGACATGTAGAGACCGACAGGTAACCAGTCTATCACAGGGGGACATGTAGAGACAGACAGGTAACCAGTCTATCACAGTGAGACATGTAGAGACAGACAGGTAACCAGTCTATCACAGGGCTGACATGTAGAGACAGACAGGCAACCAGTCTATCACAGGGCTGACATGTAGAGACAGACAGGTAACCAGTCTATCACAGGGCCGACATGTAGAGACAGACAGGTAACCAGTCTATCACAGGGAGACATGTAGAGACAGACAGGTAACCAGTCTATCACAGGGAGACGTGTAGAGACAGACAGGTAACCAGTCTATCATGGGGCCGACATGTAGAGACAGACAGGTAACCAGTCTATCACAGGGAGACATGTAGAGACAGACAGGTAACCAGTCTATCACAGGGGGACATGTAGAGACAGACAGGTAACCAGTCCATCACAGGGAGACATGTAGAGACAGACAGGTAACCAGTCTATCACAGGGAGACATGTAGAGACAGACAGGTAACCAGTCTATCACAGGGGGACATGTAGAGACAGACAGGTAACCAGTCTATCACAGGGAGACATGTAGAGACAGACAGGTAACCAGTCTATCACAGGGAGACATGTAGAGACAGACAGGTAACCAGTCTATCACAGGGAGACATGTAAAGACAGACAGGTAACCAGTCTATCACAGGGAGACATGTAGAGACAGACAGGTGACCAGTCTATCACAGGGAGACATGTATAGACAGACAGGTAACCAGTCTATCACAGGGAGACATGTAGAGACAGACAGGTAACCAGTCTATCACAGGGCCGACATGTAGAGACAGACAGGTAACCAGTCTATCACAGGGCCAACATGTAGAGACAGACAGGTAACCAGTCTATCACAGGGAGACATGTAGAGACTGACAGGTAACCAGTCTATCACAGGGAGACATGTAGAGACAGACAGGTAACCAGTCTATCATGGGGCCGACATGTAGAGACAGACAGGTAACCAGTCTATCACAGGGGTACATGTAGAGACAGACAGGTAACCAGTCTATCACAGGGGGACATGTAGAGACAGACAGGTAACCAGTCTATCACAGGGAGACATGTAGAGACAGACAGGTAACCAGTCTATCACAGGGAGACATGTAGAGACAGACAGGTAACCAGTCTATCACAGGGGGACATGTAGAGACAGACAGGTAACCAGTCTATCACAGGGAGACATGTAGAGACAGACAGGTAACCAGTCTATCACAGGGAGACATGTAAAGACAGACAGGTAACCAGTCTATCACAGGGAGACATGTAGAGACAGACAGGTGACCAGTCTATCACAGGGAGACATGTAGAGACAGACAGGTAACCAGTCTATCACAGGGAGACATGTAGAGACAGACAGGTAACCAGTCTATCACAGGGCTGACATGTAGAGACAGACAGGTAACCAGTCTATCACAGGGAGACATGTAGAGACAGACAGGTAACCAGTCTATCACAGGGAGACATGTAGAGACAGACAGGTGACCAGTCTATCACAGGGAGACATGTAGAGACCGACAGGTAACCAGTCTATCACAGGGGGACATGTAGAGACAGACAGGTAACCAGTCTATCACAGTGAGACATGTAGAGACAGACAGGTAACCAGTCTATCACAGGGCTGACATGTAGAGACAGACAGGCAACCAGTCTATCACAGGGCTGACATGTAGAGACAGACAGGTAACCAGTCTATCACAGGGCCGACATGTAGAGACAGACAGGTAACCAGTCTATCACAGGGAGACATGTAGAGACAGACAGGTAACCAGTCTATCACAGGGAGACATGTAGAGACAGACAGGTAACCAGTCTATCATGGGGCCGACATGTAGAGACAGACAGGTAACCAGTCTATCACAGGGAGACATGTAGAGACAGACAGGTAACCAGTCTATCACAGGGGGACATGTAGAGACAGACAGGTAACCAGTCCATCACAGGGAGACATGTAGAGACAGACAGGTAACCAGTCTATCACAGGGAGACATGTAGAGACAGACAGGTAACCAGTCTATCACAGGGGGACATGTAGAGACAGACAGGTAACCAGTCTATCACAGGGAGACATGTAGAGACAGACAGGTAACCAGTCTATCACAGGGAGACATGTAGAGACAGACAGGTAACCAGTCTATCACAGGGAGACATGTAAAGACAGACAGGTAACCAGTCTATCACAGGGAGACATGTAGAGACAGACAGGTGACCAGTCTATCACAGGGAGACATGTAGAGACAGACAGGTAACCAGTCTATCACAGGGAGACATGTAGAGACAGACAGGTAACCAGTCTATCACAGGGAGACATGTAGAGACAGACAGGTAACCAGTCTATCACAGGGAGACATGTAGAGACAGACAGGTAACCAGTCTATCATGGGGCCGACATGTAGAGACAGACAGGTAACCAGTCTATCACAGGTAGACATGTAGAGACAGACAGGTAACCAGTCTATCACAGGGGGACATGTAGAGACAGACAGGTAACCAGTCCATCACAGGGAGACATGTAGAGACAGACAGGTAACCAGTCTATCACAGGGAGACATGTAGAGACAGACAGGTAACCAGTCTATCACAGGGGGACATGTAGAGACAGACAGGTAACCAGTTTATCACAGGGAGACATGTAGAGACAGACAGGTAACCAGTCTATCACAGGGAGACATGTAGAGACAGACAGGTAACCAGTCTATCACAGGGAGACATGTAAAGACAGACAGGTAACCAGTCTATCACAGGGAGACATGTAGAGACAGACAGGTGACCAGTCTATCACAGGGAGACATGTAGAGACAGACAGGTAACCAGTCTATCATAGGGAGACATGTAGAGACAGACCGGTAACCAGTCTATCACAGGGCTGACATGTAGAGACAGACAGGTAACCAGTCTATCACAGGGAGACATGTAGAGACAGACAGGTGACCAGTCTATCACAGGGAGACATGTAGAGACTGACAGGTAACCAGTCTATCACAGGGAGACATGTAGAGACAGACAGGTAACCAGTCTATCATGGGGCCGACATGTAGAGACAGACAGGTAACCAGTCTATCACAGGGGTACATGTAGAGACAGACAGGTAACCAGTCTATCACAGGGGGACATGTAGAGACAGACAGGTAACCAGTCTATCACAGGGAGACATGTAGAGACAGACAGGTAACCAGTCTATCACAGGGAGACATGTAGAGACAGACAGGTAACCAGTCTATCACAGGGGGACATGTAGAGACAGACAGGTAACCAGTCTATCACAGGGAGACATGTAGAGACAGACAGGTAACCAGTCTATCACAGGGAGACATGTAAAGACAGACAGGTAACCAGTCTATCACAGGGAGACATGTAGAGACAGACAGGTGACCAGTCTATCACAGGGAGACATGTAGAGACAGACAGGTAACCAGTCTATCACAGGGAGACATGTAGAGACAGACAGGTAACCAGTCTATCACAGGGCTGACATGTAGAGACAGACAGGTAACCAGTCTATCACAGGGAGACATGTAGAGACAGACAGGTAACCAGTCTATCACAGGGAGACATGTAGAGACAGACAGGTGACCAGTCTATCACAGGGAGACATGTAGAGACCGACAGGTAACCAGTCTATCACAGGGGGACATGTAGAGACAGACAGGTAACCAGTCTATCACAGTGAGACATGTAGAGACAGACAGGTAACCAGTCTATCACAGGGCTGACATGTAGAGACAGACAGGTAACCAGTCTATCACAGGGAGACATGTAGAGACAGACAGGTAACCAGTCTATCACAGGGGGACATGTAGAGACAGACAGGTAACCAGTCCATCACAGGGAGACATGTAGAGACAGACAGGTAACCAGTCTATCACAGGGAGACATGTAGAGACAGACAGGTAACCAGTCTATCACAGGGGGACATGTAGAGACAGACAGGTAACCAGTCTATCACAGGGAGACATGTAGAGACAGACAGGTAACCAGTCTATCACAGGGAGACATGTAGAGACAGACAGGTAACCAGTCTATCACAGGGAGACATGTAAAGACAGACAGGTAACCAGTCTATCACAGGGAGACATGTAGAGACAGACAGGTGACCAGTCTATCACAGGGAGACATGTAGAGACAGACAGGTAACCAGTCTATCACAGGGAGACATGTAGAGACAGACCGGTAACCAGTCTATCACAGGGCTGACATGTAGAGACAGACAGGTAACCAGTCTATCACAGGGAGACATGTAGAGACAGACAGGTAACCAGTCTATCACAGGGAGACATGTACAGACAGACAGGTAACCAGTCTATCACAGGGCTGACATGTAGAGACAGACACGTAACCAGTCCATCACAGGGCTGACATGTAGAGACAGGCAGGTAACCAGTCTATCATAGGGCTGACATGTAGAGACAGACAGGTAACCAGTCTATCACATGGAGACATGTGGAGACAGACAGGTAACCAGTCTATCACAGGGAGACATGTAGAGACAGACAGGTAACCAGTCTATCACAGGGAGACATGTAGAGACCGACAGGTAACCAGTCTATCACAGGGGGACATGTAGAGACAGACAGGTAACCAGTCTATCACAGGGCTGACATGTAGAGACAGACAGGTAACCAGTCTATCACAGGGAGACATGTAGAGACAGACAGGTAACCAGTCTATCACAGGGAGACATGTAAAGACAGACAGGTAACCAGTCTATCACAGGGCTGACATGTAGAGACAGACAGGTAACCAGTCTATCATAGGGCTGACATGTAGAGACAGACAGGTGACCAGTCTATCACAGGGCTGACATGTAGAGACAGACAGGTAACCAGTCTATCACAGGGAGACATGTAGAGACAGACAGGTAACCAGTCTATCACAGGGAGACATGTAGAGACAGACAGGTAACCAGTCTATCACAGGGCTGACATGTAGAGACAGACAGGCAACCAGTCTATCACAGGGCTGACATGTAGAGACAGACAGGTAACCAGTCTATCACAGGGCCGACATGTAGAGACAGACAGGTAACCAGTCTATCACAGGGAGACATGTAGAGACAGACAGGTAACCAGTCTATCACAGGGAGACATGTAGAGACAGACAGGTAACCAGTCTATCATGGGGCCGACATGTAGAGACAGACAGGTAACCAGTCTATCACAGGGAGACATGTAGAGACAGACAGGTAACCAGTCTATCACAGGGCTGACATGTAGAGACAGACAGGTAACCAGTCTATCATAGGGCTGACATGTAGAGACAGACAGGTAACCAGTCTATCACATGGAGACATGTGGAGACAGACAGGTAACCAGTCTATCACAGGGAGACATGTAGAGACAGACAGGTAACCAGTCTATCACAGGGAGACATGTAGAGACAGACCGGTAACCAGTCTATCACAGGGCTGACATGTAGAGACAGACAGGTAACCAGTCTATCACAGGGAGACATGTAGAGACAGACAGGTAACCAGTCTATCACAGGGAGACATGTACAGACAGACAGGTAACCAGTCTATCACAGGGCTGACATGTAGAGACAGACACGTAACCAGTCCATCACAGGGCTGACATGTAGAGACAGGCAGGTAACCAGTCTATCATAGGGCTGACATGTAGAGACAGACAGGTAACCAGTCTATCACATGGAGACATGTGGAGACAGACAGGTAACCAGTCTATCACAGGGAGACATGTAGAGACAGACAGGTAACCAGTCTATCACAGGGAGACATGTAGAGACCGACAGGTAACCAGTCTATCACAGGGGGACATGTAGAGACAGACAGGTAACCAGTCTATCACAGGGCTGACATGTAGAGACAGACAGGTAACCAGTCTATCACAGGGAGACATGTAGAGACAGACAGGTAACCAGTCTATCACAGGGAGACATGTAAAGACAGACAGGTAACCAGTCTATCACAGGGCTGACATGTAGAGACAGACAGGTAACCAGTCTATCATAGGGCTGACATGTAGAGACAGACAGGTGACCAGTCTATCACAGGGCTGACATGTAGAGACAGACAGGTAACCAGTCTATCACAGGGAGACATGTAGAGACAGACAGGTAACCAGTCTATCACAGGGAGACATGTAGAGACAGACAGGTAACCAGTCTATCACAGGGCTGACATGTAGAGACAGACAGGCAACCAGTCTATCACAGGGCTGACATGTAGAGACAGACAGGTAACCAGTCTATCACAGGGCCGACATGTAGAGACAGACAGGTAACCAGTCTATCACAGGGAGACATGTAGAGACAGACAGGAAATAGTCTATCACAGGGAGACATGTAGAGACAGACAGGTAACCAGTCTATCATGGGGCCGACATGTAGAGACAGACAGGTAACCAGTCTATCACAGGGAGACATGTAGAGACAGACAGGTAACCAGTCTATCACAGGGCTGACATGTAGAGACAGACAGGTAACCAGTCTATCATAGGGCTGACATGTAGAGACAGACAGGTAACCAGTCTATCACATGGAGACATGTGGAGACAGACAGGTAACCAGTCTATCACAGGGAGACATGTAGAGACAGACAGGTAACCAGTCTATCACAGGGAGACATGTAGAGACCGACAGGTAACCAGTCTATCACAGGGAGACATGTAAAGACAGACAGGTAACCAGTCTATCACAGGGAGAAATGTAGAGACAGACAGGTAACCAGTCTATCACAGGGAGAAATGTAGAGACAGACAGGTAACCAGTCTATCACAGGGCTGACATGTAGAGACAGACAGGCAACCAGTCTATCACAGGGAGACATGTAGAGACAGACAGGTAACCAGTCTATCACAGGGCTGACATGTAGAGACAGACAGGTAACCAGTCTATCACAGGGAGACATGTAGAGACAGACAGGTAACCAGTCTATCACAGGGCTGACATGTAGAGACAGACAGGCAACCAGTCTATCACAGGGCTGACATGTAGAGACAGACAGGTAACCAGTCTATCACAGGGCCGACATATAGAGACAGACAGGTAACCAGTCTATCACAGGGAGACATGTAGAGACAGACAGGTAACCAGTCTATCACAGGGAGACATGTAGAGACAGACAGGTAACCAGTCTATCATGGGGCCGACATGTAGAGACAGACAGGTAACCAGTCTATCACAGGGAGACATGTAGAGACAGACAGGTAACCAGTCTATCACATGGAGACATGTAGAGACAGACAGGTAACCAGTCTATCACAGGGAGACATGTAAAGACAGACAGGTAACCAGTCTATCACAGTGAGACATGTAGAGACAGACAGGTGACCAGTCTATCACAGGGAGACATGTAGAGACAGACAGGTAACCAGTCTATCACAGGGAGACATGTAGAGACAGACAGGTAACCAGTCTATCACAGGGCTGACATGTAGAGACAGACAGGTAACCAGTCTATCACAGGGAGACATGTAGAGACAGACAGGTAACCAGTCTATCACAGGGAGACATGTACAGACAGACAGGTAACCAGTCTATCACAGGGCTGACATGTAGAGACAGACAGGTAACCAGTCTATCACAGGGCTGACATGTAGAGACAGACAGGTAACCAGTCTATCACAGGGAGACATGTAGAGACAGACAGGTAACCAGTCTATCACAGGGGGACATGTAGAGACAGACAGGTAACCAGTCTATCACAGGGAGACATGTAGAGACAGACAGGTAACCAGTCTATCACAGGGAGACATGTAGAGACAGACAGGTAACCAGTCTATCACAGGGGGACATGTAGAGACAGACAGGTAACCAGTCTATCACAGGGAGACATGTAGAGACAGACAGGTAACCAGTCTATCACAGGGAGACATGTAAAGACAGACAGGTAACCAGTCTATCACAGGGAGACATGTAGAGACAGACAGGTGACCAGTCTATCACAGGGAGACATGTAGAGACAGACAGGTAACCAGTCTATCACAGGGAGACATGTAGAGACAGACAGGTAACCAGTCTATCACAGGGCTGACATGTAGAGACAGACAGGTAACCAGTCTATCACAGGGAGACATGTAGAGACAGACAGGTAACCAGTCTATCACAGGGAGACATGTAGAGACAGACAGGTGACCAGTCTATCACAGGGAGACATGTAGAGACCGACAGGTAACCAGTCTATCACAGGGGGACATGTAGAGACAGACAGGTAACCAGTCTATCACAGTGAGACATGTAGAGACAGACAGGTAACCAGTCTATCACAGGGCTGACATGTAGAGACAGACAGGTAACCAGTCTATCACAGGGAGACATGTAGAGACAGACAGGTAACCAGTCTATCACAGGGGGACATGTAGAGACAGACAGGTAACCAGTCCATCACAGGGAGACATGTAGAGACAGACAGGTAACCAGTCTATCACAGGGAGACATGTAGAGACAGACAGGTAACCAGTCTATCACAGGGGGACATGTAGAGACAGACAGGTAACCAGTCTATCACAGGGAGACATGTAGAGACAGACAGGTAACCAGTCTATCACAGGGAGACATGTAGAGACAGACAGGTAACCAGTCTATCACAGGGAGACATGTAAAGACAGACAGGTAACCAGTCTATCACAGGGAGACATGTAGAGACAGACAGGTGACCAGTCTATCACAGGGAGACATGTAGAGACAGACAGGTAACCAGTCTATCACAGGGAGACATGTAGAGACAGACCGGTAACCAGTCTATCACAGGGCTGACATGTAGAGACAGACAGGTAACCAGTCTATCACAGGGAGACATGTAGAGACAGACAGGTAACCAGTCTATCACAGGGAGACATGTACAGACAGACAGGTAACCAGTCTATCACAGGGCTGACATGTAGAGACAGACACGTAACCAGTCCATCACAGGGCTGACATGTAGAGACAGGCAGGTAACCAGTCTATCATAGGGCTGACATGTAGAGACAGACAGGTAACCAGTCTATCACATGGAGACATGTGGAGACAGACAGGTAACCAGTCTATCACAGGGAGACATGTAGAGACAGACAGGTAACCAGTCTATCACAGGGAGACATGTAGAGACCGACAGGTAACCAGTCTATCACAGGGGGACATGTAGAGACAGACAGGTAACCAGTCTATCACAGGGCTGACATGTAGAGACAGACAGGTAACCAGTCTATCACAGGGAGACATGTAGAGACAGACAGGTAACCAGTCTATCACAGGGAGACATGTAAAGACAGACAGGTAACCAGTCTATCACAGGGCTGACATGTAGAGACAGACAGGTAACCAGTCTATCATAGGGCTGACATGTAGAGACAGACAGGTGACCAGTCTATCACAGGGCTGACATGTAGAGACAGACAGGTAACCAGTCTATCACAGGGAGACATGTAGAGACAGACAGGTAACCAGTCTATCACAGGGAGACATGTAGAGACAGACAGGTAACCAGTCTATCACAGGGCTGACATGTAGAGACAGACAGGCAACCAGTCTATCACAGGGCTGACATGTAGAGACAGACAGGTAACCAGTCTATCACAGGGCCGACATGTAGAGACAGACAGGTAACCAGTCTATCACAGGGAGACATGTAGAGACAGACAGGTAACCAGTCTATCACAGGGAGACATGTAGAGACAGACAGGTAACCAGTCTATCATGGGGCCGACATGTAGAGACAGACAGGTAACCAGTCTATCACAGGGAGACATGTAGAGACAGACAGGTAACCAGTCTATCACAGGGCTGACATGTAGAGACAGACAGGTAACCAGTCTATCATAGGGCTGACATGTAGAGACAGACAGGTAACCAGTCTATCACATGGAGACATGTGGAGACAGACAGGTAACCAGTCTATCACAGGGAGACATGTAGAGACAGACAGGTAACCAGTCTATCACAGGGAGACATGTAGAGACCGACAGGTAACCAGTCTATCACAGGGAGACATGTAAAGACAGACAGGTAACCAGTCTATCACAGGGAGAAATGTAGAGACAGACAGGTAACCAGTCTATCACAGGGAGAAATGTAGAGACAGACAGGTAACCAGTCTATCACAGGGCTGACATGTAGAGACAGACAGGTAACCAGTCTATCACAGGGCCGACATATAGAGACAGACAGGTAACCAGTCTATCACAGGGAGACATGTAGAGACAGACAGGTAACCAGTCTATCACAGGGAGACATGTAGAGACAGACAGGTAACCAGTCTATCATGGGGCCGACATGTAGAGACAGACAGGTAACCAGTCTATCACAGGGAGACATGTAGAGACAGACAGGTAACCAGTCTATCACATGGAGACATGTAGAGACAGACAGGTAACCAGTCTATCACAGGGAGACATGTAAAGACAGACAGGTAACCAGTCTATCACAGTGAGACATGTAGAGACAGACAGGTGACCAGTCTATCACAGGGAGACATGTAGAGACAGACAGGTAACCAGTCTATCACAGGGAGACATGTAGAGACAGACAGGTAACCAGTCTATCACAGGGCTGACATGTAGAGACAGACAGGTAACCAGTCTATCACAGGGAGACATGTAGAGACAGACAGGTAACCAGTCTATCACAGGGAGACATGTACAGACAGACAGGTAACCAGTCTATCACAGGGCTGACATGTAGAGACAGACAGGTAACCAGTCTATCACAGGGCTGACATGTAGAGACAGACAGGTAACCAGTCTATCATAGGGCTGACATGTAGAGACAGACAGGTGACCAGTCTATCACAGGGAGACATGTAGAGACAGACAGGTAACCAGTCTATCACAGGGCTGACATGTAGAGACAGACAGGTAACCAGTCTATCACAGGGAGACATGTAGAGACAGACAGGTAACCAGTCTATCACAGGGAGACATGTACAGACAGACAGGTAACCAGTCTATCACAGGGCTGACATGTAGAGACAGACAGGTGACCAGTCTATCACAGGGAGACATGTAGAGACAGACAGGTAACCAGTCTATCACAGGGAGACATGTAGAGACAGACAGGTAACCAGTCTATCACAGGGCTGACATGTAGAGACAGACAGGTAACCAGTCTATCACAGGGAGACATGTACAGACAGACAGGTAACCAGTCTATCACAGGGCTGACATGTAGAGACAGACAGGTAACCAGTCTATCACAGGGCTGACATGTAGAGACAGACAGGTAACCAGTCTATCATAGGGCTGACATGTAGAGACAGACAGGTGACCAGTCTATCACAGGGAGACATGTAGAGACAGACAGGTAACCAGTCTATCACAGGGCTGACATGTAGAGACAGACAGGTAACCAGTCTATCACAGGGAGACATGTAGAGACAGACAGGTAACCAGTCTATCACAGGGAGACATGTACAGACAGACAGGTAACCAGTCTATCACAGGGCTGACATGTAGAGACAGACAGGTAACCAGTCTATCACAGGGCTGACATGTAGAGACAGACAGGTAACCAGTCTATCATAGGGCTGACATGTAGAGACAGACAGGTAACCAGTCTATCACATGGAGACATGTAGAGACAGACAGGTAACCAGTCTATCACAGGGGGACATGTAGAGACAGACAGGTAACCAGTCTATCACAGGGAGACATGTAGAGACAGACAGGTAACCAGTCTATCACAGGGAGACATGGAGAGACAGACAGGTAACCAGTCTATCACAGGGAGACATGTACAGACAGACAGGTAACCAGTCTATCACAGGGCTGACATGTAGAGACAGACAGGTAACCAGTCTATCACAGGGAGACATGTACAGACAGACAGGTAACCAGTCTATCACAGGGCTGACATGTAGAGACAGACAGGTAACCAGTCTATCACAGGGCTGACATGTAGAGACAGACAGGTAACCAGTCTATCATAGGGCTGACATGTAGAGACAGACAGGTGACCAGTCTATCACAGGGAGACATGTAGAGACAGACAGGTAACCAGTCTATCACAGGGCTGACATGTAGAGACAGACAGGTAACCAGTCTATCACAGGGAGACATGTAGAGACAGACAGGTAACCAGTCTATCACAGGGGGACATGTACAGACAGACAGGTAACCAGTCTATCACAGGGCTGACATGTAGAGACAGACAGGTAACCAGTCTATCACAGGGCTGACATGTAGAGACAGACAGGTAACCAGTCTATCATAGGGCTGACATGTAGAGACAGACAGGTAACCAGTCTATCACAGGGAGACATGTAGAGACAGACAGGTAACCAGTCTATCACAGGGAGACATGTAGAGACAGACAGGTAACCAGTCTATCATGGGGCCGATATGTAGAGACAGACAGGTAACCAGTCTATCACAGGGAGACATGTAGAGACAGACAGGTAACCAGTCTATCACAGGGGGACATGTAGAGACAGACAGGTAACCAGTCTATCACAGGGAGACATGTAGAGACCGACAGGTAACCAGTCTATCACAGGGAGACATGTAAAGACAGACAGGTAACCAGTCTATCACAGGGAGAAATGTAGAGACAGACAGGTAACCAGTCTATCACAGGGAGAAATGTAGAGACAGACAGGTAACCAGTCTATCACAGGGCTGACATGTAGAGACAGACAGGCAACCAGTCTATCACAGGGAGACATGTAGAGACAGACAGGTAACCAGTCTATCACAGGGCTGACATGTAGAGACAGACAGGTAACCAGTCTATCACAGGGAGACATGTAGAGACAGACAGGTAACCAGTCTATCACAGGGCTGACATGTAGAGACAGACAGGCAACCAGTCTATCACAGGGCTGACATGTAGAGACAGACAGGTAACCAGTCTATCACAGGGCCGACATATAGAGACAGACAGGTAACCAGTCTATCACAGGGAGACATGTAGAGACAGACAGGTAACCAGTCTATCACAGGGAGACATGTAGAGACAGACAGGTAACCAGTCTATCATGGGGCCGACATGTAGAGACAGACAGGTAACCAGTCTATCACAGGGAGACATGTAGAGACAGACAGGTAACCAGTCTATCACATGGAGACATGTAGAGACAGACAGGTAACCAGTCTATCACAGGGAGACATGTAAAGACAGACAGGTAACCAGTCTATCACAGTGAGACATGTAGAGACAGACAGGTGACCAGTCTATCACAGGGAGACATGTAGAGACAGACAGGTAACCAGTCTATCACAGGGAGACATGTAGAGACAGACAGGTAACCAGTCTATCACAGGGCTGACATGTAGAGACAGACAGGTAACCAGTCTATCACAGGGAGACATGTAGAGACAGACAGGTAACCAGTCTATCACAGGGAGACATGTACAGACAGACAGGTAACCAGTCTATCACAGGGCTGACATGTAGAGACAGACAGGTAACCAGTCTATCACAGGGCTGACATGTAGAGACAGACAGGTAACCAGTCTATCATAGGGCTGACATGTAGAGACAGACAGGTGACCAGTCTATCACAGGGAGACATGTAGAGACAGACAGGTAACCAGTCTATCACAGGGCTGACATGTAGAGACAGACAGGTAACCAGTCTATCACAGGGAGACATGTAGAGACAGACAGGTAACCAGTCTATCACAGGGAGACATGTACAGACAGACAGGTAACCAGTCTATCACAGGGCTGACATGTAGAGACAGACAGGTGACCAGTCTATCACAGGGAGACATGTAGAGACAGACAGGTAACCAGTCTATCACAGGGAGACATGTAGAGACAGACAGGTAACCAGTCTATCACAGGGCTGACATGTAGAGACAGACAGGTAACCAGTCTATCACAGGGAGACATGTACAGACAGACAGGTAACCAGTCTATCACAGGGCTGACATGTAGAGACAGACAGGTAACCAGTCTATCACAGGGCTGACATGTAGAGACAGACAGGTAACCAGTCTATCATAGGGCTGACATGTAGAGACAGACAGGTGACCAGTCTATCACAGGGAGACATGTAGAGACAGACAGGTAACCAGTCTATCACAGGGCTGACATGTAGAGACAGACAGGTAACCAGTCTATCACAGGGAGACATGTAGAGACAGAGAGGTAACCAGTCTATCACAGGGAGACATGTACAGACAGACAGGTAACCAGTCTATCACAGGGCTGACATGTAGAGACAGACAGGTAACCAGTCTATCATAGGGCTGACATGTAGAGACAGACAGGTAACCAGTCTATCACATGGAGACATGTAGAGACAGACAGGTGACCAGTCTATCACAGGGAGACATGTAGAGACAGACAGGTAACCAGTCTATCACAGGGCTGACATGTAGAGACAGACAGGTAACCAGTCTATCACAGGGAGACATGTAGAGACAGACAGGTAACCAGTCTATCACAGGGGGACATGTACAGACAGACAGGTAACCAGTCTATCACAGGGCTGACATGTAGAGACAGACAGGTAACCAGTCTATCACAGGGCTGACATGTAGAGACAGACAGGTAACCAGTCTATCATAGGGCTGACATGTAGAGACAGACAGGTAACCAGTCTATCACAGGGAGACATGTAGAGACAGACAGGTAACCAGTCTATCACAGGGAGACATGTAGAGACAGACAGGTAACCAGTCTATCATGGGGCCGATATGTAGAGACAGACAGGTAACCAGTCTATCACAGGGAGACATGTAGAGACAGACAGGTAACCAGTCTATCACAGGGGGACATGTAGAGACAGACAGGTAACCAGTCTATCACAGGGAGACATGTAGAGACAGACAGGTAACCAGTCTATCACAGGGAGACATGTAGAGACAGACAGGTAACCAGTCTATCACAGGGGGACATGTAGAGACAGACAGGTAACCAGTCTATCACAGGGAGACATGTAGAGACAGACAGGTAACCAGTCTATCACAGGGAGACATGTAGAGACAGACAGGTAACCAGTCTATCACAGGGAGACATGTAAAGACAGACAGGTAACCAGTCTATCACAGGGAGACATGTAGAGACAGACAGGTGACCAGTCTATCACAGGGAGACATGTAGAGACAGACAGGTAACCAGTCTATCACAGGGAGACATGTAGAGACAGACAGGTAACCAGTCTATCACAGGGCTGACATGTAGAGACAGACAGGTAACCAGTCTATCACAGGGAGACATGTAGAGACAGACAGGTAACCAGTCTATCACAGGGAGACATGTACAGACAGACAGGTAACCAGTCTATCACAGGGCTGACATGTAGAGACAGACAGGTAACCAGTCTATCACAGGGAGACATGTAGAGACAGACAGGTAACCAGTCTATCACAGGGGGACATGTAGAGACAGACAGGTAACCAGTCTATCACAGGGAGACATGTAGAGACAGACAGGTAACCAGTCTATCACAGGGAGACATGTAGAGACAGACAGGTAACCAGTCTATCACAGGGGGACATGTAGAGACAGACAGGTAACCAGTCTATCACAGGGAGACATGTAGAGACAGACAGGTAACCAGTCTATCACAGGGAGACATGTAGAGACAGACAGGTAACCAGTCTATCACAGGGAGACATGTAAAGACAGACAGGTAACCAGTCTATCACAGGGAGACATGTAGAGACAGACAGGTGACCAGTCTATCACAGGGAGACATGTAGAGACAGACAGGTAACCAGTCTATCACAGGGAGACATGTAGAGACAGACAGGTAACCAGTCTATCACAGGGCTGATATGTAGAGACAGACAGGTAACCAGTCTATCACAGGGAGACATGTAGAGACAGACAGGTAACCAGTCTATCACAGGGAGACATGTACAGACAGACAGGTAACCAGTCTATCACAGGGCTGACATGTAGAGACAGACAGGTAACCAGTCTATCACAGGGCTGACATGTAGAGACAGACAGGTAACCAGTCTATCATAGGGCTGACATGTAGAGACAGACAGGTAACCAGTCTATCACATGGAGACATGTGGAGACAGACAGGTAACCAGTCTATCACAGGGAGACATGTAGAGACAGACAGGTAACCAGTCTATCACAGGGAGACATGTAGAGACCGACAGGTAACCAGTCTATCACAGGGGGACATGTAGAGACAGACAGGTAACCAGTCTATCACAGGGCTGACATGTAGAGACAGACAGGTAACCAGTCTATCACAGGGAGACATGTAGAGACAGACAGGTAACCAGTCTATCACAGGGAGACATGTAGAGACCGACAGGTAACCAGTCTATCACAAGGAGACATGTAGAGACAGACAGGTGACCAGTCTATCACAGGGAGACATGTAGAGACAGACAGGTAACCAGTCTATCACAGGGAGACATGTAGAGACAGACAGGTAACCAGTCTATCACAGGGAGACATGTAGAGACAGACAGGTAACCAGTCTATCACAGGGCTGACATGTAGAGACAGACAGGTAACCAGTCTATCACAGGGAGACATGTAGAGACAGACAGGTAACCAGTCTATCACAGGGAGACATGTACAGACAGACAGGTAACCAGTCTATCACAGGGCTGACATGTAGAGACAGACAGGTGACCAGTCTATCACAGGGAGACATGTAGAGACAGACAGGTAACCAGTCTATCACAGGGAGACATGTAGAGACAGACAGGTAACCAGTCTATCACAGGGAGACATGTAGAGACAGACAGGTAACCAGTCTATCACATGGAGACATGTGGAGACAGACAGGTAACCAGTCTATCACAGGGAGACATGTAGAGACAGACAGGTAACCAGTCTATCACAGGGAGACATGTAGAGACCGACAGGTAACCAGTCTATCACAGGGGGACATGTAGAGACAGACAGGTAACCAGTCTATCACAGGGCTGACATGTAGAGACAGACAGGTAACCAGTCTATCACAGGGAGACATGTAGAGACAGACAGGTAACCAGTCTATCACAGGGAGACATGTAGAGACCGACAGGTAACCAGTCTATCACAAGGAGACATGTAGAGACAGACAGGTGACCAGTCTATCACAGGGAGACATGTAGAGACAGACAGGTAACCAGTCTATCACAGGGAGACATGTAGAGACAGACAGGTAACCAGTCTATCACAGGGAGACATGTAGAGACAGACAGGTAACCAGTCTATCACAGGGCTGACATGTAGAGACAGACAGGTAACCAGTCTATCACAGGGAGACATGTAGAGACAGACAGGTAACCAGTCTATCACAGGGAGACATGTACAGACAGACAGGTAACCAGTCTATCACAGGGCTGACATGTAGAGACAGACAGGTGACCAGTCTATCACAGGGAGACATGTAGAGACAGACAGGTAACCAGTCTATCACAGGGAGACATGTAGAGACAGACAGGTAACCAGTCTATCACAGGGCTGACATGTAGAGACAGACAGGTAACCAGTCTATCACAGGGAGACATGTAGAGACAGACAGGTAACCAGTCTATCACAGGGAGACATGTACAGACAGACAGGTAACCAGTCTATCACAGGGCTGACATGTAGAGACAGACAGGTAACCAGTCTATCACAGGGCTGACATGTAGAGACAGACAGGTAACCAGTCTATCATAGGGCTGACATGTAGAGACAGACAGGTGACCAGTCTATCACAGGGAGACATGTAGAGACAGACAGGTAACCAGTCTATCACAGGGCTGACATGTAGAGACAGACAGGTAACCAGTCTATCACAGGGAGACATGGAGAGACAGACAGGTAACCAGTCTATCACAGGGAGACATGTACAGACAGACAGGTAACCAGTCTATCACAGGGCTGACATGTAGAGACAGACAGGTAACCAGTCTATCACAGGGCTGACATGTAGAGACAGACAGGTAACCAGTCTATCATAGGGCTGACATGTAGAGACAGACAGGTAACCAGTCTATCACATGGAGACATGTAGAGACAGACAGGTAACCAGTCTATCACAGGGGGACATGTAGAGACAGACAGGTAACCAGTCTATCACAGGGAGACATGTAGAGACAGACAGGTAACCAGTCTATCACAGGGAGACATGGAGAGACAGACAGGTAACCAGTCTATCACAGGGAGACATGTACAGACAGACAGGTAACCAGTCTATCACAGGGCTGACATGTAGAGACAGACAGGTAACCAGTCTATCACAGGGCTGACATGTAGAGACAGACAGGTAACCAGTCTATCATAGGGCTGACATGTAGAGACAGACAGGTAACCAGTCTATCACATGGAGACATGTGGAGACAGACAGGTAACCAGTCTATCACAGGGAGACATGTAGAGACAGACAGGTAACCAGTCTATCACAGGGAGACATGTAGAGACAGACAGGTAACCAGTCTATCACAGGGAGACATGTAGAGACAGACAGGTAACCAGTCTATCACAGGGCTGACATGTAGAGAAAGACAGGTAACCAGTCTATCACAGGGAGACATGTAGAGACAGACAGGTAACCAGTCTATCACAGGGAGACATGTACAGACAGACAGGTAACCAGTCTATCACAGGGCTGACATGTAGAGACAGACAGGTAACCAGTCTATCACAGGGCTGACATGTAGAGACAGACAGGTAACCAGTCTATCATAGGGCTGACATGTAGAGACAGACAGGTGACCAGTCTATCACAGGGAGACATGTAGAGACAGACAGGTAACCAGTCTATCACAGGGCTGACATGTAGAGACAGACAGGTAACCAGTCTATCACAGGGAGACATGTAGAGACAGACAGGTAACCAGTCTATCACAGGGGGACATGTACAGACAGACAGGTAACCAGTCTATCACAGGGCTGACATGTAGAGACAGACAGGTAACCAGTCTATCACAGGGCTGACATGTAGAGACAGACAGGTAACCAGTCTATCATAGGGCTGACATGTAGAGACAGACAGGTAACCAGTCTATCACAGGGAGACATGTAGAGACAGACAGGTAACCAGTCTATCACAGGGAGACATGTAGAGACAGACAGGTAACCAGTCTATCATGGGGCCGATATGTAGAGACAGACAGGTAACCAGTCTATCACAGGGAGACATGTAGAGACAGACAGGTAACCAGTCTATCACAGGGGGACATGTAGAGACAGACAGGTAACCAGTCTATCACAGGGAGACATGTAGAGACAGACAGGTAACCAGTCTATCACAGGGAGACATGTAGAGACAGACAGGTAACCAGTCTATCACAGGGGGACATGTAGAGACAGACAGGTAACCAGTCTATCACAGGGAGACATGTAGAGACAGACAGGTAACCAGTCTATCACAGGGAGACATGTAGAGACAGACAGGTAACCAGTCTATCACAGGGAGACATGTAAAGACAGACAGGTAACCAGTCTATCACAGGGAGACATGTAGAGACAGACAGGTGACCAGTCTATCACAGGGAGACATGTAGAGACAGACAGGTAACCAGTCTATCACAGGGAGACATGTAGAGACAGACAGGTAACCAGTCTATCACAGGGCTGACATGTAGAGACAGACAGGTAACCAGTCTATCACAGGGAGACATGTAGAGACAGACAGGTAACCAGTCTATCACAGGGAGACATGTACAGACAGACAGGTAACCAGTCTATCACAGGGCTGACATGTAGAGACAGACAGGTAACCAGTCTATCACAGGGCTGACATGTAGAGACAGACAGGTAACCAGTCTATCATAGGGCTGACATGTAGAGACAGACAGGTAACCAGTCTATCACATGGAGACATGTGGAGACAGACAGGTAACCAGTCTATCACAGGGAGACATGTAGAGACAGACAGGTAACCAGTCTATCACAGGGAGACATGTAGAGACCGACAGGTAACCAGTCTATCACAGGGGGACATGTAGAGACAGACAGGTAACCAGTCTATCACAGGGCTGACATGTAGAGACAGACAGGTAACCAGTCTATCACAGGGAGACATGTAGAGACAGACAGGTAACCAGTCTATCACAGGGAGACATGTAAAGACAGACAGGTAACCAGTCTATCACAAGGAGACATGTAGAGACAGACAGGTGACCAGTCTATCACAGGGAGACATGTAGAGACAGACAGGTAACCAGTCTATCACAGGGAGACATGTAGAGACAGACAGGTAACCAGTCTATCACAGGGCTGACATGTAGAGACAGACAGGTAACCAGTCTATCACAGGGAGACATGTAGAGACAGACAGGTAACCAGTCTATCACAGGGAGACATGTACAGACAGACAGGTAACCAGTCTATCACAGGGCTGACATGTAGAGACAGACAGGTAACCAGTCTATCATAGGGCTGACATGTAGAGACAGACAGGTAACCAGTCTATCACATGGAGACATGTGGAGACAGACACGTAACCAGTCTATCACAGGGAGACATGTAGAGACAGACAGGTAACCAGTCTATCACAGGGCTGACATGTAGAGAGAGACAGGTGACCAGTCTATCACAGGGCTGACATGTAGAGACAGACAGGTAACCAGTCTATCACAGGGCTGACATGTAGAGACAGACAGGTGACCAGTCTATCACAGGGCTGACATGTAGAGACAGACAGGTAACCAGTCTATCACAGGGGGACATGTAGAGACAGACAGGTAACCAGTCTATCACAGGGAGACATGTAGAGACAGACAGGTAACCAGTCTATCACAGGGAGACATGTAGAGACAGACAGGTAACCAGTCTATCACAGGGAGACATGTAAAGACAGACAGGTAACCAGTCTATCACAGGGAGACATGTAGAGACAGACAGGTGACCAGTCTATCACAGGGAGACATGTAGAGACAGACAGGTAACCAGTCTATCACAGGGAGACATGTAGAGACAGACAGGTAACCAGTCTATCACAGGGCTGACATGTAGAGACAGACAGGTAACCAGTCTATCACAGGGAGACATGTAGAGACAGACAGGTAACCAGTCTATCACAGGGAGACATGTACAGACAGACAGGTAACCAGTCTATCACAGGGCTGACATGTAGAGACAGACAGGTAACCAGTCTATCACAGGGCTGACATGTAGAGACAGACAGGTAACCAGTCTATCATAGGGCTGACATGTAGAGACAGACAGGTAACCAGTCTATCACATGGAGACATGTAGAGACAGACAGGTAACCAGTCTATCACAGGGGGACATGTAGAGACAGACAGGTAACCAGTCTATCACAGGGAGACATGTAGAGACAGACAGGTAACCAGTCTATCACAGGGAGACATGGAGAGACAGACAGGTAACCAGTCTATCACAGGGAGAAATGTACAGACAGACAGGTAACCAGTCTATCACAGGGCTGACATGTAGAGACAGACAGGTAACCAGTCTATCACAGGGCTGACATGTAGAGACAGACAGGTAACCAGTCTATCATAGGGCTGACATGTAGAGACAGACAGGTAACCAGTCTATCACATGGAGACATGTGGAGACAGACAGGTAACCAGTCTATCACAGGGAGACATGTAGAGACAGACAGGTAACCAGTCTATCACAGGGAGACATGTAGAGACAGACAGGTAACCAGTCTATCACAGGGAGACATGTAGAGACAGACAGGTAACCAGTCTATCACAGGGCTGACATGTAGAGACAGACAGGTAACCAGTCTATCACAGGGAGACATGTAGAGACAGACAGGTAACCAGTCTATCACAGGGAGACATGTACAGACAGACAGGTAACCAGTCTATCACAGGGCTGACATGTAGAGACAGACAGGTAACCAGTCTATCACAGGGCTGACATGTAGAGACAGACAGGTAACCAGTCTATCATAGGGCTGACATGTAGAGACAGACAGGTGACCAGTCTATCACAGGGAGACATGTAGAGACAGACAGGTAACCAGTCTATCACAGGGCTGACATGTAGAGACAGACAGGTAACCAGTCTATCACAGGGAGACATGTAGAGACAGACAGGTAACCAGTCTATCACAGGGGGACATATACAGACAGACAGGTAACCAGTCTATCACAGGGCTGACATGTAGAGACAGACAGGTAACCAGTCTATCACAGGGCTGACATGTAGAGACAGACAGGTAACCAGTCTATCATAGGGCTGACATGTAGAGACAGACAGGTAACCAGTCTATCACAGGGAGACATGTAGAGACAGACAGGTAACCAGTCTATCACAGGGAGACATGTAGAGACAGACAGGTAACCAGTCTATCATGGGGCCGATATGTAGAGACAGACAGGTAACCAGTCTATCACAGGGAGACATGTAGAGACAGACAGGTAACCAGTCTATCACAGGGGGACATGTAGATACAGACAGGTAACCAGTCTATCACAGGGAGACATGTAGAGACAGACAGGTAACCAGTCTATCACAGGGAGACATGTAGAGACAGACAGGTAACCAGTCTATCATGGGGCCGATATGTAGAGACAGACAGGTAACCAGTCTATCACAGGGAGACATGTAGAGACAGACAGGTAACCAGTCTATCACAGGGCTGACATGTAGAGACAGACAGGTGAACAGTCTATCACAGGGCTGACATGTAGAGACAGACAGGTAACCAGTCTATCACAGGGGGACATGTAGAGACAGACAGGTAACCAGTCTATCACAGGGAGACATGTAGAGACAGACAGGTAACCAGTCTATCACAGGGAGACATGTAGAGACAGACAGGTAACCAGTCTATCACAGGGAGACATGTAAAGACAGACAGGTAACCAGTCTATCACAGGGAGACATGTAGAGACAGACAGGTGACCAGTCTATCACAGGGAGACATGTAGAGACAGACAGGTAACCAGTCTATCACAGGGAGACATGTAGAGACAGACAGGTAACCAGTCTATCACAGGGAGACATGTACAGACAGACAGGTAACCAGTCTATCACAGGGCTGACATGTAGAGACAGACAGGTAACCAGTCTATCACAGGGCTGACATGTAGAGACAGACAGGTAACCAGTCTATCATAGGGCTGACATGTAGAGACAGACAGGTAACCAGTCTATCACATGGAGACATGTAGAGACAGACAGGTAACCAGTCTATCACAGGGGGACATGTAGAGACAGACAGGTAACCAGTCTATCACAGGGAGACATGTAGAGACAGACAGGTAACCAGTCTATCACAGGGAGACATGGAGAGACAGACAGGTAACCAGTCTATCACAGGGAGACATGTAAAGACAGACAGGTAACCAGTCTATCACAGGGAGACATGTAGAGACAGACAGGTGACCAGTCTATCACAGGGAGACATGTAGAGACAGACAGGTAACCAGTCTATCACAGGGGGACATGTAGAGACAGACAGGTAACCAGTCTATCACAGGGAGACATGTAGAGACAGACAGGTAACCAATCTATCACATGGAGACATGTGGAGACAGACAGGTAACCAGTCTATCACAGGGAGACATGTAGAGACCGACAGGTAACCAGTCTATCACAGGGGGACATGTAGAGACAGACAGGTAACCAGTCTATCACAGGGAGACATGTAGAGACAGACAGGTAACCAGTCTATCACAGGGAGACATGTAGAGACAGACAGGTAACCAGTCTATCACGGGGCCGACATGTAGAGACAGACAGGTAACCAGTCTATCACAGGGAGACATGTAGAGACAGACAGGTAACCAGTCTATCACAGGGGGACATGTAGAGACAGACAGTTAACCAGTCTATCACAGGGAGACATGTAGAGACAGACAGGTAACCAGTCTATCACATGGAGACATGTAGAGACAGACAGGTAACCAGTCTATCACAGGGGGACATGTAGAGACAGACAGGTAACCAGTCTATCACAGGGAGACATGTAGAGACAGAAAGGTAACCAGTCTATCACAGGGAGACATGGAGAGACAGACAGGTAACCAGTCTATCACAGGGAGACATGTAAAGACAGACAGGTAACCAGTCTATCACAGGGAGACATGTAGAGACAGACAGGTGACCAGTCTATCACAGGGAGACATGTAGAGACAGACAGGTAACCAGTCTATCACAGGGGGACATGTAGAGACAGACAGGTAACCAGTCTATCACAGGGAGACATGTAGAGACAGACAGGTAACCACTCTATCACAGGGAGACATGTAGAGACCGACAGGTAACCAGTCTTTCACAGGGGGACATGTAGAGACAGACAGGTAACCAGTCTATCACAGGGAGACATGTAGAGACAGACAGGTAACCAGTCTATCACAGGGAGACATGTAGAGACAGACAGGTAACCAGTCTATCACGGGGCCGACATTTAGAAACAGACAGGTAACCAGTCTATCACAGGGAGACATGTAGAGACAGACAGGTAACCAGTCTATCACAGGGCTGACATGTAGAGACAGACAGGTGACCAGTCTATCACAGGGCTGACATGTAGAGAGAGACAGGTGACCAGTCTATCACAGGGCTGACATGTAGAGACAGACAGGTAACCAGTCTATCACAGGGAGACATGTAGAGACAGACAGGTAACCAGTCTATAACAGGGAGACATGTAGAGACAGACAGGTAACCAGTCTATCACAGGGCTGACATGTATAGACAGACAGGCAACCAGTCTATCACAGGGCTGACATGTAGAGACAGACAGGTAACCAGTCTATCACAGGGCCGACATGTAGAGACAGACAGGTAACCAGTCTATCACAGGGAGACATGTAGAGACAGACAGGTAACCAGTCTATGACAGGGAGACATGTAGAGACAGACAGGTAACCAGTCTATCATGGGGCCGACATGTAGAGACAGACAGGTAACCAGTCTATCACAGGGAGACATGTAGAGACAGACAGGTAACCAGTCTATCACAGGGGGACATGTAGAGACAGACAGGTAACCAGTCTATCACAGGGAGACATGTAGAGACAGACAGGTAACCAGTCTATCACAGGGAGACATGTAGAGACAGACAGGTAACCAGTCTATCACAGGGGGACATGTAGAGACAGACAGGTAACCAGTATATCACAGGGAGACATGTAGAGACAGACAGGTAACCAGTCTATCACAGGGAGACATGTAGAGACAGACAGGTAACCAGTCTATCACAGGGAGACATGTAAAGACAGACAGGTAACCAGTCTATCACAGGGAGACATGTAGAGACAGACAGGTGACCAGTCTATCACAGGGAGACATGTAGAGACAGACAGGTAACCAGTCTATCACAGGGAGACATGTAGAGACAGACAGGTAACCAGTCTATCACAGGGCTGACATGTAGAGACAGACAGGTAACCAGTCAATCACAGGGAGACATGTAGAGACAGACAGGTAACCAGTCTTGACAGGGAGACATGTACAGACAGACAGGTAACCAGTCTATCACAGGGAGACATGTAGAGACCGACAGGTAACCAGTCTATCACAGGGGGACATGTAGAGACAGACAGGTAACCAGTCTATCACAGGGCTGACATGTAGAGACAGACAGGTAACCAGTCTATCACAGGGAGACATGTAGAGACAGACAGGTAACCAGTCTATCACAGGGAGACATGTAAAGACAGACAGGTAACCAGTCTATCACAAGGAGACATGTAGAGACAGACAGGTGACCAGTCTATCACAGGGAGACATGTAGAGACAGACAGGTAACCAGTCTATCACAGGGAGACATGTAGAGACAGACAGGTAACCAGTCTATCACAGGGCTGACATGTAGAGACAGACAGGTAACCAGTCTATCACAGGGAGACATGTAGAGACAGACAGGTAACCAGTCTATCACAGGGAGACATGTACAGACAGACAGGTAACCAGTCTATCACAGGGCTGACATGTAGAGACAGACAGGTAACCAGTCTATCATAGGGCTGACATGTAGAGACAGACAGGTAACCAGTCTATCACATGGAGACATGTGGAGACAGACACGTAACCAGTCTATCACAGGGAGACATGTAGAGACAGACAGGTAACCAGTCTATCACAGGGCTGACATGTAGAGAGAGACAGGTGACCAGTCTATCAAAGGGCTGACATGTAGAGACAGACAGGTAACCAGTCTATCACAGGGCTGACATGTAGAGACAGACAGGTGACCAGTCTATCACAGGGCTGACATGTAGAGACAGACAGGTAACCAGTCTATCACAGGGGGACATGTAGAGACAGACAGGTAACCAGTCTATCACAGGGAGACATGTAGAGACAGACAGGTAACCAGTCTATCACAGGGAGACATGTAGAGACAGACAGGTAACCAGTCTATCACAGGGAGACATGTACAGACAGACAGGTAACCAGTCTATCACAGGGCTGACATGTAGAGACAGACAGGTAACCAGTCTATCATAGGGCTGACATGTAGAGACAGACAGGTAACCAGTCTATCACAGGGAGACATGTACAGACAGACAGGTAACCAGTCTATCACATGGAGACATGTGGAGACAGACAGGTAACCAGTCTATCACAGGGAGACATGTAGAGACAGACAGGTAACCAGTCTATCACAGGGAGACATGTAGAGACCGACAGGTAACCAGTCTATCACAGGGGGACATGTAGAGACAGACAGGTAACCAGTCTATCACAGGGCTGACATGTAGAGACAGACAGGTAACCAGTCTATCACAGGGAGACATGTAGAGACAGACAGGTAACCAGTCTATCACAGGGAGACATGTAAAGACAGACAGGTAACCAGTCTATCACAGGGAGACATGTAGAGACAGACAGGTGACCAGTCTATCACAGGGAGACATGTAGAGACAGACAGGTAACCAGTCTATCACAGGGAGACATGTAGAGACAGACAGGTAACCAGTCTATCACAGGGCTGACATGTAGAGACAGACAGGTAACCAGTCTATCACAGGGAGACATGTAGAGACAGACAGGTAACCAGTCTATCACAGGGAGACATGTACAGACAGACAGGTAACCAGTCTATCACAGGGCTGACATGTAGAGACAGACAGGTAACCAGTCTATCATAGGGCTGACATGTAGAGACAGACAGGTGACCAGTCTATCACAGGGCTGACATGTAGAGACAGACAGGTAACCAGTCTATCACAGGGAGACATGTAGAGACAGACAGGTAACCAGTCTATCACAGGGAGACATGTAGAGACAGACAGGTAACCAGTCTATCACAGGGCTGACATGTAGAGACAGACAGGCAACCAGTCTATCACAGGGCTGACATGTAGAGACAGACAGGTAACCAGTCTATCACAGGGCCGACATGTAGAGACAGACAGGTAACCAGTCTATCACAGGGCCGACATGTAGAGACAGACAGGTAACCAGTCTATCACAGGGAGACATGTAGAGACAGACAGGTAACCAGTCTATCACAGGGAGACATGTAGAGACCGACAGGTAACCAGTCTATCACGGGGCCGACATGTAGAGACAGACAGGTAACCAGTCTATCACAGGGGTACATGTAGAGACAGACAGGTAACCAGTCTATCACAGGGGGACATGTAGAGACAGACAGGTAACCAGTCTATCACAGGGAGACATGTAGAGACAGACAGGTAACCAGTCTATCACAGGGAGACATGTAGAGACAGACAGGTAACCAGTCTATCACAGGGGGACATGTAGAGACAGACAGGTAACCAGTCTATCACAGGGAGACATGTAGAGACAGAGAGGTAACCAGTCTATCACAGGGAGACATGTAAAGACAGACAGGTAACCAGTCTATCACAGGGAGACATGTAGAGACAGACAGGTGACCAGTCTATCACAGGGAGACATGTAGAGACAGACAGGTAACCAGTCTATCACAGGGAGACATGTAGAGACAGACAGGTAACCAGTCTATCACAGGGCTGACATGTAGAGACAGACAGGTAACCAGTCTATCACAGGGAGACATGTAGAGACAGACAGGTAACCAGTCTATCACAGGGAGACATGTAGAGACAGACAGGTGACCAGTCTATCACAGGGAGACATGTAGAGACAGACAGGTAACCAGTCTATCACAGGGCTGACATGTAGAGACAGACAGGTAACCAATCTATCACATGGAGACATGTGGAGACAGACAGGTAACCAGTCTATCACAGGGAGACATGTAGAGACCGACAGGTAACCAGTCTATCACAGGGGGACATGTAGAGACAGACAGTTAACCAGTCTATCACAGGGAGACATGTAGAGACAGACAGGTAACCAGTCTATCACATGGAGACATGTAGAGACAGACAGGTAACCAGTCTATCACAGGGGGACATGTAGAGACAGACAGGTAACCAGTCTATCACAGGGAGACATGTAGAGACAGACAGGTAACCAGTCTATCACAGGGAGACATGGAGAGACAGACAGGTAACCAGTCTATCACAGGGAGACATGTAGAGACAGACAGGTAACCAGTCTATCACAGGGAGACATGTAGAGACAGACAGGTGACCAGTCTATCACAGGGAGACATGTAGAGACAGACAGGTAACCAGTCTATCACAGGGGGACATGTAGAGACAGACAGGTAACCAGTCTATCACAGGGAGACATGTAGAGACAGACAGGTAACCAATCTATCACATGGAGACATGTGGAGACAGACAGGTAACCAGTCTATCACAGGGAGACATGTAGAGACCGACAGGTAACCAGTCTATCACAGGGGGACATGTAGAGACAGACAGGTAACCAGTCTATCACAGGGAGACATGTAGAGACAGACAGGTAACCAGTCTATCACAGGGAGACATGTAGAGACAGACAGGTAACCAGTCTATCACGGGGCCGACATGTAGAGACAGACAGGTAACCAGTCTATCACAGGGAGACATGTAGAGACAGACAGGTAACCAGTCTATCACAGGGGGACATGTAGAGACAGACAGTTAACCAGTCTATCACAGGGAGACATGTAGAGACAGACAGGTAACCAGTCTATCACATGGAGACATGTAGAGACAGACAGGTAACCAGTCTATCACAGGGGGACATGTAGAGACAGACAGGTAACCAGTCTATCACAGGGAGACATGTAGAGACAGACAGGTAACCAGTCTATCACAGGGAGACATGGAGAGACAGACAGGTAACCAGTCTATCACAGGGAGACATGTAAAGACAGACAGGTAACCAGTCTATCACAGGGAGACATGTAGAGACAGACAGGTGACCAGTCTATCACAGGGAGACATGTAGAGACAGACAGGTAACCAGTCTATCACAGGGGGACATGTAGAGACAGACAGGTAACCAGTCTATCACAGGGAGACATGTAGAGACAGACAGGTAACCAGTCTATCACAGGGAGACATGTAGAGACCGACAGGTAACCAGTCTTTCACAGGGGGACATGTAGAGACAGACAGGTAACCAGTCTATCACAGGGAGACATGTAGAGACAGACAGGTAACCAGTCTATCACAGGGAGACATGTAGAGACAGACAGGTAACCAGTCTATCACGGGGCCGACATTTAGAGACAGACAGGTAACCAGTCTATCACAGGGAGACATGTAGAGACAGACAGGTAACCAGTCTATCACAGGGCTGACATGTAGAGACAGACAGGTGACCAGTCTATCACAGGGCTGACATGTAGAGAGAGACAGGTGACCAGTCTATCACAGGGCTGACATGTAGAGACAGACAGGTAACCAGTCTATCACAGGGAGACATGTAGAGACAGACAGGTAACCAGTCTATAACAGGGAGACATGTAGAGACAGACAGGTAACCAGTCTATCACAGGGCTGACATGTAGAGACAGACAGGCAACCAGTCTATCACAGGGCTGACATGTAGAGACAGACAGGTAACCAGTCTATCACAGGGCCGACATGTAGAGACAGACAGGTAACCAGTCTATCACAGGGAGACATGTAGAGACAGACAGGTAACCAGTCTATCACAGGGAGACATGTAAAGACAGACAGGTAACCAGTCTATCACAGGGAGACATGTAGAGACAGACAGGTAACCAGTCTATCACAGGGCCGACATGTAGAGACAGACAGGTAACCAGTCTATCACAGGGCCGACATGTAGAGACAGACAGGTAACCAGTCTATCACAGGGAGACATGTAGAGACAGACAGGTAACCAGTCTATCACAGGGAGACATGTAGAGACCGACAGGTAACCAGTCTATCACGGGGCCGACATGTAGAGACAGACAGGTAACCAGTCTATCACAGGGGTACATGTAGAGACAGACAGGTAACCAGTCTATCACAGGGGGACATGTAGAGACAGACAGGTAACCAGTCTATCACAGGGAGACATGTAGAGACAGACAGGTAACCAGTCTATCACAGGGAGACATGTAGAGACAGACAGGTAACCAGTCTATCACAGGGGGACATGTAGAGACAGACAGGTAACCAGTCTATCACAGGGAGACATGTAGAGACAGAGAGGTAACCAGTCTATCACAGGGAGACATGTAAAGACAGACAGGTAACCAGTCTATCACAGGGAGACATGTAGAGACAGACAGGTGACCAGTCTATCACAGGGAGACATGTAGAGACAGACAGGTAACCAGTCTATCACAGGGAGACATGTAGAGACAGACAGGTAACCAGTCTATCACAGGGCTGACATGTAGAGACAGACAGGTAACCAGTCTATCACAGGGAGACATGTAGAGACAGACAGGTAACCAGTCTATCACAGGGAGACATGTAGAGACAGACAGATGACCAGTCTATCACAGGGAGACATGTAGAGACAGACAGGTAACCAGTCTATCACAGGGCTGACATGTAGAGACAGACAGGTAACCAATCTATCACATGGAGACATGTGGAGACAGACAGGTAACCAGTCTATCACAGGGAGACATGTAGAGACCGACAGGTAACCAGTCTATCACAGGGGGACATGTAGAGACAGACAGGTAACCAGTCTATCACAGGGAGACATGTAGAGACAGACAGGTAACCAGTCTATCACAGGGAGACATGTAGAGACAGACAGGTAACCAGTCTATCACGGGGCCGACATGTAGAGACAGACAGGTAACCAGTCTATCACAGGGAGACATGTAGAGACAGACAGGTAACCAGTCTATCACAGGGGGACATGTAGAGACAGACAGTTAACCAGTCTATCACAGGGAGACATGTAGAGACAGACAGGTAACCAGTCTATCACATGGAGACATGTAGAGACAGACAGGTAACCAGTCTATCACAGGGGGACATGTAGAGACAGACAGGTAACCAGTCTATCACAGGGAGACATGTAGAGACAGACAGGTAACCAGTCTATCACAGGGAGACATGGAGAGACAGACAGGTAACCAGTCTATCACAGGGAGACATGTAGAGACAGACAGGTAACCAGTCTATCACAGGGAGACATGTAGAGACAGACAGGTGACCAGTCTATCACAGGGAGACATGTAGAGACAGACAGGTAACCAGTCTATAACAGGGGGACATGTAGAGACAGACAGGTAACCAGTCTATCACAGGGAGACATGTAGAGACAGACAGGTAACCAATCTATCACATGGAGACATGTGGAGACAGACAGGTAACCAGTCTATCACAGGGAGACATGTAGAGACCGACAGGTAACCAGTCTATCACAGGGGGACATGTAGAGACAGACAGGTAACCAGTCTATCACAGGGAGACATGTAGAGACAGACAGGTAACCAGTCTATCACAGGGAGACATGTAGAGACAGACAGGTAACCAGTCTATCACGGGGCCGACATGTAGAGACAGACAGGTAACCAGTCTATCACAGGGAGACATGTAGAGACAGACAGGTAACCAGTCTATCACAGGGGGACATGTAGAGACAGACAGTTAACCAGTCTATCACAGGGAGACATGTAGAGACAGACAGGTAACCAGTCTATCACATGGAGACATGTAGAGACAGACAGGTAACCAGTCTATCACAGGGGGACATGTAGAGACAGACAGGTAACCAGTCTATCACAGGGAGACATGTAGAGACAGACAGGTAACCAGTCTATCACAGGGAGACATGGAGAGACAGACAGGTAACCAGTCTATCACAGGGAGACATGTAAAGACAGACAGGTAACCAGTCTATCACAGGGAGACATGTAGAGACAGACAGGTGACCAGTCTATCACAGGGAGACATGTAGAGACAGACAGGTAACCAGTCTATCACAGGGGGACATGTAAAGACAGACAGGTAACCAGTCTATCACAGGGAGACATGTAGAGACAGACAGGTAACCAGTCTATCACAGGGAGACATGTAGAGACCGACAGGTAACCAGTCTTTCACAGGGGGACATGTAGAGACAGACAGGTAACCAGTCTATCACAGGGAGACATGTAGAGACAGACAGGTAACCAGTCTATCACAGGGAGACATGTAGAGACAGACAGGTAACCAGTCTATCACGGGGCCGACATTTAGAGACAGACAGGTAACCAGTCTATCACAGGGAGACATGTAGAGACAGACAGGTAACCAGTCTATCACAGGGCTGACATGTAGAGACAGACAGGTGACCAGTCTATCACAGGGCTGACATGTAGAGAGAGACAGGTGACCAGTCTATCACAGGGCTGACATGTAGAGACAGACAGGTAACCAGTCTATCACAGGGAGACATGTAGAGACAGACAGGTAACCAGTCTATAACAGGGAGACATGTAGAGACAGACAGGTAACCAGTCTATCACAGGGCTGACATGTAGAGACAGACAGGCAACCAGTCTATCACAGGGCTGACATGTAGAGACAGACAGGTAACCAGTCTATCGCAGGGCCGACATGTAGAGACAGACAGGTAACCAGTCTATCACAGGGAGACATGTAGAGACAGACAGGTAACCAGTCTATCACAGGGAGACATGTAAAGACAGACAGGTAACCAGTCTATCACAGGGAGACATGTAGAGACAGACAGGTGACCAGTCTATCACAGGGAGACATGTAGAGACAGACAGGTAACCAGTCTATCACAGTGAGACATGTAGAGACAGACAGGTAACCAGTCTATCACAGGGCTGACATGTAGAGACAGACAGGTAACCAGTCTATCACAGGGAGACATGTAGAGACAGACAGGTAACCAGTCTATCACAGGGAGACATGCACAGACAGACAGGTAACCAGTCTATCACAGGGCTGACATGTAGAGACAGACAGGTAACCAGTCTATCACAGGGCTGACATGTAGAGACAGACAGGTAACCAGTCTATCATAGGGCTGACATGTAGAGACAGACAGGTAACCAGTCTATCACATGGAGACATGTGGAGACAGACAGGTAACCAGTCTATCACAGGGAGACATGTAGAGACAGACAGGTAACCAGTCTATCACAGGGAGACATGTAGAGACCGACAGGTAACCAGTCTATCACAGGGGGACATGTAGAGACAGACAGGTAACCAGTCTATCACAGGGCTGACATGTAGAGACAGACAGGTAACCAGTCTATCACAGGGAGACATGTAGAGACAGACAGGTAACCAGTCTATCACAGGGAGACATGTAAAGACAGACAGGTAACCAGTCTATCACAGGGAGACATGTAGAGACAGACAGGTGACCAGTCTATCACAGGGAGACATGTAGAGACAGACAGGTAACCAGTCTATCACAGGGAGACATGTAGAGACAGACAGGTAACCAGTCTATCACAGGGCTGACATGTAGAGACAGACAGGTAACCAGTCTATCACAGGGAGACATGTAGAGACAGACAGGTAACCAGTCTATCACAGGGCTGACATGTAGAGACAGACAGGTAACCAGTCTATCATAGGGCTGACATGTAGAGACAGACAGGTAACCAGTCTATCACATGGAGACATGTGGAGACAGACACGTAACCAGTCTATCACAGGGAGACATGTAGAGACAGACAGGTAACCAGTCTATCACAGGGCTGACATGTAGAGAGAGACAGGTGACCAGTCTATCACAGGGCTGACATGTAGAGACAGACAGGTAACCAGTCTATCACAGGGCTGACATGTAGAGACAGACATGTGACCAGTCTATCACAGGGCTGACATGTAGAGACAGACAGGTAACCAGTCTATCACAGGGAGACATGTAGAGACAGACAGGTAACCAGTCTATCACAGGGAGACATGTAGAGACAGACAGGTAACCAGTCTATCACAGGGCTGACATGTAGAGACAGACAGGCAACCAGTCTATCACAGGGCTGACATGTAGAGACAGACAGGTAACCAGTCTATCACAGGGCCGACATGTAGAGACAGACAGGTAACCAGTCTATCACAGGGCTGACATGTAGAGACAGACAGGTAACCAGTCTATCACAGGGAGACATGTAGAGACAGACAGGTAACCAGTCTATCACAGGGAGACATGTAGAGACAGACATCTAACCAGTCTATCATGAGGCCGACATGTAGAGACAGACAGGTAACCAGTCTATCACATGGAGACATGTGGAGACAGACAGGTAACCAGTCTATCACAGGGAGACATGTAGAGACAGACAGGTAACCAGTCTATCACAGGGAGACATGTAGAGACCGACAGGTAACCAGTCTATCACAGGGGGACATGTAGAGACAGACAGGTAACCAGTCTATCACAGGGAGACATGTAAAGACAGACAGGTAACCAGTCTATCACAGGGAGACATGTAGAGACAGACAGGTGACCAGTCTATCACAGGGAGACATGTAGAGACAGACAGGTAACCAGTCTATCACAGGGAGACATGTAGAGACAGACAGGTAACCAGTCTATCACAGGGCTGACATGTAGAGACAGACAGGTAACCAGTCTATCACAGGGAGACATGTAGAGACAGACAGGTAACCAGTCTATCACAGGGAGACATGTAGAGACAGACAGGTGACCAGTCTATCACAGGGAGACATGTAGAGACAGACAGGTAACCAGTCTATCACAGGGCTGACATGTAGAGACAGACAGGTAACCAATCTATCACATGGAGACATGTGGAGACAGACAGGTAACCAGTCTATCACAGGGAGACATGTAGAGACCGACAGGTAACCAGTCTATCACAGGGGGACATGTAGAGACAGACAGGTAACCAGTCTATCACAGGGAGACATGTAGAGACAGACAGGTAACCAGTCTATCACAGGGAGACATGTAGAGACAGACAGGTGACCAGTCTATCACAGGGAGACATGTAGAGACAGACAGGTAACCAGTCTATCACAGGGGGACATGTAGAGACAGACAGGTAACCAGTCTATCACAGGGAGACATGTAGAGACAGACAGGTAACCAATCTATCACATGGAGACATGTGGAGACAGACAGGTAACCAGTCTATCACAGGGAGACATGTAGAGACCGACAGGTAACCAGTCTATCACAGGGGGACATGTAGAGACAGACAGGTAACCAGTCTATCACAGGGAGACATGTAGAGACAGACAGGTAACCAGTCTATCACAGGGAGACATGTAGAGACAGACAGGTAACCAGTCTATCACGGGGCCGACATGTAGAGACAGACAGGTAACCAGTCTATCACAGGGAGACATGTAGAGACAGACAGGTAACCAGTCTATCACAGGGGGACATGTAGAGACAGACAGTTAACCAGTCTATCACAGGGAGACATGTAGAGACAGACAGGTAACCAGTCTATCACATGGAGACATGTAGAGACAGACAGGTAACCAGTCTATCACAGGGGGACATGTAGAGACAGACAGGTAACCAGTCTATCACAGGGAGACATGTAGAGACAGACAGGTAACCAGTCTATCACAGGGAGACATGGAGAGACAGACAGGTAACCAGTCTATCACAGGGAGACATGTAAAGACAGACAGGTAACCAGTCTATCACAGGGAGACATGTAGAGACAGACAGGTGACCAGTCTATCACAGGGAGACATGTAGAGACAGACAGGTAACCAGTCTATCACAGGGGGACATGTAGAGACAGACAGGTAACCAGTCTATCACAGGGAGACATGTAGAGACAGACAGGTAACCAGTCTATCACAGGGAGACATGTAGAGACCGACAGGTAACCAGTCTTTCACAGGGGGACATGTAGAGACAGACAGGTAACCAGTCTATCACAGGGAGACATGTAGAGACAGACAGGTAACCAGTCTATCACAGGGAGACATGTAGAGACAGACAGGTAACCAGTCTATCACGGGGCCGACATTTAGAGACAGACAGGTAACCAGTCTATCACAGGGCTGACATGTAGAGACAGACAGGTAACCAGTCTATCATAGGGCTGACATGTAGAGACAGACAGGTAACCAGTCTATCACATGGAGACATGTGGAGACAGACACGTAACCAGTCTATCACAGGGAGACATGTAGAGACAGACAGGTAACCAGTCTATCACAGGGCTGACATGTAGAGAGAGACAGGTGACCAGTCTATCACAGGGCTGACATGTAGAGACAGACAGGTAACCAGTCTATCACAGGGCTGACATGTAGAGACAGACATGTGACCAGTCTATCACAGGGCTGACATGTAGAGACAGACAGGTAACCAGTCTATCACAGGGAGACATGTAGAGACAGACAGGTAACCAGTCTATCACAGGGAGACATGTAGAGACAGACAGGTAACCAGTCTATCACAGGGCTGACATGTAGAGACAGACAGGCAACCAGTCTATCACAGGGCTGACATGTAGAGACAGACAGGTAACCAGTCTATCACAGGGCCGACATGTAGAGACAGACAGGTAACCAGTCTATCACAGGGCTGACATGTAGAGACAGACAGGTAACCAGTCTATCACAGGGAGACATGTAGAGACAGACAGGTAACCAGTCTATCACAGGGAGACATGTAGAGACAGACATCTAACCAGTCTATCATGGGGCCGACATGTAGAGACAGACAGGTAACCAGTCTATCACATGGAGACATGTGGAGACAGACAGGTAACCAGTCTATCACAGGGAGACATGTAGAGACAGACAGGTAACCAGTCTATCACAGGGAGACATGTAGAGACCGACAGGTAACCAGTCTATCACAGGGGGACATGTAGAGACAGACAGGTAACCAGTCTATCACAGGGAGACATGTAAAGACAGACAGGTAACCAGTCTATCACAGGGAGACATGTAGAGACAGACAGGTGACCAGTCTATCACAGGGAGACATGTAGAGACAGACAGGTAACCAGTCTATCACAGGGAGACATGTAGAGACAGACAGGTAACCAGTCTATCACAGGGCTGACATGTAGAGACAGACAGGTAACCAGTCTATCACAGGGAGACATGTAGAGACAGACAGGTAACCAGTCTATCACAGGGAGACATGTAGAGACAGACAGGTGACCAGTCTATCACAGGGAGACATGTAGAGACAGACAGGTAACCAGTCTATCACAGGGCTGACATGTAGAGACAGACAGGTAACCAATCTATCACATGGAGACATGTGGAGACAGACAGGTAACCAGTCTATCACAGGGAGACATGTAGAGACCGACAGGTAACCAGTCTATCACAGGGGGACATGTAGAGACAGACAGGTAACCAGTCTATCACAGGGAGACATGTAGAGACAGACAGGTAACCAGTCTATCACAGGGAGACATGGAGAGACAGACAGGTAACCAGTCTATCACAGGGAGACATGTAGAGACAGACAGGTAACCAGTCTATCACAGGGAGACATGTAGAGACAGACAGGTGACCAGTCTATCACAGGGAGACATGTAGAGACAGACAGGTAACCAGTCTATCACAGGGGGACATGTAGAGACAGACAGGTAACCAGTCTATCACAGGGAGACATGTAGAGACAGACAGGTAACCAATCTATCACATGGAGACATGTGGAGACAGACAGGTAACCAGTCTATCACAGGGAGACATGTAGAGACCGACAGGTAACCAGTCTATCACAGGGGGACATGTAGAGACAGACAGGTAACCAGTCTATCACAGGGAGACATGTAGAGACAGACAGGTAACCAGTCTATCACAGGGAGACATGTAGAGACAGACAGGTAACCAGTCTATCACGGGGCCGACATGTAGAGACAGACAGGTAACCAGTCTATCACAGGGAGACATGTAGAGACAGACAGGTAACCAGTCTATCACAGGGGGACATGTAGAGACAGACAGTTAACCAGTCTATCACAGGGAGACATGTAGAGACAGACAGGTAACCAGTCTATCACATGGAGACATGTAGAGACAGACAGGTAACCAGTCTATCACAGGGGGACATGTAGAGACAGACAGGTAACCAGTCTATCACAGGGAGACATGTAGAGACAGACAGGTAACCAGTCTATCACAGGGAGACATGGAGAGACAGACAGGTAACCAGTCTATCACAGGGAGACATGTAAAGACAGACAGGTAACCAGTCTATCACAGGGAGACATGTAGAGACAGACAGGTGACCAGTCTATCACAGGGAGACATGTAGAGACAGACAGGTAACCAGTCTATCACAGGGGGACATGTAGAGACAGACAGGTAACCAGTCTATCACAGGGAGACATGTAGAGACAGACAGGTAACCAGTCTATCACAGGGAGACATGTAGAGACCGACAGGTAACCAGTCTTTCACAGGGGGACATGTAGAGACAGACAGGTAACCAGTCTATCACAGGGAGACATGTAGAGACAGACAGGTAACCAGTCTATCACAGGGAGACATGTAGAGACAGACAGGTAACCAGTCTATCACGGGGCCGACATTTAGAGACAGACAGGTAACCAGTCTATCACAGGGAGACATGTAGAGACAGACAGGTAACCAGTCTATCACAGGGCTGACATGTAGAGACAGACAGGTGACCAGTCTATCACAGGGCTGACATGTAGAGAGAGACAGGTGACCAGTCTATCACAGGGCTGACATGTAGAGACAGACAGGTAACCAGTCTATCACAGGGAGACATGTAGAGACAGACAGGTAACCAGTCTATAACAGGGAGACATGTAGAGACAGACAGGTAACCAGTCTATCACAGGGCTGACATGTAGAGACAGACAGGCAACCAGTCTATCACAGGGCTGACATGTAGAGACAGACAGGTAACCAGTCTATCACAGGGCCGACATGTAGAGACAGACAGGTAACCAGTCTATCACAGGGAGACATGTAGAGACAGACAGGTAACCAGTCTATCACAGGGAGACATGTAAAGACAGACAGGTAACCAGTCTATCACAGGGAGACATGTAGAGACAGACAGGTAACCAGTCTATCACAGGGCCGACATGTAGAGACAGACAGGTAACCAGTCTATCACAGGGCCGACATGTAGAGACAGACAGGTAACCAGTCTATCACAGGGAGACATGTAGAGACAGACAGGTAACCAGTCTATCACAGGGAGACATGTAGAGACCGACAGGTAACCAGTCTATCACGGGGCCGACATGTAGAGACAGACAGGTAACCAGTCTATCACAGGGGTACATGTAGAGACAGACAGGTAACCAGTCTATCACAGGGGGACATGTAGAGACAGACAGGTAACCAGTCTATCACAGGGAGACATGTAGAGACAGACAGGTAACCAGTCTATCACAGGGAGACATGTAGAGACAGACAGGTAACCAGTCTATCACAGGGGGACATGTAGAGACAGACAGGTAACCAGTCTATCACAGGGAGACATGTAGAGACAGAGAGGTAACCAGTCTATCACAGGGAGACATGTAAAGACAGACAGGTAACCAGTCTATCACAGGGAGACATGTAGAGACAGACAGGTGACCAGTCTATCACAGGGAGACATGTAGAGACAGACAGGTAACCAGTCTATCACAGGGAGACATGTAGAGACAGACAGGTAACCAGTCTATCACAGGGCTGACATGTAGAGACAGACAGGTAACCAGTCTATCACAGGGAGACATGTAGAGACAGACAGGTAACCAGTCTATCACAGGGAGACATGTAGAGACAGACAGATGACCAGTCTATCACAGGGAGACATGTAGAGACAGACAGGTAACCAGTCTATCACAGGGCTGACATGTAGAGACAGACAGGTAACCAATCTATCACATGGAGACATGTGGAGACAGACAGGTAACCAGTCTATCACAGGGAGACATGTAGAGACCGACAGGTAACCAGTCTATCACAGGGGGACATGTAGAGACAGACAGGTAACCAGTCTATCACAGGGAGACATGTAGAGACAGACAGGTAACCAGTCTATCACAGGGAGACATGTAGAGACAGACAGGTAACCAGTCTATCACGGGGCCGACATGTAGAGACAGACAGGTAACCAGTCTATCACAGGGAGACATGTAGAGACAGACAGGTAACCAGTCTATCACAGGGGGACATGTAGAGACAGACAGTTAACCAGTCTATCACAGGGAGACATGTAGAGACAGACAGGTAACCAGTCTATCACATGGAGACATGTAGAGACAGACAGGTAACCAGTCTATCACAGGGGGACATGTAGAGACAGACAGGTAACCAGTCTATCACAGGGAGACATGTAGAGACAGACAGGTAACCAGTCTATCACAGGGAGACATGGAGAGACAGACAGGTAACCAGTCTATCACAGGGAGACATGTAGAGACAGACAGGTAACCAGTCTATCACAGGGAGACATGTAGAGACAGACAGGTGACCAGTCTATCACAGGGAGACATGTAGAGACAGACAGGTAACCAGTCTATAACAGGGGGACATGTAGAGACAGACAGGTAACCAGTCTATCACAGGGAGACATGTAGAGACAGACAGGTAACCAATCTATCACATGGAGACATGTGGAGACAGACAGGTAACCAGTCTATCACAGGGAGACATGTAGAGACCGACAGGTAACCAGTCTATCACAGGGGGACATGTAGAGACAGACAGGTAACCAGTCTATCACAGGGAGACATGTAGAGACAGACAGGTAACCAGTCTATCACAGGGAGACATGTAGAGACAGACAGGTAACCAGTCTATCACGGGGCCGACATGTAGAGACAGACAGGTAACCAGTCTATCACAGGGAGACATGTAGAGACAGACAGGTAACCAGTCTATCACAGGGGGACATGTAGAGACAGACAGTTAACCAGTCTATCACAGGGAGACATGTAGAGACAGACAGGTAACCAGTCTATCACATGGAGACATGTAGAGACAGACAGGTAACCAGTCTATCACAGGGGGACATGTAGAGACAGACAGGTAACCAGTCTATCACAGGGAGACATGTAGAGACAGACAGGTAACCAGTCTATCACAGGGAGACATGGAGAGACAGACAGGTAACCAGTCTATCACAGGGAGACATGTAAAGACAGACAGGTAACCAGTCTATCACAGGGAGACATGTAGAGACAGACAGGTGACCAGTCTATCACAGGGAGACATGTAGAGACAGACAGGTAACCAGTCTATCACAGGGGGACATGTAAAGACAGACAGGTAACCAGTCTATCACAGGGAGACATGTAGAGACAGACAGGTAACCAGTCTATCACAGGGAGACATGTAGAGACCGACAGGTAACCAGTCTTTCACAGGGGGACATGTAGAGACAGACAGGTAACCAGTCTATCACAGGGAGACATGTAGAGACAGACAGGTAACCAGTCTATCACAGGGAGACATGTAGAGACAGACAGGTAACCAGTCTATCACGGGGCCGACATTTAGAGACAGACAGGTAACCAGTCTATCACAGGGAGACATGTAGAGACAGACAGGTAACCAGTCTATCACAGGGCTGACATGTAGAGACAGACAGGTGACCAGTCTATCACAGGGCTGACATGTAGAGAGAGACAGGTGACCAGTCTATCACAGGGCTGACATGTAGAGACAGACAGGTAACCAGTCTATCACAGGGAGACATGTAGAGACAGACAGGTAACCAGTCTATAACAGGGAGACATGTAGAGACAGACAGGTAACCAGTCTATCACAGGGCTGACATGTAGAGACAGACAGGCAACCAGTCTATCACAGGGCTGACATGTAGAGACAGACAGGTAACCAGTCTATCGCAGGGCCGACATGTAGAGACAGACAGGTAACCAGTCTATCACAGGGAGACATGTAGAGACAGACAGGTAACCAGTCTATCACAGGGAGACATGTAAAGACAGACAGGTAACCAGTCTATCACAGGGAGACATGTAGAGACAGACAGGTGACCAGTCTATCACAGGGAGACATGTAGAGACAGACAGGTAACCAGTCTATCACAGTGAGACATGTAGAGACAGACAGGTAACCAGTCTATCACAGGGCTGACATGTAGAGACAGACAGGTAACCAGTCTATCACAGGGAGACATGTAGAGACAGACAGGTAACCAGTCTATCACAGGGAGACATGCACAGACAGACAGGTAACCAGTCTATCACAGGGCTGACATGTAGAGACAGACAGGTAACCAGTCTATCACAGGGCTGACATGTAGAGACAGACAGGTAACCAGTCTATCATAGGGCTGACATGTAGAGACAGACAGGTAACCAGTCTATCACATGGAGACATGTGGAGACAGACAGGTAACCAGTCTATCACAGGGAGACATGTAGAGACAGACAGGTAACCAGTCTATCACAGGGAGACATGTAGAGACCGACAGGTAACCAGTCTATCACAGGGGGACATGTAGAGACAGACAGGTAACCAGTCTATCACAGGGCTGACATGTAGAGACAGACAGGTAACCAGTCTATCACAGGGAGACATGTAGAGACAGACAGGTAACCAGTCTATCACAGGGAGACATGTAAAGACAGACAGGTAACCAGTCTATCACAGGGAGACATGTAGAGACAGACAGGTGACCAGTCTATCACAGGGAGACATGTAGAGACAGACAGGTAACCAGTCTATCACAGGGAGACATGTAGAGACAGACAGGTAACCAGTCTATCACAGGGCTGACATGTAGAGACAGACAGGTAACCAGTCTATCACAGGGAGACATGTAGAGACAGACAGGTAACCAGTCTATCACAGGGCTGACATGTAGAGACAGACAGGTAACCAGTCTATCATAGGGCTGACATGTAGAGACAGACAGGTAACCAGTCTATCACATGGAGACATGTGGAGACAGACACGTAACCAGTCTATCACAGGGAGACATGTAGAGACAGACAGGTAACCAGTCTATCACAGGGCTGACATGTAGAGAGAGACAGGTGACCAGTCTATCACAGGGCTGACATGTAGAGACAGACAGGTAACCAGTCTATCACAGGGCTGACATGTAGAGACAGACATGTGACCAGTCTATCACAGGGCTGACATGTAGAGACAGACAGGTAACCAGTCTATCACAGGGAGACATGTAGAGACAGACAGGTAACCAGTCTATCACAGGGAGACATGTAGAGACAGACAGGTAACCAGTCTATCACAGGGCTGACATGTAGAGACAGACAGGCAACCAGTCTATCACAGGGCTGACATGTAGAGACAGACAGGTAACCAGTCTATCACAGGGCCGACATGTAGAGACAGACAGGTAACCAGTCTATCACAGGGCTGACATGTAGAGACAGACAGGTAACCAGTCTATCACAGGGAGACATGTAGAGACAGACAGGTAACCAGTCTATCACAGGGAGACATGTAGAGACAGACATCTAACCAGTCTATCATGAGGCCGACATGTAGAGACAGACAGGTAACCAGTCTATCACATGGAGACATGTGGAGACAGACAGGTAACCAGTCTATCACAGGGAGACATGTAGAGACAGACAGGTAACCAGTCTATCACAGGGAGACATGTAGAGACCGACAGGTAACCAGTCTATCACAGGGGGACATGTAGAGACAGACAGGTAACCAGTCTATCACAGGGAGACATGTAAAGACAGACAGGTAACCAGTCTATCACAGGGAGACATGTAGAGACAGACAGGTGACCAGTCTATCACAGGGAGACATGTAGAGACAGACAGGTAACCAGTCTATCACAGGGAGACATGTAGAGACAGACAGGTAACCAGTCTATCACAGGGCTGACATGTAGAGACAGACAGGTAACCAGTCTATCACAGGGAGACATGTAGAGACAGACAGGTAACCAGTCTATCACAGGGAGACATGTAGAGACAGACAGGTGACCAGTCTATCACAGGGAGACATGTAGAGACAGACAGGTAACCAGTCTATCACAGGGCTGACATGTAGAGACAGACAGGTAACCAATCTATCACATGGAGACATGTGGAGACAGACAGGTAACCAGTCTATCACAGGGAGACATGTAGAGACCGACAGGTAACCAGTCTATCACAGGGGGACATGTAGAGACAGACAGGTAACCAGTCTATCACAGGGAGACATGTAGAGACAGACAGGTAACCAGTCTATCACAGGGAGACATGTAGAGACAGACAGGTGACCAGTCTATCACAGGGAGACATGTAGAGACAGACAGGTAACCAGTCTATCACAGGGGGACATGTAGAGACAGACAGGTAACCAGTCTATCACAGGGAGACATGTAGAGACAGACAGGTAACCAATCTATCACATGGAGACATGTGGAGACAGACAGGTAACCAGTCTATCACAGGGAGACATGTAGAGACCGACAGGTAACCAGTCTATCACAGGGGGACATGTAGAGACAGACAGGTAACCAGTCTATCACAGGGAGACATGTAGAGACAGACAGGTAACCAGTCTATCACAGGGAGACATGTAGAGACAGACAGGTAACCAGTCTATCACGGGGCCGACATGTAGAGACAGACAGGTAACCAGTCTATCACAGGGAGACATGTAGAGACAGACAGGTAACCAGTCTATCACAGGGGGACATGTAGAGACAGACAGTTAACCAGTCTATCACAGGGAGACATGTAGAGACAGACAGGTAACCAGTCTATCACATGGAGACATGTAGAGACAGACAGGTAACCAGTCTATCACAGGGGGACATGTAGAGACAGACAGGTAACCAGTCTATCACAGGGAGACATGTAGAGACAGACAGGTAACCAGTCTATCACAGGGAGACATGGAGAGACAGACAGGTAACCAGTCTATCACAGGGAGACATGTAAAGACAGACAGGTAACCAGTCTATCACAGGGAGACATGTAGAGACAGACAGGTGACCAGTCTATCACAGGGAGACATGTAGAGACAGACAGGTAACCAGTCTATCACAGGGGGACATGTAGAGACAGACAGGTAACCAGTCTATCACAGGGAGACATGTAGAGACAGACAGGTAACCAGTCTATCACAGGGAGACATGTAGAGACCGACAGGTAACCAGTCTTTCACAGGGGGACATGTAGAGACAGACAGGTAACCAGTCTATCACAGGGAGACATGTAGAGACAGACAGGTAACCAGTCTATCACAGGGAGACATGTAGAGACAGACAGGTAACCAGTCTATCACGGGGCCGACATTTAGAGACAGACAGGTAACCAGTCTATCACAGGGCTGACATGTAGAGACAGACAGGTAACCAGTCTATCATAGGGCTGACATGTAGAGACAGACAGGTAACCAGTCTATCACATGGAGACATGTGGAGACAGACACGTAACCAGTCTATCACAGGGAGACATGTAGAGACAGACAGGTAACCAGTCTATCACAGGGCTGACATGTAGAGACAGACAGGTAACCAGTCTATCACAGGGAGACATGTAGAGACAGACAGGTAACCAGTCTATCACAGGGAGACATGTAGAGACAGACATCTAACCAGTCTATCATGAGGCCGACATGTAGAGACAGACAGGTAACCAGTCTATCACATGGAGACATGTGGAGACAGACAGGTAACCAGTCTATCACAGGGAGACATGTAGAGACAGACAGGTAACCAGTCTATCACAGGGAGACATGTAGAGACCGACAGGTAACCAGTCTATCACAGGGGGACATGTAGAGACAGACAGGTAACCAGTCTATCACAGGGAGACATGTAAAGACAGACAGGTAACCAGTCTATCACAGGGAGACATGTAGAGACAGACAGGTGACCAGTCTATCACAGGGAGACATGTAGAGACAGACAGGTAACCAGTCTATCACAGGGAGACATGTAGAGACAGACAGGTAACCAGTCTATCACAGGGCTGACATGTAGAGACAGACAGGTAACCAGTCTATCACAGGGAGACATGTAGAGACAGACAGGTAACCAGTCTATCACAGGGAGACATGTAGAGACAGACAGGTGACCAGTCTATCACAGGGAGACATGTAGAGACAGACAGGTAACCAGTCTATCACAGGGCTGACATGTAGAGACAGACAGGTAACCAATCTATCACATGGAGACATGTGGAGACAGACAGGTAACCAGTCTATCACAGGGAGACATGTAGAGACCGACAGGTAACCAGTCTATCACAGGGGGACATGTAGAGACAGACAGGTAACCAGTCTATCACAGGGAGACATGTAGAGACAGACAGGTAACCAGTCTATCACAGGGAGACATGTAGAGACAGACAGGTGACCAGTCTATCACAGGGAGACATGTAGAGACAGACAGGTAACCAGTCTATCACAGGGGGACATGTAGAGACAGACAGGTAACCAGTCTATCACAGGGAGACATGTAGAGACAGACAGGTAACCAATCTATCACATGGAGACATGTGGAGACAGACAGGTAACCAGTCTATCACAGGGAGACATGTAGAGACCGACAGGTAACCAGTCTATCACAGGGGGACATGTAGAGACAGACAGGTAACCAGTCTATCACAGGGAGACATGTAGAGACAGACAGGTAACCAGTCTATCACAGGGAGACATGTAGAGACAGACAGGTAACCAGTCTATCACGGGGCCGACATGTAGAGACAGACAGGTAACCAGTCTATCACAGGGAGACATGTAGAGACAGACAGGTAACCAGTCTATCACAGGGGGACATGTAGAGACAGACAGTTAACCAGTCTATCACAGGGAGACATGTAGAGACAGACAGGTAACCAGTCTATCACATGGAGACATGTAGAGACAGACAGGTAACCAGTCTATCACAGGGGGACATGTAGAGACAGACAGGTAACCAGTCTATCACAGGGAGACATGTAGAGACAGACAGGTAACCAGTCTATCACAGGGAGACATGGAGAGACAGACAGGTAACCAGTCTATCACAGGGAGACATGTAAAGACAGACAGGTAACCAGTCTATCACAGGGAGACATGTAGAGACAGACAGGTGACCAGTCTATCACAGGGAGACATGTAGAGACAGACAGGTAACCAGTCTATCACAGGGGGACATGTAGAGACAGACAGGTAACCAGTCTATCACAGGGAGACATGTAGAGACAGACAGGTAACCAGTCTATCACAGGGAGACATGTAGAGACCGACAGGTAACCAGTCTTTCACAGGGGGACATGTAGAGACAGACAGGTAACCAGTCTATCACAGGGAGACATGTAGAGACAGACAGGTAACCAGTCTATCACAGGGAGACATGTAGAGACAGACAGGTAACCAGTCTATCACGGGGCCGACATTTAGAGACAGACAGGTAACCAGTCTATCACAGGGCTGACATGTAGAGACAGACAGGTAACCAGTCTATCATAGGGCTGACATGTAGAGACAGACAGGTAACCAGTCTATCACATGGAGACATGTGGAGACAGACACGTAACCAGTCTATCACAGGGAGACATGTAGAGACAGACAGGTAACCAGTCTATCACAGGGCTGACATGTAGAGAGAGACAGGTGACCAGTCTATCACAGGGCTGACATGTAGAGACAGACAGGTAACCAGTCTATCACAGGGCTGACATGTAGAGACAGACATGTGACCAGTCTATCACAGGGCTGACATGTAGAGACAGACAGGTAACCAGTCTATCACAGGGAGACATGTAGAGACAGACAGGTAACCAGTCTATCACAGGGAGACATGTAGAGACAGACAGGTAACCAGTCTATCACAGGGCTGACATGTAGAGACAGACAGGCAACCAGTCTATCACAGGGCTGACATGTAGAGACAGACAGGTAACCAGTCTATCACAGGGCCGACATGTAGAGACAGACAGGTAACCAGTCTATCACAGGGCTGACATGTAGAGACAGACAGGTAACCAGTCTATCACAGGGAGACATGTAGAGACAGACAGGTAACCAGTCTATCACAGGGAGACATGTAGAGACAGACATCTAACCAGTCTATCATGGGGCCGACATGTAGAGACAGACAGGTAACCAGTCTATCACATGGAGACATGTGGAGACAGACAGGTAACCAGTCTATCACAGGGAGACATGTAGAGACAGACAGGTAACCAGTCTATCACAGGGAGACATGTAGAGACCGACAGGTAACCAGTCTATCACAGGGGGACATGTAGAGACAGACAGGTAACCAGTCTATCACAGGGAGACATGTAAAGACAGACAGGTAACCAGTCTATCACAGGGAGACATGTAGAGACAGACAGGTGACCAGTCTATCACAGGGAGACATGTAGAGACAGACAGGTAACCAGTCTATCACAGGGAGACATGTAGAGACAGACAGGTAACCAGTCTATCACAGGGCTGACATGTAGAGACAGACAGGTAACCAGTCTATCACAGGGAGACATGTAGAGACAGACAGGTAACCAGTCTATCACAGGGAGACATGTAGAGACAGACAGGTGACCAGTCTATCACAGGGAGACATGTAGAGACAGACAGGTAACCAGTCTATCACAGGGCTGACATGTAGAGACAGACAGGTAACCAATCTATCACATGGAGACATGTGGAGACAGACAGGTAACCAGTCTATCACAGGGAGACATGTAGAGACCGACAGGTAACCAGTCTATCACAGGGGGACATGTAGAGACAGACAGGTAACCAGTCTATCACAGGGAGACATGTAGAGACAGACAGGTAACCAGTCTATCACAGGGAGACATGTAGAGACAGACAGGTGACCAGTCTATCACAGGGAGACATGTAGAGACAGACAGGTAACCAGTCTATCACAGGGGGACATGTAGAGACAGACAGGTAACCAGTCTATCACAGGGAGACATGTAGAGACAGACAGGTAACCAATCTATCACATGGAGACATGTGGAGACAGACAGGTAACCAGTCTATCACAGGGAGACATGTAGAGACCGACAGGTAACCAGTCTATCACAGGGGGACATGTAGAGACAGACAGGTAACCAGTCTATCACAGGGAGACATGTAGAGACAGACAGGTAACCAGTCTATCACAGGGAGACATGTAGAGACAGACAGGTAACCAGTCTATCACGGGGCCGACATGTAGAGACAGACAGGTAACCAGTCTATCACAGGGAGACATGTAGAGACAGACAGGTAACCAGTCTATCACAGGGGGACATGTAGAGACAGACAGTTAACCAGTCTATCACAGGGAGACATGTAGAGACAGACAGGTAACCAGTCTATCACATGGAGACATGTAGAGACAGACAGGTAACCAGTCTATCACAGGGGGACATGTAGAGACAGACAGGTAACCAGTCTATCACAGGGAGACATGTAGAGACAGACAGGTAACCAGTCTATCACAGGGAGACATGGAGAGACAGACAGGTAACCAGTCTATCACAGGGAGACATGTAAAGACAGACAGGTAACCAGTCTATCACAGGGAGACATGTAGAGACAGACAGGTGACCAGTCTATCACAGGGAGACATGTAGAGACAGACAGGTAACCAGTCTATCACAGGGGGACATGTAGAGACAGACAGGTAACCAGTCTATCACAGGGAGACATGTAGAGACAGACAGGTAACCAGTCTATCACAGGGAGACATGTAGAGACCGACAGGTAACCAGTCTTTCACAGGGGGACATGTAGAGACAGACAGGTAACCAGTCTATCACAGGGAGACATGTAGAGACAGACAGGTAACCAGTCTATCACAGGGAGACATGTAGAGACAGACAGGTAACCAGTCTATCACGGGGCCGACATTTAGAGACAGACAGGTAACCAGTCTATCACAGGGAGACATGTAGAGACAGACAGGTAACCAGTCTATCACAGGGCTGACATGTAGAGACAGACAGGTGACCAGTCTATCACAGGGCTGACATGTAGAGAGAGACAGGTGACCAGTCTATCACAGGGCTGACATGTAGAGACAGACAGGTAACCAGTCTATCACAGGGAGACATGTAGAGACAGACAGGTAACCAGTCTATAACAGGGAGACATGTAGAGACAGACAGGTAACCAGTCTATCACAGGGCTGACATGTAGAGACAGACAGGCAACCAGTCTATCACAGGGCTGACATGTAGAGACAGACAGGTAACCAGTCTATCACAGGGCCGACATGTAGAGACAGACAGGTAACCAGTCTATCACAGGGAGACATGTAGAGACAGACAGGTAACCAGTCTATCACAGGGAGACATGTAAAGACAGACAGGTAACCAGTCTATCACAGGGAGACATGTAGAGACAGACAGGTGACCAGTCTATCACAGGGAGACATGTAGAGACAGACAGGTAACCAGTCTATCACAGTGAGACATGTAGAGACAGACAGGTAACCAGTCTATCACAGGGCTGACATGTAGAGACAGACAGGTAACCAGTCTATCACAGGGAGACATGTAGAGACAGACAGGTAACCAGTCTATCACAGGGAGACATGCACAGACAGACAGGTAACCAGTCTATCACAGGGCTGACATGTAGAGACAGACAGGTAACCAGTCTATCACAGGGCTGACATGTAGAGACAGACAGGTAACCAGTCTATCATAAGGCTGACATGTAGAGACAGACAGGTAACCAGTCTATCACATGGAGACATGTGGAGACAGACAGGTAACCAGTCTATCACAGGGAGACATGTAGAGACAGACAGGTAACCAGTCTATCACAGGGAGACATGTAGAGACCGACAGGTAACCAGTCTATCACAGGGGGACATGTAGAGACAGACAGGTAACCAGTCTATCACAGGGCTGACATGTAGAGACAGACAGGTAACCAGTCTATCACAGGGAGACATGTAGAGACAGACAGGTAACCAGTCTATCACAGGGAGACATGTAAAGACAGACAGGTAACCAGTCTATCACAGGGAGACATGTAGAGACAGACAGGTGACCAGTCTATCACAGGGAGACATGTAGAGACAGACAGGTAACCAGTCTATCACAGGGAGACATGTAGAGACAGACAGGTAACCAGTCTATCACAGGGCTGACATGTAGAGACAGACAGGTAACCAGTCTATCACAGGGAGACATGTAGAGACAGACAGGTAACCAGTCTATCACAGGGAGACATGTACAGACAGACAGGTAACCAGTCTATCACAGGGCTGACATGTAGAGACAGACAGGTAACCAGTCTATCATAGGGCTGACATGTAGAGACAGACAGGTAACCAGTCTATCACATGGAGACATGTGGAGACAGACACGTAACCAGTCTATCACAGGGAGACATGTAGAGACAGACAGGTAACCAGTCTATCACAGGGCTGACATGTAGAGAGAGACAGGTGACCAGTCTATCACAGGGCTGACATGTAGAGACAGACAGGTAACCAGTCTATCACAGGGCTGACATGTAGAGACAGACATGTGACCAGTCTATCACAGGGCTGACATGTAGAGACAGACAGGTAACCAGTCTATCACAGGGAGACATGTAGAGACAGACAGGTAACCAGTCTATCACAGGGAGACATGTAGAGACAGACAGGTAACCAGTCTATCACAGGGCTGACATGTAGAGACAGACAGGCAACCAGTCTATCACAGGGCTGACATGTAGAGACAGACAGGTAACCAGTCTATCACAGGGCCGACATGTAGAGACAGACAGGTAACCAGTCTATCACAGGGCTGACATGTAGAGACAGACAGGTAACCAGTCTATCACAGGGAGACATGTAGAGACAGACAGGTAACCAGTCTATCACAGGGAGACATGTAGAGACAGACAGGTAACCAGTCTATCATGGGGCCGACATGTAGAGACAGACAGGTAACCAGTCTATCACATGGAGACATGTGGAGACAGACAGGTAACCAGTCTATCACAGGGAGACATGTAGAGACAGACAGGTAACCAGTCTATCACAGGGAGACATGTAGAGACCGACAGGTAACCAGTCTATCACAGGGGGACATGTAGAGACAGACAGGTAACCAGTCTATCACAGGGCTGACATGTAGAGACAGACAGGTAACCAGTCTATCACAGGGAGACATGGAGAGACAGACAGGTAACCAGTCTATCACAGGGAGACATGTAAAGACAGACAGGTAACCAGTCTATCACAGGGAGACATGTAGAGACAGACAGGTGACCAGTCTATCACAGGGAGACATGTAGAGACAGACAGGTAACCAGTCTATCACAGGGGGACATGTAGAGACAGACAGGTAACCTGTCTATCACAGGGAGACATGTAGAGACAGACAGGTAACCAATCTATCACATGGAGACATGTGGAGACAGACAGGTAACCAGTCTATCACAGGGAGACATGTAGAGACCGACAGGTAACCAGTCTATCACAGGGGGACATGTAGAGACAGACAGGTAACCAGTCTATCACAGGGAGACATGTAGAGACAGACAGGTAACCAGTCTATCACAGGGAGACATGTAGAGACAGACAGGTAACCAGTCTATCACGGGGCCGACATGTAGAGACAGACAGGTAACCAGTCTATCACAGGGAGACATGTAGAGACAGACAGGTAACCAGTCTATCACAGGGGGACATGTAGAGACAGACAGTTAACCAGTCTATCACAGGGAGACATGTAGAGACAGACAGGTAACCAGTCTATCACATGGAGACATGTAGAGACAGACAGGTAACCAGTCTATCACAGGGGGACATGTAGAGACAGACAGGTAACCAGTCTATCACAGGGAGACATGTAGAGACAGACAGGTAACCAGTCTATCACAGGGAGACATGGAGAGACAGACAGGTAACCAGTCTATCACAGGGAGACATGTAAAGACAGACAGGTAACCAGTCTATCACAGGGAGACATGTAGAGACAGACAGGTGACCAGTCTATCACAGGGAGACATGTAGAGACAGACAGGTAACCAGTCTATCACAGGGGGACATGTAGAGACAGACAGGTAACCAGTCTATCACAGGGAGACATGTAGAGACAGACAGGTAACCAGTCTATCACAGGGAGACATGTAGAGACCGACAGGTAACCAGTCTTTCACAGGGGGACATGTAGAGACAGACAGGTAACCAGTCTATCACAGGGAGACATGTAGAGACAGACAGGTAACCAGTCTATCACAGGGAGACATGTAGAGACAGACAGGTAACCAGTCTATCACGGGGCCGACATTTAGAGACAGACAGGTAACCAGTCTATCACAGGGAGACATGTAGAGACAGACAGGTAACCAGTCTATCACAGGGCTGACATGTAGAGACAGACAGGTGACCAGTCTATCACAGGGCTGACATGTAGAGAGAGACAGGTGACCAGTCTATCACAGGGCTGACATGTAGAGACAGACAGGTAACCAGTCTATAACAGGGAGACATGTAGAGACAGACAGGTAACCAGTCTATCACAGGGCTGACATGTAGAGACAGACAGGCAACCAGTCTATCACAGGGCTGACATGTAGAGACAGACAGGTAACCAGTCTATCACAGGGCCGACATGTAGAGACAGACAGGTAACCATTCTATCACAGGGAGACATGTAGAGACAGACAGGTAACCAGTCTATCACAGGGAGACATGTAGAGACAGACAGGTAACCAGTCTATCATGGGGCCGACATGTAGAGACAGACAGGTAACCAGTCTATCACAGGGAGACATGTAGAGACAGACAGGTAACCAGTCTATCACAGGGGGACATGTAGAGACAGACAGGTAACCAGTCTATCACAGGGAGACATGTAGAGACAGACAGGTAACCAGTCTATCACAGGGAGACATGTAGAGACAGACAGGTAACCAGTCTATCACAGGGGGACATGTAGAGACAGACAGGTAACCAGTCTATCACAGGGAGACATGTAGAGACAGACAGGTAACCAGTCTATCACAGGGAGACATGTAGAGACAGACAGGTAACCAGTCTATCACAGGGAGACATGTAAAGACAGACAGGTAACCAGTCTATCACAGGGAGACATGTAGAGACAGACAGGTGACCAGTCTATCACAGGGAGACATGTAGAGACAGACAGGTAACCAGTCTATCACAGGGAGACATGTAGAGACAGACAGGTAACCAGTCTACCACAGGGCTGACATGTAGAGACAGACAGGTAACCAGTCTATCACAGGGAGACATGTAGAGACAGACAGGTAACCAGTCTATCACAGGGAGACATGTACAGACAGACAGGTAACCAGTCTATCACAGGGCTGACATGTAGAGACAGACAGGTAACCAGTCTATCACAGGGCTGACATGTAGAGACAGACAGGTAACGAGTCTATCATAGGGCTGACATGTAGAGACAGACAGGTAACCAGTCTATCACATGGAGACATGTGGAGACAGACAGGTAACCAGTCTATCACAGGGAGACATGTAGAGACAGACAGGTAACCAGTCTATCACAGGGAGACATGTAGAGACCGACAGGTAACCAGTCTATCACAGGGGGACATGTAGAGACAGACAGGTAACCAGTCTATCACAGGGCTGACATGTAGAGACAGACAGGTAACCAGTCTATCACAGGGAGACATGTAGAGACAGACAGGTAACCAGTCTATCACAGGGAGACATGCAAAGACAGACAGGTAACCAGTCTATCACAGGGAGACATGTAGAGACAGACAGGTGACCAGTCTATCACAGGGAGACATGTAGAGACAGACAGGTAACCAGTCTATCACAGGGAGACATGTAGAGACAGACAGGTAACCAGTCTATCACAGGGCTGACATGTAGAGACAGACAGGTAACCAGTCTATCACAGGGAGACATGTAGAGACAGACAGGTAACCAGTCTATCACAGGGAGACATGTACAGACAGACAGGTAACCAGTCTATCACAGGGCTGACATGTAGAGACAGACAGGTAACCAGTCTATCATAGGGCTGACATGTAGAGACAGACAGGTAACCAGTCTATCACATGGAGACATGTGGAGACAGACACGTAACCAGTCTATCACAGGGAGACATGTAGAGACAGACAGGTAACCAGTCTATCACAGGGCTGACATGTAGAGAGAGACAGGTGACCAGTCTATCACAGGGCTGACATGTAGAGACAGACAGGTAACCAGTCTATCACAGGGCTGACATGTAGAGACAGACAGGTGACCAGTCTATCACAGGGCTGACATGTAGAGACAGACAGGTAACCAGTCTATCACAGGGAGACATGTAGAGACAGACAGGTAACCAGTCTATCACAGGGAGACATGTAGAGACAGACAGGTAACCAGTCTATCACAGGGCTGACATGTAGAGACAGACAGGCAACCAGTCTATCACAGGGCTGACATGTAGAGACAGACAGGTAACCAGTCTATCACAGGGCCGACATGTAGAGACAGACAGGTAACCAGTCTATCACAGGGCTGACATGTAGAGACAGACAGGTAACCAGTCTATCACAGGGAGACATGTAGAGACAGACAGGTAACCAGTCTATCACAGGGCTGACATGTAGAGACAGACAGGTAACCAGTCTATCACAGGGCTGACATGTAGAGACAGACAGGTAACGAGTCTATCATAGGGCTGACATGTAGAGACAGACAGGTAACCAGTCTATCACATGGAGACATGTGGAGACAGACAGGTAACCAGTCTATCACAGGGAGACATGTAGAGACAGACAGGTAACCAGTCTATCACAGGGAGACATGTAGAGACCGACAGGTAACCAGTCTATCACAGGGGGACATGTAGAGACAGACAGGTAACCAGTCTATCACAGGGCTGACATGTAGAGACAGACAGGTAACCAGTCTATCACAGGGAGACATGTAGAGACAGACAGGTAACCAGTCTATCACAGGGAGACATGCAAAGACAGACAGGTAACCAGTCTATCACAGGGAGACATGTAGAGACAGACAGGTGACCAGTCTATCACAGGGAGACATGTAGAGACAGACAGGTAACCAGTCTATCACAGGGAGACATGTAGAGACAGACAGGTAACCAGTCTATCACAGGGCTGACATGTAGAGACAGACAGGTAACCAGTCTATCACAGGGAGACATGTAGAGACAGACAGGTAACCAGTCTATCACAGGGAGACATGTACAGACAGACAGGTAACCAGTCTATCACAGGGCTGACATGTAGAGACAGACAGGTAACCAGTCTATCATAGGGCTGACATGTAGAGACAGACAGGTAACCAGTCTATCACATGGAGACATGTGGAGACAGACACGTAACCAGTCTATCACAGGGAGACATGTAGAGACAGACAGGTAACCAGTCTATCACAGGGCTGACATGTAGAGAGAGACAGGTGACCAGTCTATCACAGGGCTGACATGTAGAGACAGACAGGTAACCAGTCTATCACAGGGCTGACATGTAGAGACAGACAGGTGACCAGTCTATCACAGGGCTGACATGTAGAGACAGACAGGTAACCAGTCTATCACAGGGAGACATGTAGAGACAGACAGGTAACCAGTCTATCACAGGGAGACATGTAGAGACAGACAGGTAACCAGTCTATCACAGGGCTGACATGTAGAGACAGACAGGCAACCAGTCTATCACAGGGCTGACATGTAGAGACAGACAGGTAACCAGTCTATCACAGGGCCGACATGTAGAGACAGACAGGTAACCAGTCTATCACAGGGCTGACATGTAGAGACAGACAGGTAACCAGTCTATCACAGGGAGACATGTAGAGACAGACAGGTAACCAGTCTATCACAGGGAGACATGTAGAGTCAGACAGGTAACCAGTCTATCATGGGGCCGACATGTAGAGACAGACAGGTAACCAGTCTATCACATGGAGACATGTGGAGACAGACAGGTAACCAGTCTATCACAGGGAGACATGTAGAGACAGACAGGTAACCAGTCTATCACAGGGAGACATGTAGAGACCGACAGGTAACCAGTCTATCACAGGGGGACATGTAGAGACAGACAGGTAACCAGTCTATCACAGGGCTGACATGTAGAGACAGACAGGTAACCAGTCTATCACAGGGAGACATGTAGAGACAGACAGGTAACCAGTCTATCACAGGGAGACATGTAAAGACAGACAGGTAACCAGTCTATCACAGGGAGACATGTAGAGACAGACAGGTGACCAGTCTATCACAGGGAGACATGTAGAGACAGACAGGTAACCAGTCTATCACAGGGAGACATGTAGAGACAGACAGGTAACCAGTCTATCACAGGGCTGACATGTAGAGACAGACAGGTAACCAGTCTATCACAGGGAGACATGTAGAGACAGACAGGTAACCAGTCTATCACAGGGAGACATGTACAGACAGACAGGTAACCAGTCTATCACAGGGCTGACATGTAGAGACAGACAGGTAACCAGTCTATCATAGGGCTGACATGTAGAGACAGACAGGTAACCAGTCTATCACATGGAGACATGTGGAGACAGACACGTAACCAGTCTATCACAGGGAGACATGTAGAGACAGACAGGTAACCAGTCTATCACAGGGCTGACATGTAGAGAGAGACAGGTGACCAGTCTATCACAGGGCTGACATGTAGAGACAGACAGGTAACCAGTCTATCACAGGGCTGACATGTAGAGACAGACAGGTGACCAGTCTATCACAGGGCTGACATGTAGAGACAGACAGGTAACCAGTCTATCACAGGGCCGACATGTAGAGACAGACAGGTAACCAGTCTATCACAGGGCCGACATGTAGAGACAGACAGGTAACCAGTCTATCACAGGGAGACATGTAGAGACAGACAGGTAACCAGTCTATCACAGGGGTACATGTAGAGACAGACAGGTAACCAGTCTATCACAGGGGGACATGTAGAGACAGACAGGTAACCAGTCTATCACAGGGAGACATGTAGAGACAGACAGGTAAGTAGTCTATCACAGGGAGACATGTAGAGACAGACAGGTAACCAGTCTATCACAGGGGGACATGTAGAGACAGACAGGTAACCAGTCTATCACAGGGAGACATGTAGAGACAGACAGGTAACCAGTCTATCACAGGGAGACATGTAAAGACAGACAGGTAACCAGTCTATCACCGGGAGACATGTAGAGACAGACAGGTAACCAGTCTATCACAGGGAGACATGTACAGACAGACAGGTGACCAGTCTATCACAGGGAGACATGTAGAGACAGACAGGTAACCAGTCTATCACAGGGCTGACATGTAGAGACAGACAGGTAACCAGTCTATCACAGGGAGACATGTAGAGACAGACAGGTAACCAGTCTATCACAGGGAGACATGTAGAGACAGACAGGTGACCAGTCAATCACAGGGAGACATGTAGAGACAGACAGGTAACCAGTCTATCACAGGGCTGACATGTAGAGACAGACAGGTAACCAATCTATCACATGGAGACATGTGGAGACAGACAGGTAACCAGTCTATCACAGGGAGACATGTAGAGACCGACAGGTAACCAGTCTATCACAGGGGGACATGTAGAGACAGACAGGTAACCAGTCTATCACAGGGAGACATGTAGAGACAGACAGGTAACCAGTCTATCACAGGGAGACATGTAGAGACAGACAGGTAACCAGTCTATCACGGGGCCGACATGTAGAGACAGACAGGTAACCAGTCTATCACAGGGAGACATGTAGAGACAGACAGGTAACCAGTCTATCACAGGGGGACATGTAGAGACAGACAGTTAACCAGTCTATCACAGGGAGACATGTAGAGACAGACAGGTAACCAGTCTATCACATGGAGACATGTAGAGACAGACAGGTAACCAGTCTATCACAGGGGGACATGTAGAGACAGACAGGTAACCAGTCTATCACAGGGAGACATGTAGAGACAGACAGGTAACCAGTCTATCACAGGGAGACATGTAGAGACAGACAGGTAACCAGTCTATCATGGGGCCGACATGTAGAGACAGACAGGTAACCATTCTATCACAGGGAGACATGTAGAGACAGACAGGTAACCAGTCTATCACAGGGAGACATGTAGAGACAGACAGGTAACCAGTCTATCATGGGGCCGACATGTAGAGACAGACAGGTAACCAGTCTATCACAGGGAGACATGTAGAGACAGACAGGTAACCAGTCTATCACAGGGCCGACATGTAGAGACAGACAGGTAACCATTCTATCACAGGGAGACATGTAGAGACAGACAGGTAACCAGTCTATCACAGGGAGACATGTAGAGACAGACAGGTAACCAGTCTATCATGGGGCCGACATGTAGAGACAGACAGGTAACCAGTCTATCACAGGGAGACATGTAGAGACAGACAGGTAACCAGTCTATCACAGGGGGACATGTAGAGACAGACAGGTAACCAGTCTATCACAGGGAGACATGTAGAGACAGACAGGTAACCAGTCTATCACAGGGAGACATGTAGAGACAGACAGGTAACCAGTCTATCACAGGGCTGACATGTAGAGACAGACAGGTAACCAGTCTATCACAGGGAGACATGTAGAGACAGACAGGTAACCAGTCTATCACAGGGAGACATGTAGAGACAGACAGGTAACCAGTCTATCACAGGGAGACATGTAAAGACAGACAGGTAACCAGTCTATCACAGGGAGACATGTAGAGACAGACAGGTGACCAGTCTATCACAGGGAGACATGTAGAGACAGACAGGTAACCAGTCTATCACAGGGAGACATGTAGAGACAGACAGGTAACCAGTCTACCACAGGGCTGACATGTAGAGACAGACAGGTAACCAGTCTATCACAGGGAGACATGTAGAGACAGACAGGTAACCAGTCTATCATAGGGCTGACATGTAGAGACAGACAGGTAACCAGTCTATCACATGGAGACATGTGGAGACAGACACGTAACCAGTCTATCACAGGGCCGACATGTAGAGACAGACAGGTAACCAGTCTATCACAGGGCTGACATGTAGAGACAGACAGGTAACCAGTCTATCACAGGGAGACATGTAGAGACAGACAGGTAACCAGTCTATCACAGGGCTGACATGTAGAGACAGACAGGTGACCAGTCTATCACAGGGCTGACATGTAGAGACAGACAGGTAACCAGTCTATCACAGGGAGACATGTAGAGACAGACAGGTAACCAGTCTATCACAGGGAGACATGTAGAGACAGACAGGTAACCAGTCTATCACAGGGCTGACATGTAGAGACAGACAGGCAACCAGTCTATCACAGGGCTGACATGTAGAGACAGACAGGTAACCAGTCTATCACAGGGCCGACATGTAGAGACAGACAGGTAACCAGTCTATCACAGGGCTGACATGTAGAGACAGACAGGTAACCAGTCTATCACAGGGAGACATGTAGAGACAGACAGGTAACCAGTCTATCACAGGGAGACATGTAGAGTCAGACAGGTAACCAGTCTATCATGGGGCCGACATGTAGAGACAGACAGGTAACCAGTCTATCACATGGAGACATGTGGAGACAGACAGGTAACCAGTCTATCACAGGGAGACATGTAGAGACAGACAGGTAACCAGTCTATCACAGGGAGACATGTAGAGACCGACAGGTAACCAGTCTATCACAGGGGGACATGTAGAGACAGACAGGTAACCAGTCTATCACAGGGCTGACATGTAGAGACAGACAGGTAACCAGTCTATCACAGGGAGACATGTAGAGACAGACAGGTAACCAGTCTATCACAGGGAGACATGTAAAGACAGACAGGTAACCAGTCTATCACAGGGAGACATGTAGAGACAGACAGGTGACCAGTCTATCACAGGGAGACATGTAGAGACAGACAGGTAACCAGTCTATCACAGGGAGACATGTAGAGACAGACAGGTAACCAGTCTATCACAGGGCTGACATGTAGAGACAGACAGGTAACCAGTCTATCACAGGGAGACATGTAGAGACAGACAGGTAACCAGTCTATCACAGGGAGACATGTACAGACAGACAGGTAACCAGTCTATCACAGGGCTGACATGTAGAGACAGACAGGTAACCAGTCTATCATAGGGCTGACATGTAGAGACAGACAGGTAACCAGTCTATCACATGGAGACATGTGGAGACAGACACGTAACCAGTCTATCACAGGGAGACATGTAGAGACAGACAGGTAACCAGTCTATCACAGGGCTGACATGTAGAGAGAGACAGGTGACCAGTCTATCACAGGGCTGACATGTAGAGACAGACAGGTAACCAGTCTATCACAGGGCTGACATGTAGAGACAGACAGGTGACCAGTCTATCACAGGGCTGACATGTAGAGACAGACAGGTAACCAGTCTATCACAGGGCCGACATGTAGAGACAGACAGGTAACCAGTCTATCACAGGGCCGACATGTAGAGACAGACAGGTAACCAGTCTATCACAGGGAGACATGTAGAGACAGACAGGTAACCAGTCTATCACAGGGGTACATGTAGAGACAGACAGGTAACCAGTCTATCACAGGGGGACATGTAGAGACAGACAGGTAACCAGTCTATCACAGGGAGACATGTAGAGACAGACAGGTAAGTAGTCTATCACAGGGAGACATGTAGAGACAGACAGGTAACCAGTCTATCACAGGGGGACATGTAGAGACAGACAGGTAACCAGTCTATCACAGGGAGACATGTAGAGACAGACAGGTAACCAGTCTATCACAGGGAGACATGTAAAGACAGACAGGTAACCAGTCTATCACCGGGAGACATGTAGAGACAGACAGGTAACCAGTCTATCACAGGGAGACATGTACAGACAGACAGGTGACCAGTCTATCACAGGGAGACATGTAGAGACAGACAGGTAACCAGTCTATCACAGGGCTGACATGTAGAGACAGACAGGTAACCAGTCTATCACAGGGAGACATGTAGAGACAGACAGGTAACCAGTCTATCACAGGGAGACATGTAGAGACAGACAGGTGACCAGTCAATCACAGGGAGACATGTAGAGACAGACAGGTAACCAGTCTATCACAGGGCTGACATGTAGAGACAGACAGGTAACCAATCTATCACATGGAGACATGTGGAGACAGACAGGTAACCAGTCTATCACAGGGAGACATGTAGAGACCGACAGGTAACCAGTCTATCACAGGGGGACATGTAGAGACAGACAGGTAACCAGTCTATCACAGGGAGACATGTAGAGACAGACAGGTAACCAGTCTATCACAGGGAGACATGTAGAGACAGACAGGTAACCAGTCTATCACGGGGCCGACATGTAGAGACAGACAGGTAACCAGTCTATCACAGGGAGACATGTAGAGACAGACAGGTAACCAGTCTATCACAGGGGGACATGTAGAGACAGACAGTTAACCAGTCTATCACAGGGAGACATGTAGAGACAGACAGGTAACCAGTCTATCACATGGAGACATGTAGAGACAGACAGGTAACCAGTCTATCACAGGGGGACATGTAGAGACAGACAGGTAACCAGTCTATCACAGGGAGACATGTAGAGACAGACAGGTAACCAGTCTATCACAGGGAGACATGTAGAGACAGACAGGTAACCAGTCTATCATGGGGCCGACATGTAGAGACAGACAGGTAACCATTCTATCACAGGGAGACATGTAGAGACAGACAGGTAACCAGTCTATCACAGGGAGACATGTAGAGACAGACAGGTAACCAGTCTATCATGGGGCCGACATGTAGAGACAGACAGGTAACCAGTCTATCACAGGGAGACATGTAGAGACAGACAGGTAACCAGTCTATCACAGGGCCGACATGTAGAGACAGACAGGTAACCATTCTATCACAGGGAGACATGTAGAGACAGACAGGTAACCAGTCTATCACAGGGAGACATGTAGAGACAGACAGGTAACCAGTCTATCATGGGGCCGACATGTAGAGACAGACAGGTAACCAGTCTATCACAGGGAGACATGTAGAGACAGACAGGTAACCAGTCTATCACAGGGGGACATGTAGAGACAGACAGGTAACCAGTCTATCACAGGGAGACATGTAGAGACAGACAGGTAACCAGTCTATCACAGGGAGACATGTAGAGACAGACAGGTAACCAGTCTATCACAGGGGGACATGTAGAGACAGACAGGTAACCAGTCTATCACAGGGAGACATGTAGAGACAGACAGGTAACCAGTCTATCACAGGGAGACATGTAGAGACAGACAGGTAACCAGTCTATCACAGGGAGACATGTAAAGACAGACAGGTAACCAGTCTATCACAGGGAGACATGTAGAGACAGACAGGTGACCAGTCTATCACAGGGAGACATGTAGAGACAGACAGGTAACCAGTCTATCACAGGGAGACATGTAGAGACAGACAGGTAACCAGTCTACCACAGGGCTGACATGTAGAGACAGACAGGTAACCAGTCTATCACAGGGAGACATGTAGAGACAGACAGGTAACCAGTCTATCACAGGGAGACATGTACAGACAGACAGGTAACCAGTCTATCACAGGGCTGACATGTAGAGACAGACAGGTAACCAGTCTATCACAGGGCTGACATGTAGAGACAGACAGGTAACGAGTCTATCATAGGGCTGACATGTAGAGACAGACAGGTAACCAGTCTATCACATGGAGACATGTGGAGACAGACAGGTAACCAGTCTATCACAGGGAGACATGTAGAGACCGACAGGTAACCAGTCTATCACAGGGGGACATGTAGAGACAGACAGGTAACCAGTCTATCACAGGGCTGACATGTAGAGACAGACAGGTAACCAGTCTATCACAGGGAGACATGTAGAGACAGACAGGTAACCAGTCTATCACAGGGAGACATGCAAAGACAGACAGGTAACCAGTCTATCACAGGGAGACATGTAGAGACAGACAGGTGACCAGTCTATCACAGGGAGACATGTAGAGACAGACAGGTAACCAGTCTATCACAGGGAGACATGTAGAGACAGACAGGTAACCAGTCTATCACAGGGCTGACATGTAGAGACAGACAGGTAACCAGTCTATCACAGGGAGACATGTAGAGACAGACAGGTAACCAGTCTATCACAGGGAGACATGTACAGACAGACAGGTAACCAGTCTATCACAGGGCTGACATGTAGAGACAGACAGGTAACCAGTCTATCATAGGGCTGACATGTAGAGACAGACAGGTAACCAGTCTATCACATGGAGACATGTGGAGACAGACACGTAACCAGTCTATCACAGGGAGACATGTAGAGACAGACAGGTAACCAGTCTATCACAGGGCTGACATGTAGAGAGAGACAGGTGACCAGTCTATCACAGGGCTGACATGTAGAGACAGACAGGTAACCAGTCTATCACAGGGCTGACATGTAGAGACAGACAGGTGACCAGTCTATCACAGGGCTGACATGTAGAGACAGACAGGTAACCAGTCTATCACAGGGAGACATGTAGAGACAGACAGGTAACCAGTCTATCACAGGGAGACATGTAGAGACAGACAGGTAACCAGTCTATCACAGGGCTGACATGTAGAGACAGACAGGCAACCAGTCTATCACAGGGCTGACATGTAGAGACAGACAGGTAACCAGTCTATCACAGGGCCGACATGTAGAGACAGACAGGTAACCAGTCTATCACAGGGCTGACATGTAGAGACAGACAGGTAACCAGTCTATCACAGGGAGACATGTAGAGACAGACAGGTAACCAGTCTATCACAGGGCTGACATGTAGAGACAGACAGGTAACCAGTCTATCACAGGGCTGACATGTAGAGACAGACAGGTAACGAGTCTATCATAGGGCTGACATGTAGAGACAGACAGGTAACCAGTCTATCACATGGAGACATGTGGAGACAGACAGGTAACCAGTCTATCACAGGGAGACATGTAGAGACAGACAGGTAACCAGTCTATCACAGGGAGACATGTAGAGACCGACAGGTAACCAGTCTATCACAGGGGGACATGTAGAGACAGACAGGTAACCAGTCTATCACAGGGCTGACATGTAGAGACAGACAGGTAACCAGTCTATCACAGGGAGACATGTAGAGACAGACAGGTAACCAGTCTATCACAGGGAGACATGCAAAGACAGACAGGTAACCAGTCTATCACAGGGAGACATGTAGAGACAGACAGGTGACCAGTCTATCACAGGGAGACATGTAGAGACAGACAGGTAACCAGTCTATCACAGGGAGACATGTAGAGACAGACAGGTAACCAGTCTATCACAGGGCTGACATGTAGAGACAGACAGGTAACCAGTCTATCACAGGGAGACATGTAGAGACAGACAGGTAACCAGTCTATCACAGGGAGACATGTACAGACAGACAGGTAACCAGTCTATCACAGGGCTGACATGTAGAGACAGACAGGTAACCAGTCTATCATAGGGCTGACATGTAGAGACAGACAGGTAACCAGTCTATCACATGGAGACATGTGGAGACAGACACGTAACCAGTCTATCACAGGGAGACATGTAGAGACAGACAGGTAACCAGTCTATCACAGGGCTGACATGTAGAGAGAGACAGGTGACCAGTCTATCACAGGGCTGACATGTAGAGACAGACAGGTAACCAGTCTATCACAGGGCTGACATGTAGAGACAGACAGGTGACCAGTCTATCACAGGGCTGACATGTAGAGACAGACAGGTAACCAGTCTATCACAGGGAGACATGTAGAGACAGACAGGTAACCAGTCTATCACAGGGAGACATGTAGAGACAGACAGGTAACCAGTCTATCACAGGGCTGACATGTAGAGACAGACAGGCAACCAGTCTATCACAGGGCTGACATGTAGAGACAGACAGGTAACCAGTCTATCACAGGGCCGACATGTAGAGACAGACAGGTAACCAGTCTATCACAGGGCTGACATGTAGAGACAGACAGGTAACCAGTCTATCACAGGGAGACATGTAGAGACAGACAGGTAACCAGTCTATCACAGGGAGACATGTAGAGACAGACAGGTAACCAGTCTATCATGGGGCCGACATGTAGAGACAGACAGGTAACCAGTCTATCACATGGAGACATGTGGAGACAGACAGGTAACCAGTCTATCACAGGGAGACATGTAGAGACAGACAGGTAACCAGTCTATCACAGGGAGACATGTAGAGACCGACAGGTAACCAGTCTATCACAGGGGGACATGTAGAGACAGACAGGTAACCAGTCTATCACAGGGCTGACATGTAGAGACAGACAGGTAACCAGTCTATCACAGGGAGACATGTAGAGACAGACAGGTAACCAGTCTATCACAGGGAGACATGTAAAGACAGACAGGTAACCAGTCTATCACAGGGAGACATGTAGAGACAGACAGGTGACCAGTCTATCACAGGGAGACATGTAGAGACAGACAGGTAACCAGTCTATCACAGGGAGACATGTAGAGACAGACAGGTAACCAGTCTATCACAGGGCTGACATGTAGAGACAGACAGGTAACCAGTCTATCACAGGGAGACATGTAGAGACAGACAGGTAACCAGTCTATCACAGGGAGACATGTACAGACAGACAGGTAACCAGTCTATCACAGGGCTGACATGTAGAGACAGACAGGTAACCAGTCTATCATAGGGCTGACATGTAGAGACAGACAGGTAACCAGTCTATCACATGGAGACATGTGGAGACAGACACGTAACCAGTCTATCACAGGGAGACATGTAGAGACAGACAGGTAACCAGTCTATCACAGGGCTGACATGTAGAGAGAGACAGGTGACCAGTCTATCACAGGGCTGACATGTAGAGACAGACAGGTAACCAGTCTATCACAGGGCTGACATGTAGAGACAGACAGGTGACCAGTCTATCACAGGGCTGACATGTAGAGACAGACAGGTAACCAGTCTATCACAGGGCCGACATGTAGAGACAGACAGGTAACCAGTCTATCACAGGGCCGACATGTAGAGACAGACAGGTAACCAGTCTATCACAGGGAGACATGTAGAGACAGACAGGTAACCAGTCTATCACAGGGGTACATGTAGAGACAGACAGGTAACCAGTCTATCACAGGGGGACATGTAGAGACAGACAGGTAACCAGTCTATCACAGGGAGACATGTAGAGACAGACAGGTAAGTAGTCTATCACAGGGAGACATGTAGAGACAGACAGGTAACCAGTCTATCACAGGGGGACATGTAGAGACAGACAGGTAACCAGTCTATCACAGGGAGACATGTAGAGACAGACAGGTAACCAGTCTATCACAGGGAGACATGTAAAGACAGACAGGTAACCAGTCTATCACCGGGAGACATGTAGAGACAGACAGGTAACCAGTCTATCACAGGGAGACATGTACAGACAGACAGGTGACCAGTCTATCACAGGGAGACATGTAGAGACAGACAGGTAACCAGTCTATCACAGGGCTGACATGTAGAGACAGACAGGTAACCAGTCTATCACAGGGAGACATGTAGAGACAGACAGGTAACCAGTCTATCACAGGGAGACATGTAGAGACAGACAGGTGACCAGTCTATCACAGGGAGACATGTAGAGACAGACAGGTAACCAGTCTATCACAGGGAGACATGTAGAGACAGACAGGTAACCAATCTATCACATGGAGACATGTGGAGACAGACAGGTAACCAGTCTATCACAGGGAGACATGTAGAGACCGACAGGTAACCAGTCTATCACAGGGGGACATGTAGAGACAGACAGGTAACCAGTCTATCACAGGGAGACATGTAGAGACAGACAGGTAACCAGTCTATCACAGGGAGACATGTAGAGACAGACAGGTAACCAGTCTATCACGGGGCCGACATGTAGAGACAGACAGGTAACCAGTCTATCACAGGGAGACATGTAGAGACAGACAGGTAACCAGTCTATCACAGGGGGACATGTAGAGACAGACAGTTAACCAGTCTATCACAGGGAGACATGTAGAGACAGACAGGTAACCAGTCTATCACATGGAGACATGTAGAGACAGACAGGTAACCAGTCTATCACAGGGGGACATGTAGAGACAGACAGGTAACCAGTCTATCACAGGGAGACATGTAGAGACAGACAGGTAACCAGTCTATCACAGGGAGACATGGAGAGACAGACAGGTAACCAGTCTATCACAGGGAGACATGTAAAGACAGACAGGTAACCAGTCTATCACAGGGAGACATGTAGAGACAGACAGGTGACCAGTCTATCACAGGGAGACATGTAGAGACAGACAGGTAACCAGTCTATCACAGGGGGACATGTAGAGACAGACAGGTAACCAGTCTATCACAGGGAGACATGTAGAGACAGACAGGTAACCAATCTATCACATGGAGACATGTGGAGACAGACAGGTAACCAGTCTATCACAGGGAGACATGTAGAGACCGACAGGTAACCAGTCTATCACAGGGGGACATGTAGAGACAGACAGGTAACCAGTCTATCACAGGGAGACATGTAGAGACAGACAGGTAACCAGTCTATCACAGGGAGACATGTAGAGACAGACAGGTAACCAGTCTATCACGGGGCCGACATGTAGAGACAGACAGGTAACCAGTCTATCACAGGGAGACATGTAGAGACAGACAGGTAACCAGTCTATCACAGGGGGACATGTAGAGACAGACAGTTAACCAGTCTATCACAGGGAGACATGTAGAGACAGACAGGTAACCAGTCTATCACATGGAGACATGTAGAGACAGACAGGTAACCAGTCTATCACAGGGGGACATGTAGAGACAGACAGGTAACCAGTCTATCACAGGGAGACATGTAGAGACAGACAGGTAACCAGTCTATCACAGGGAGACATGGAGAGACAGACAGGTAACCAGTCTATCACAGGGAGACATGTAAAGACAGACAGGTAACCAGTCTATCACAGGGAGACATGTAGAGACAGACAGGTGACCAGTCTATCACAGGGAGACATGTAGAGACAGACAGGTAACCAGTCTATCACAGGGGGACATGTAGAGACAGACAGGTAACCAGTCTATCACAGGGAGACATGTAGAGACAGACAGGTAACCAGTCTATCACAGGGAGACATGTAGAGACCGACAGGTAACCAGTCTTTCACAGGGGGACATGTAGAGACAGACAGGTAACCAGTCTATCACAGGGAGACATGTAGAGACAGACAGGTAACCAGTCTATCACAGGGAGACATGTAGAGACAGACAGGTAACCAGTCTATCACGGGGCCGACATTTAGAGACAGACAGGTAACCAGTCTATCACAGGGAGACATGTAGAGACAGACAGGTAACCAGTCTATCACAGGGCTGACATGTAGAGACAGACAGGTGACCAGTCTATCACAGGGCTGACATGTAGAGAGAGACAGGTGACCAGTCTATCACAGGGCTGACATGTAGAGACAGACAGGTAACCAGTCTATCACAGGGAGACATGTAGAGACAGACAGGTAACCAGTCTATAACAGGGAGACATGTAGAGACAGACAGGTAACCAGTCTATCACAGGGCTGACATGTAGAGACAGACAGGCAACCAGTCTATCACAGGGCTGACATGTAGAGACAGACAGGTAACCAGTCTATCACAGGGCCGACATGTAGAGACAGACAGGTAACCAGTCTATCACAGGGAGACATGTAGAGACAGACAGGTAACCAGTCTATCACAGGGAGACATGTAAAGACAGACAGGTAACCAGTCTATCACAGGGAGACATGTAGAGACAGACAGGTGACCAGTCTATCACAGGGAGACATGTAGAGACAGACAGGTAACCAGTCTATCACAGTGAGACATGTAGAGACAGACAGGTAACCAGTCTATCACAGGGCTGACATGTAGAGACAGACAGGTAACCAGTCTATCACAGGGAGACATGTAGAGACAGACAGGTAACCAGTCTATCACAGGGAGACATGCACAGACAGACAGGTAACCAGTCTATCACAGGGCTGACATGTAGAGACAGACAGGTAACCAGTCTATCACAGGGAGACATGTAGAGACCGACAGGTAACCAGTCTATCACAGGGGGACATGTAGAGACAGACAGGTAACCAGTCTATCACAGGGCTGACATGTAGAGACAGACAGGTAACCAGTCTATCACAGGGAGACATGTAGAGACAGACAGGTAACCAGTCTATCACAGGGAGACATGTAAAGACAGACAGGTAACCAGTCTATCACAGGGAGACATGTAGAGACAGACAGGTGACCAGTCTATCACAGGGAGACATGTAGAGACAGACAGGTAACCAGTCTATCACAGGGAGACATGTAGAGACAGACAGGTAACCAGTCTATCACAGGGCTGACATGTAGAGACAGACAGGTAACCAGTCTATCACAGGGAGACATGTAGAGACAGACAGGTAACCAGTCTATCACAGGGAGACATGTACAGACAGACAGGTAACCAGTCTATCACAGGGCTGACATGTAGAGACAGACAGGTAACCAGTCTATCATAGGGCTGACATGTAGAGACAGACAGGTAACCAGTCTATCACATGGAGACATGTGGAGACAGACACGTAACCAGTCTATCACAGGGAGACATGTAGAGACAGACAGGTAACCAGTCTATCACAGGGCTGACATGTAGAGAGAGACAGGTGACCAGTCTATCACAGGGCTGACATGTAGAGACAGACAGGTAACCAGTCTATCACAGGGCTGACATGTAGAGACAGACATGTGACCAGTCTATCACAGGGCTGACATGTAGAGACAGACAGGTAACCAGTCTATCACAGGGAGACATGTAGAGACAGACAGGTAACCAGTCTATCACAGGGAGACATGTAGAGACAGACAGGTAACCAGTCTATCACAGGGCTGACATGTAGAGACAGACAGGCAACCAGTCTATCACAGGGCTGACATGTAGAGACAGACAGGTAACCAGTCTATCACAGGGCCGACATGTAGAGACAGACAGGTAACCAGTCTATCACAGGGCTGACATGTAGAGACAGACAGGTAACCAGTCTATCACAGGGAGACATGTAGAGACAGACAGGTAACCAGTCTATCACAGGGAGACATGTAGAGACAGACAGGTAACCAGTCTATCATGGGGCCGACATGTAGAGACAGACAGGTAACCAGTCTATCACATGGAGACATGTGGAGACAGACAGGTAACCAGTCTATCACAGGGAGACATGTAGAGACAGACAGGTAACCAGTCTATCACAGGGAGACATGTAGAGACCGACAGGTAACCAGTCTATCACAGGGGGACATGTAGAGACAGACAGGTAACCAGTCTATCACAGGGCTGACATGTAGAGACAGACAGGTAACCAGTCTATCACAGGGAGACATGGAGAGACAGACAGGTAACCAGTCTATCACAGGGAGACATGTAAAGACAGACAGGTAACCAGTCTATCACAGGGAGACATGTAGAGAAAGACAGGTGACCAGTCTATCACAGGGAGACATGTAGAGACAGACAGGTAACCAGTCTATCACAGGGGGACATGTAGAGACAGACAGGTAACCTGTCTATCACAGGGAGACATGTAGAGACAGACAGGTAACCAATCTATCACATGGAGACATGTGGAGACAGACAGGTAACCAGTCTATCACAGGGAGACATGTAGAGACCGACAGGTAACCAGTCTATCACAGGGGGACATGTAGAGACAGACAGGTAACCAGTCTATCACAGGGAGACATGTAGAGACAGACAGGTAACCAGTCTATCACAGGGAGACATGTAGAGACAGACAGGTAACCAGTCTATCACGGGGCCGACATGTAGAGACAGACAGGTAACCAGTCTATCACAGGGAGACATGTAGAGACAGACAGGTAACCAGTCTATCACAGGGGGACATGTAGAGACAGACAGTTAACCAGTCTATCACAGGGAGACATGTAGAGACAGACAGGTAACCAGTCTATCACATGGAGACATGTAGAGACAGACAGGTAACCAGTCTATCACAGGGGGACATGTAGAGACAGACAGGTAACCAGTCTATCACAGGGAGACATGTAGAGACAGACAGGTAACCAGTCTATCACAGGGAGACATGGAGAGACAGACAGGTAACCAGTCTATCACAGGGAGACATGTAAAGACAGACAGGTAACCAGTCTATCACAGGGAGACATGTAGAGACAGACAGGTGACCAGTCTATCACAGGGAGACATGTAGAGACAGACAGGTAACCAGTCTATCACAGGGGGACATGTAGAGACAGACAGGTAACCAGTCTATCACAGGGAGACATGTAGAGACAGACAGGTAACCAGTCTATCACAGGGAGACATGTAGAGACCGACAGGTAACCAGTCTATCACAGGGAGACATGTAGAGACCGACAGGTAACCAGTCTATCACAGGGGGACATGTAGAGACAGACAGGTAACCAGTCTATCACAGGGCTGACATGTAGAGACAGACAGGTAACCAGTCTATCACAGGGAGACATGTAGAGACAGACAGGTAACCAGTCTATCACAGGGGGACATGTAGAGACAGACAGTTAACCAGTCTATCACAGGGAGACATGTAGAGACAGACAGGTAACCAGTCTATCACATGGAGACATGTAGAGACAGACAGGTAACCAGTCTATCACAGGGGGACATGTAGAGACAGACAGGTAACCAGTCTATCACAGGGAGACATGTAGAGACAGACAGGTAACCAGTCTATCACAGGGAGACATGGAGAGACAGACAGGTAACCAGTCTATCACAGGGAGACATGTAAAGACAGACAGGTAACCAGTCTATCACAGGGAGACATGTAGAGACAGACAGGTGACCAGTCTATCACAGGGAGACATGTAGAGACAGACAGGTAACCAGTCTATCACAGGGGGACATGTAGAGACAGACAGGTAACCAGTCTATCACAGGGAGACATGTAGAGACAGACAGGTAACCAGTCTATCACAGGGAGACATGTAGAGACCGACAGGTAACCAGTCTATCACAGGGAGACATGTAGAGACCGACAGGTAACCAGTCTATCACAGGGGGACATGTAGAGACAGACAGGTAACCAGTCTATCACAGGGCTGACATGTAGAGACAGACAGGTAACCAGTCTATCACAGGGAGACATGGAGAGACAGACAGGTAACCAGTCTATCACAGGGAGACATGTAAAGACAGACAGGTAACCAGTCTATCACAGGGAGACATGTAGAGACAGACAGGTGACCAGTCTATCACAGGGAGACATGTAGAGACAGACAGGTAACCAGTCTATCACAGGGGGACATGTAGAGACAGACAGGTAACCTGTCTATCACAGGGAGACATGTAGAGACAGACAGGTAACCAGTCTATCACAGGGAGACATGTAGAGACAGACAGGTAACCAGTCTATCACAGGGAGACATGTAGAGACAGACAGGTAACCAGTCTATCACAGGGAGACATGTAGAGACAGACAGGTAACCAGTCTATCACGGGGCCGACATGTAGAGACAGACAGGTAACCAGTCTATCACAGGGAGACATGTAGAGACAGACAGGTAACCAGTCTATCACAGGGGGACATGTAGAGACAGACAGTTAACCAGTCTATCACAGGGAGACATGTAGAGACAGACAGGTAACCAGTCTATCACATGGAGACATGTAGAGACAGACAGGTAACCAGTCTATCACAGGGGGACATGTAGAGACAGACAGGTAACCAGTCTATCACAGGGAGACATGTAGAGACAGACAGGTAACCAGTCTATCACAGGGAGACATGGAGAGACAGACAGGTAACCAGTCTATCACAGGGAGACATGTAAAGACAGACAGGTAACCAGTCTATCACAGGGAGACATGTAGAGACAGACAGGTGACCAGTCTATCACAGGGAGACATGTAGAGACAGACAGGTAACCAGTCTATCACAGGGGGACATGTAGAGACAGACAGGTAACCAGTCTATCACAGGGAGACATGTAGAGACAGACAGGTAACCAGTCTATCACAGGGAGACATGTAGAGACCGACAGGTAACCAGTCTATCACAGGGAGACATGTAGAGACCGACAGGTAACCAGTCTATCACAGGGGGACATGTAGAGACAGACAGGTAACCAGTCTATCACAGGGCTGACATGTAGAGACAGACAGGTAACCAGTCTATCACAGGGAGACATGGAGAGACAGACAGGTAACCAGTCTATCACAGGGAGACATGTAAAGACAGACAGGTAACCAGTCTATCACAGGGAGACATGTAGAGACAGACAGGTGACCAGTCTATCACAGGGAGACATGTAGAGACAGACAGGTAACCAGTCTATCACAGGGGGACATGTAGAGACAGACAGGTAACCTGTCTATCACAGGGAGACATGTAGAGACAGACAGGTAACCAGTCTATCACAGGGAGACATGTAGAGACAGACAGGTAACCAGTCTATCACAGGGAGACATGTAGAGACAGACAGGTAACCAGTCTATCACAGGGAGACATGTAGAGACAGACAGGTAACCAGTCTATCACGGGGCCGACATGTAGAGACAGACAGGTAACCAGTCTATCACAGGGAGACATGTAGAGACAGACAGGTAACCAGTCTATCACAGGGGGACATGTAGAGACAGACAGTTAACCAGTCTATCACAGGGAGACATGTAGAGACAGACAGGTAACCAGTCTATCACATGGAGACATGTAGAGACAGACAGGTAACCAGTCTATCACAGGGGGACATGTAGAGACAGACAGGTAACCAGTCTATCACAGGGAGACATGTAGAGACAGACAGGTAACCAGTCTATCACAGGGAGACATGGAGAGACAGACAGGTAACCAGTCTATCACAGGGAGACATGTAAAGACAGACAGGTAACCAGTCTATCACAGGGAGACATGTAGAGACAGACAGGTGACCAGTCTATCACAGGGAGACATGTAGAGACAGACAGGTAACCAGTCTATCACAGGGGGACATGTAGAGACAGACAGGTAACCAGTCTATCACAGGGAGACATGTAGAGACAGACAGGTAACCAGTCTATCACAGGGAGACATGTAGAGACCGACAGGTAACCAGTCTTTCACAGGGGGACATGTAGAGACAGACAGGTAACCAGTCTATCACAGGGAGACATGTAGAGACAGACAGGTAACCAGTCTATCACAGGGAGACATGTAGAGACAGACAGGTAACCAGTCTATCACGGGGCCGACATTTAGAGACAGACAGGTAACCAGTCTATCACAGGGAGACATGTAGAGACAGACAGGTAACCAGTCTATCACAGGGCTGACATGTAGAGACAGACAGGTGACCAGTCTATCACAGGGCTGACATGTAGAGAGAGACAGGTGACCAGTATATCACAGGGCTGACATGTAGAGACAGACAGGTAACCAGTCTATAACAGGGAGACATGTAGAGACAGACAGGTAACCAGTCTATCACAGGGCTGACATGTAGAGACAGACAGGCAACCAGTCTATCACAGGGCTGACATGTAGAGACAGACAGGTAACCAGTCTATCACAGGGCCGACATGTAGAGACAGACAGGTAACCATTCTATCACAGGGAGACATGTAGAGACAGACAGGTAACCAGTCTATCACAGGGAGACATGTAGAGACAGACAGGTAACCAGTCTATCATGGGGCCGACATGTAGAGACAGACAGGTAACCAGTCTATCACAGGGAGACATGTAGAGACAGACAGGTAACCAGTCTATCACAGGGGGACATGTAGAGACAGACAGGTAACCAGTCTATCACAGGGAGACATGTAGAGACAGACAGGTAACCAGTCTATCACAGGGAGACATGTAGAGACAGACAGGTAACCAGTCTATCACAGGGGGACATGTAGAGACAGACAGGTAACCAGTCTATCACAGGGAGACATGTAGAGACAGACAGGTAACCAGTCTATCACAGGGAGACATGTAGAGACAGACAGGTAACCAGTCTATCACAGGGAGACATGTAAAGACAGACAGGTAACCAGTCTATCACAGGGAGACATGTAGAGACAGACAGGTGACCAGTCTATCACAGGGAGACATGTAGAGACAGACAGGTAACCAGTCTATCACAGGGAGACATGTAGAGACAGACAGGTAACCAGTCTACCACAGGGCTGACATGTAGAGACAGACAGGTAACCAGTCTATCACAGGGAGACATGTAGAGACAGACAGGTAACCAGTCTATCACAGGGAGACATGTACAGACAGACAGGTAACCAGTCTATCACAGGGCTGACATGTAGAGACAGACAGGTAACCAGTCTATCACAGGGCTGACATGTAGAGACAGACAGGTAACCAGTCTATCATAGGGCTGACATGTAGAGACAGACAGGTAACCAGTCTATCACATGGAGACATGTGGAGACAGACAGGTAACCAGTCTATCACAGGGAGACATGTAGAGACAGACAGGTAACCAGTCTATCACAGGGAGACATGTAGAGACCGACAGGTAACCAGTCTATCACAGGGGGACATGTAGAGACAGACAGGTAACCAGTCTATCACAGGGCTGACATGTAGAGACAGACAGGTAACCAGTCTATCACAGGGAGACATGTAGAGACAGACAGGTAACCAGTCTATCACAGGGAGACATGCAAAGACAGACAGGTAACCAGTCTATCACAGGGAGACATGTAGAGACAGACAGGTGACCAGTCTATCACAGGGAGACATGTAGAGACAGACAGGTAACCAGTCTATCACAGGGAGACATGTAGAGACAGACAGGTAACCAGTCTATCACAGGGCTGACATGTAGAGACAGACAGGTAACCAGTCTATCACAGGGAGACATGTAGAGACAGACAGGTAACCAGTCTATCACAGGGAGACATGTACAGACAGACAGGTAACCAGTCTATCACAGGGCTGACATGTAGAGACAGACAGGTAACCAGTCTATCATAGGGCTGACATGTAGAGACAGACAGGTAACCAGTCTATCACATGGAGACATGTGGAGACAGACACGTAACCAGTCTATCACAGGGAGACATGTAGAGACAGACAGGTAACCAGTCTATCACAGGGCTGACATGTAGAGAGAGACAGGTGACCAGTCTATCACAGGGCTGACATGTAGAGACAGACAGGTAACCAGTCTATCACAGGGCTGACATGTAGAGACAGACAGGTGACCAGTCTATCACAGGGCTGACATGTAGAGACAGACAGGTAACCAGTCTATCACAGGGAGACATGTAGAGACAGACAGGTAACCAGTCTATCACAGGGAGACATGTAGAGACAGACAGGTAACCAGTCTATCACAGGGCTGACATGTAGAGACAGACAGGCAACCAGTCTATCACAGGGCTGACATGTAGAGACAGACAGGTAACCAGTCTATCACAGGGCCGACATGTAGAGACAGACAGGTAACCAGTCTATCACAGGGCTGACATGTAGAGACAGACAGGTAACCAGTCTATCACAGGGAGACATGTAGAGACAGACAGGTAACCAGTCTATCACAGGGAGACATGTAGAGACAGACAGGTAACCAGTCTATCATGGGGCCGACATGTAGAGACAGACAGGTAACCAGTCTATCACATGGAGACATGTGGAGACAGACAGGTAACCAGTCTATCACAGGGAGACATGTAGAGACAGACAGGTAACCAGTCTATCACAGGGAGACATGTAGAGACCGACAGGTAACCAGTCTATCACAGGGGGACATGTAGAGACAGACAGGTAACCAGTCTATAACAGGGCTGACATGTAGAGACAGACAGGTAACCAGTCTATCACAGGGAGACATGTAGAGACAGACAGGTAACCAGTCTATCACAGGGAGACATGTAAAGACAGACAGGTAACCAGTCTATCACAGGGAGACATGTAGAGACAGACAGGTGACCAGTCTATCACAGGGAGACATGTAGAGACAGACAGGTAACCAGTCTATCACAGGGAGACATGTAGAGACAGACAGGTAACCAGTCTATCACAGGGCTGACATGTAGAGACAGACAGGTAACCAGTCTATCACAGGGAGACATGTAGAGACAGACAGGTAACCAGTCTATCACAGGGAGACATGTACAGACAGACAGGTAACCAGTCTATCACAGGACTGACATGTAGAGACAGACAGGTAACCAGTCTATCATAGGGCTGACATGTAGAGACAGACAGGTAACCAGTCTATCACATGGAGACATGTGGAGACAGACACGTAACCAGTCTATCACAGGGAGACATGTAGAGACAGACAGGTAACCAGTCTATCACAGGGCTGACATGTAGAGAGAGACAGGTGACCAGTCTATCACAGGGCTGACATGTAGAGACAGACAGGTAACCAGTCTATCACAGGGCTGACATGTAGAGACAGACAGGTGACCAGTCTATCACAGGGCTGACATGTAGAGACAGACAGGTAACCAGTCTATCACAGGGAGACATGTAGAGACAGACAGGTAACCAGTCTATCACAGGGAGACATGTAGAGACAGACAGGTAACCAGTCTATCACAGGGCTGACATGTAGAGACAGACAGGCAACCAGTCTATCACAGGGCTGACATGTAGAGACAGACAGGTAACCAGTCTATCACAGGGCCGACATGTAGAGACAGACAGGTAACCAGTCTATCACAGGGCCGACATGTAGAGACAGACAGGTAACCAGTCTATCACAGGGAGACATGTAGAGACAGACAGGTAACCAGTCTATCACAGGGGTACATGTAGAGACAGACAGGTAACCAGTCTATCACAGGGGGACATGTAGAGACAGACAGGTAACCAGTCTATCACAGGGAGACATGTAGAGACAGACAGGTAAGTAGTCTATCACAGGGAGACATGTAGAGACAGACAGGTAACCAGTCTATCACAGGGGGACATGTAGAGACAGACAGGTAACCAGTCTATCACAGGGAGACATGTAGAGACAGACAGGTAACCAGTCTATCACAGGGAGACATGTAAAGACAGACAGGTAACCAGTCTATCACCGGGAGACATGTAGAGACAGACAGGTAACCAGTCTATCACAGGGAGACATGTACAGACAGACAGGTGACCAGTCTATCACAGGGAGACATGTAGAGACAGACAGGTAACCAGTCTATCACAGGGCTGACATGTAGAGACAGACAGGTAACCAATCTATCACATGGAGACATGTGGAGACAGACAGGTAACCAGTCTATCACAGGGAGACATGTAGAGACCGACAGGTAACCAGTCTATCACAGGGGGACATGTAGAGACAGACAGGTAACCAGTCTATCACAGGGAGACATGTAGAGACAGACAGGTAACCAGTCTATCACAGGGGGACATGTAGAGACAGACAGTTAACCAGTCTATCACAGGGAGACATGTAGAGACAGACAGGTAACCAGTCTATCACATGGAGACATGTAGAGACAGACAGGTAACCAGTCTATCACAGGGGGACATGTAGAGACAGACAGGTAACCAGTCTATCACAGGGAGACATATAGAGACAGACAGGTAACCAGTCTATCACAGGGAGACATGTAGAGACAGACAGTTAACCAGTCTATCATAGGGCTGACATGTAGAGAGAGACAGGTGACCAGTCTATCACAGGGCTGACATGTAGAGACAGACAGGTAACCAGTCTATCACAGGGCTGACATGTAGAGACAGACAGGTGACCAGTCTATCACAGGGCTGACATGTAGAGACAGACAGGTAACCAGTCTATCACAGGGAGACATGTAGAGACAGACAGGTAACCAGTCTATCACAGGGAGACATGTAGAGACAGACAGGTAACCAGTCTATCACAGGGCTGACATGTAGAGACAGACAGGCAACCAGTCTATCACAGGGCTGACATGTAGAGACAGACAGGTAACCAGTCTATCACAGGGCCGACATGTAGAGACAGACAGGTAACCAGTCTATCACAGGGCTGACATGTAGAGACAGACAGGTAACCAGTCTATCACAGGGAGACATGTAGAGACAGACAGGTAACCAGTCTATCACAGGGAGACATGTAGAGACAGACAGGTAACCAGTCTATCATGGGGCCGACATGTAGAGACAGACAGGTAACCAGTCTATCACATGGAGACATGTGGAGACAGACAGGTAACCAGTCTATCACAGGGAGACATGTAGAGACAGACAGGTAACCAGTCTATCACAGGGAGACATGTAGAGACCGACAGGTAACCAGTCTATCACAGGGGGACATGTAGAGACAGACAGGTAACCAGTCTATAACAGGGCTGACATGTAGAGACAGACAGGTAACCAGTCTATCACAGGGAGACATGTAGAGACAGACAGGTAACCAGTCTATCACAGGGCTGACATGTAGAGACAGACAGGTGACCAGTCTATCACAGGGCTGACATGTAGAGACAGACAGGTAACCAGTCTATCACAGGGAGACATGTAGAGACAGACAGGTAACCAGTCTATCACAGGGAGACATGTAGAGACAGACAGGTAACCAGTCTATCACAGGGCTGACATGTAGAGACAGACAGGCAACCAGTCTATCACAGGGCTGACATGTAGAGACAGACAGGTAACCAGTCTATCACAGGGCCGACATGTAGAGACAGACAGGTAACCAGTCTATCACAGGGCCGACATGTAGAGACAGACAGGTAACCAGTCTATCACAGGGAGACATGTAGAGACAGACAGGTAACCAGTCTATCACAGGGGTACATGTAGAGACAGACAGGTAACCAGTCTATCACAGGGGGACATGTAGAGACAGACAGGTAACCAGTCTATCACAGGGAGACATGTAGAGACAGACAGGTAAGTAGTCTATCACAGGGAGACATGTAGAGACAGACAGGTAACCAGTCTATCACAGGGGGACATGTAGAGACAGACAGGTAACCAGTCTATCACAGGGAGACATGTAGAGACAGACAGGTAACCAGTCTATCACAGGGAGACATGTAAAGACAGACAGGTAACCAGTCTATCACCGGGAGACATGTAGAGACAGACAGGTAACCAGTCTATCACAGGGAGACATGTACAGACAGACAGGTGACCAGTCTATCACAGGGAGACATGTAGAGACAGACAGGTAACCAGTCTATCACAGGGCTGACATGTAGAGACAGACAGGTAACCAATCTATCACATGGAGACATGTGGAGACAGACAGGTAACCAGTCTATCACAGGGAGACATGTAGAGACCGACAGGTAACCAGTCTATCACAGGGGGACATGTAGAGACAGACAGGTAACCAGTCTATCACAGGGAGACATGTAGAGACAGACAGGTAACCAGTCTATCACAGGGGGACATGTAGAGACAGACAGTTAACCAGTCTATCACAGGGAGACATGTAGAGACAGACAGGTAACCAGTCTATCACATGGAGACATGTAGAGACAGACAGGTAACCAGTCTATCACAGGGGGACATGTAGAGACAGACAGGTAACCAGTCTATCACAGGGAGACATATAGAGACAGACAGGTAACCAGTCTATCACAGGGAGACATGTAGAGACAGACAGTTAACCAGTCTATCATAGGGCTGACATGTAGAGACAGACAGGTAACCAGTCTATCACATGGAGACATGTGGAGACAGACACGTAACCAGTCTATCACAGGGAGACATGTAGAGACAGACAGGTAACCAGTCTATCACAGGGCTGACATGTAGAGAGAGACAGGTGACCAGTCTATCACAGGGCTGACATGTAGAGACAGACAGGTAACCAGTCTATCACAGGGAGACATGTAGAGACAGACAGGTAACCAGTCTATCACAGGGCTGACATGTAGAGACAGACAGGCAACCACTCTATCACAGGGCTGACATGTAGAGACAGACAGGTAACCAGTCTATCACAGGGCCGACACGTAGAGACAGACAGGTAACCAGTCTATCACAGGGCCGACATGTAGAGACAGACAGGTGACCAGTCTATCACAGGGAGACATGTAGAGACAGACAGGTAACCAGTCTATCACAGGGAGACATGTAGAGACAGACAGGTAACCAGTCTATCACAGGGCTGACATGTAGAGACAGACAGGTAGCCAGTCTATCACAGGGAGACATGTAGAGACAGACAGGTAACCAGTCTATCACAGGGAGACATGTAGAGACAGACAGGTGACCAGTCTATCACAGGGAGACATGTAGAGACCGACAGGTAACCAGTCTATCACAGGGGGACATGTAGAGACAGACAGGTAACCAGTCTATCACAGGGAGACATGTAGAGACAGACAGGTAACCAGTCTATCACGGGGCCGACATGTAGAGACAGACAGGTAACCAGTCTATCACAGGGAGACATGTAGAGACAGACAGGTAACCAGTCTATCACGGGGCCGACATGTAGAGACAGACAGGTAACCAGTCTATCACAGGGAGACATGTAGAGACAGACAGGTAACCAGTCTATCACAGGGCCGACATGTAGAGACAGACAGGTAACCAGTCTATCACAGGGCCGACATGTAGAGACAGACAGGTAACCAGTCTATCACAGGGAGACATGTAGAGACAGACAGTTAACCAGTCTATCATAGGGCTGACATGTAGAGAGAGACAGGTGACCAGTCTATCACAGGGCTGACATGTAGAGACAGACAGGTAACCAGTCTATCACAGGGCTGACATGTAGAGACAGACAGGTGACCAGTCTATCACAGGGCTGACATGTAGAGACAGACAGGTAACCAGTCTATCACAGGGAGACATGTAGAGACAGACAGGTAACCAGTCTATCACAGGGAGACATGTAGAGACAGACAGGTAACCAGTCTATCACAGGGCTGACATGTAGAGACAGACAGGCAACCAGTCTATCACAGGGCTGACATGTAGAGACAGACAGGTAACCAGTCTATCACAGGGCCGACATGTAGAGACAGACAGGTAACCAGTCTATCACAGGGCTGACATGTAGAGACAGACAGGTAACCAGTCTATCACAGGGAGACATGTAGAGACAGAGAGGTAACCAGTCTATCACAGGGAGACATGTAGAGACAGACAGGTAACCAGTCTATCATGGGGCCGACATGTAGAGACAGACAGGTAACCAGTCTATCACATGGAGACATGTGGAGACAGACAGGTAACCAGTCTATCACAGGGAGACATGTAGAGACAGACAGGTAACCAGTCTATCACAGGGAGACATGTAGAGACCGACAGGTAACCAGTCTATCACAGGGGGACATGTAGAGACAGACAGGTAACCAGTCTATAACAGGGCTGACATGTAGAGACAGACAGGTAACCAGTCTATCACAGGGAGACATGTAGAGACAGACAGGTAACCAGTCTATCACAGGGCTGACATGTAGAGACAGACAGGTGACCAGTCTATCACAGGGCTGACATGTAGAGACAGACAGGTAACCAGTCTATCACAGGGAGACATGTAGAGACAGACAGGTAACCAGTCTATCACAGGGAGACATGTAGAGACAGACAGGTAACCAGTCTATCACAGGGCTGACATGTAGAGACAGACAGGCAACCAGTCTATCACAGGGCTGACATGTAGAGACAGACAGGTAACCAGTCTATCACAGGGCCGACATGTAGAGACAGACAGGTAACCAGTCTATCACAGGGCCGACATGTAGAGACAGACAGGTAACCAGTCTATCACAGGGAGACATGTAGAGACAGACAGGTAACCAGTCTATCACAGGGGTACATGTAGAGACAGACAGGTAACCAGTCTATCACAGGGGGACATGTAGAGACAGACAGGTAACCAGTCTATCACAGGGAGACATGTAGAGACAGACAGGTAAGTAGTCTATCACAGGGAGACATGTAGAGACAGACAGGTAACCAGTCTATCACAGGGGGACATGTAGAGACAGACAGGTAACCAGTCTATCACAGGGAGACATGTAGAGACAGACAGGTAACCAGTCTATCACAGGGAGACATGTAAAGACAGACAGGTAACCAGTCTATCACCGGGAGACATGTAGAGACAGACAGGTAACCAGTCTATCACAGGGAGACATGTACAGACAGACAGGTGACCAGTCTATCACAGGGAGACATGTAGAGACAGACAGGTAACCAGTCTATCACAGGGCTGACATGTAGAGACAGACAGGTAACCAATCTATCACATGGAGACATGTGGAGACAGACAGGTAACCAGTCTATCACAGGGAGACATGTAGAGACCGACAGGTAACCAGTCTATCACAGGGGGACATGTAGAGACAGACAGGTAACCAGTCTATCACAGGGAGACATGTAGAGACAGACAGGTAACCAGTCTATCACAGGGGGACATGTAGAGACAGACAGTTAACCAGTCTATCACAGGGAGACATGTAGAGACAGACAGGTAACCAGTCTATCACATGGAGACATGTAGAGACAGACAGGTAACCAGTCTATCACAGGGGGACATGTAGAGACAGACAGGTAACCAGTCTATCACAGGGAGACATATAGAGACAGACAGGTAACCAGTCTATCACAGGGAGACATGTAGAGACAGACAGTTAACCAGTCTATCATAGGGCTGACATGTAGAGACAGACAGGTAACCAGTCTATCACATGGAGACATGTGGAGACAGACACGTAACCAGTCTATCACAGGGAGACATGTAGAGACAGACAGGTAACCAGTCTATCACAGGGCTGACATGTAGAGAGAGACAGGTGACCAGTCTATCACAGGGCTGACATGTAGAGACAGACAGGTAACCAGTCTATCACAGGGAGACATGTAGAGACAGACAGGTAACCAGTCTATCACAGGGCTGACATGTAGAGACAGACAGGCAACCACTCTATCACAGGGCTGACATGTAGAGACAGACAGGTAACCAGTCTATCACAGGGCCGACACGTAGAGACAGACAGGTAACCAGTCTATCACAGGGCCGACATGTAGAGACAGACAGGTGACCAGTCTATCACAGGGAGACATGTAGAGACAGACAGGTAACCAGTCTATCACAGGGAGACATGTAGAGACAGACAGGTAACCAGTCTATCACAGGGCTGACATGTAGAGACAGACAGGTAGCCAGTCTATCACAGGGAGACATGTAGAGACAGACAGGTAACCAGTCTATCACAGGGAGACATGTAGAGACAGACAGGTGACCAGTCTATCACAGGGAGACATGTAGAGACCGACAGGTAACCAGTCTATCACAGGGGGACATGTAGAGACAGACAGGTAACCAGTCTATCACAGGGAGACATGTAGAGACAGACAGGTAACCAGTCTATCACGGGGCCGACATGTAGAGACAGACAGGTAACCAGTCTATCACAGGGAGACATGTAGAGACAGACAGGTAACCAGTCTATCACGGGGCCGACATGTAGAGACAGACAGGTAACCAGTCTATCACAGGGAGACATGTAGAGACAGACAGGTAACCAGTCTATCACAGGGCCGACATGTAGAGACAGACAGGTAACCAGTCTATCACAGGGCCGACATGTAGAGACAGACAGGTAACCAGTCTATCACAGGGCCGACATGTAGAGACAGACAGGTAACCAGTCTATCACAGGGAGACATGTAGAGACAGACAGGTAACCAGTCTATCACAGGGAGACATGTAGAGACAGACAGGTAACCAGTCTATCATGGGGCCGACATGTAGAGACAGACAGGTAACCAGTCTATCACAGGGGTACATGTAGAGACAGACAGGTAACCAGTCTATCACAGGGGGACATGTAGAGACAGACAGGTAACCAGTCTATCACAGGGAGACATATAGAGACAGACAGGTAACCAGTCTATCACAGGGAGACATGTAGAGACAGACAGGTAACCAATCTATCACAGGCGGACATGTAGAGACAGACAGGTAACCAGTCTATCACAGGGAGACATGTAGAGACAGACAGGTAACCAGTCTATCACAGGGAGACATGTAGAGACAGACAGGTAACCAGTCTATCACAGGGAGACATGTAAAGACAGACAGGTAACCAGTCTATCACAGGGAGACATGTAGAGACAGACAGGTGACCAGTCTATCACAGGGAGACATGTAGAGACAGACAGGTAACCAGTCTATCACAGGGAGACATGTAGAGACAGACAGGTAACCAGTCTATCACAGGGCTGACATGTAGAGACAGACAGGTAACCAGTCTATCACAGGGAGACATGTAGAGACAGACAGGTAACCAGTCTATCACAGGGAGACATGTACAGACAGACAGGTAACCAGTCTATCACAGGGCTGACATGTAGAGACAGACAGGTAACCAGTCTATCACAGGGCTGACATGTAGAGACAGACAGGTAACCAGTCTATCATAGGGCTGACATGTAGAGACAGACAGGTAACCAGTCTATCACATGGAGACATGTGGAGACAGACAGGTAACCAGTCTATCACAGGGAGACATGTAGAGACAGACAGGTAACCAGTCTATCACAGGGAGACATGTAGAGACCGACAGGTAACCAGTCTATCACAGGGGGACATGTAGAGACAGACAGGTAACCAGTCTATCACAGGGCTGACATGTAGAGCCAGACAGGTAACCAGTCTATCACAGGGAGACATGTAGAGACAGACAGGTAACCAGTCTATCACAGGGAGACATGTAGAGACAGACAGGTAACCAGTCTATCACAGGGAGACATGTAGAGACAGACAGGTAACCAGTCTATCACAGGGAGACATGTAAAGACAGACAGGTAACCAGTCTATCACAGGGAGACATGTAGAGACAGACAGGTGACCAGTCTATCACAGGGAGACATGTAGAGACAGACAGGTAACCAGTCTATCACAGGGAGACATGTAGAGACAGACAGGTAACCAGTCTATCACAGGGCTGACATGTAGAGACAGACAGGTAACCAGTCTATCACAGGGAGACATGTAGAGACAGACAGGTAACCAGTCTATCACAGGGAGACATGGAGAGACAGACAGGTAACCAGTCTATCACAGGGAGACATGTAAAGACAGACAGGTAACCAGTCTATCACAGGGCTGACATGTAGAGACAGACAGGCAACCACTCTATCACAGGGCTGACATGTAGAGACAGACAGGTAACCAGTCTATCACAGGGCCGACACGTAGAGACAGACAGGTAACCAGTCTATCACAGGGCCGACATGTAGAGACAGACAGGTGACCAGTCTATCACAGGGAGACATGTAGAGACAGACAGGTAACCAGTCTATCACAGGGAGACATGTAGAGACAGACAGGTAACCAGTCTATCACAGGGCTGACATGTAGAGACAGACAGGTAACCAGTCTATCACAGGGAGACATGTAGAGACAGACAGGTAACCAGTCTATCACAGGGAGACATGTAGAGACAGACAGGTGACCAGTCTATCACAGGGAGACATGTAGAGACCGACAGGTAACCAGTCTATCACAGGGGGACATGTAGAGACAGACAGGTAACCAGTCTATCACAGGGAGACATGTAGAGACAGACAGGTAACCAGTCTATCACGGGGCCGACATGTAGAGACAGACAGGTAACCAGTCTATCACAGGGAGACATGTAGAGACAGACAGGTAACCAGTCTATCACGGGGCCGACATGTAGAGACAGACAGGTAACCAGTCTATCACAGGGAGACATGTAGAGACAGACAGGTAACCAGTCTATCACAGGGCCGACATGTAGAGACAGACAGGTAACCAGTCTATCACAGGGCCGACATGTAGAGACAGACAGGTAACCAGTCTATCACAGGGCCGACATGTAGAGACAGACAGGTAACCAGTCTATCACAGGGAGACATGTAGAGACAGACAGGTAACCAGTCTATCACAGGGAGACATGTAGAGACAGACAGGTAACCAGTCTATCATGGGGCCGACATGTAGAGACAGACAGGTAACCAGTCTATCACAGGGGTACATGTAGAGACAGACAGGTAACCAGTCTATCACAGGGGGACATGTAGAGACAGACAGGTAACCAGTCTATCACAGGGAGACATATAGAGACAGACAGGTAACCAGTCTATCACAGGGAGACATGTAGAGACAGACAGGTAACCAATCTATCACAGGGGGACATGTAGAGACAGACAGGTAACCAGTCTATCACAGGGAGACATGTAGAGACAGACAGGTAACCAGTCTATCACAGGGAGACATGTAGAGACAGACAGGTAACCAGTCTATCACAGGGAGACATGTAAAGACAGACAGGTAACCAGTCTATCACAGGGAGACATGTAGAGACAGACAGGTGACCAGTCTATCACAGGGAGACATGTAGAGACAGACAGGTAACCAGTCTATCACAGGGAGACATGTAGAGACAGACAGGTAACCAGTCTATCACAGGGCTGACATGTAGAGACAGACAGGTAACCAGTCTATCACAGGGAGACATGTAGAGAAAGACAGGTAACCAGTCTATCACAGGGAGACATGTACAGACAGACAGGTAACCAGTCTATCACAGGGCTGACATGTAGAGACAGACAGGTAACCAGTCTATCACAGGGCTGACATGTAGAGACAGACAGGTAACCAGTCTATCATAGGGCTGACATGTAGAGACAGACAGGTAACCAGTCTATCACATGGAGACATGTGGAGACAGACAGGTAACCAGTCTATCACAGGGAGACATGTAGAGACAGACAGGTAACCAGTCTATCACAGGGAGACATGTAGAGACCGACAGGTAACCAGTCTATCACAGGGAGACATGTAGAGACAGACAGGTAACCAGTCTATCACAGGGCTGACATGTAGAGCCAGACAGGTAACCAGTCTATCACAGGGAGACATGTAGAGACAGACAGGTAACCAGTCTATCACAGGGAGACATGTAGAGACAGACAGGTAACCAGTCTATCACAGGGAGACATGTAGAGACAGACAGGTAACCAGTCTATCACAGGGAGACATGTAGAGACAGACAGGTAACCAGTCTATCACAGGGAGACATGTAGAGACAGACAGGTAACCAGTCTATCACAGGGCTGACATGTAGAGACAGACAGGTAACCAGTCTATCACAGGGAGACATGTAGAGACAGACAGGTAACCAGTCTATCACAGGGAGACATGTAGAGACAGACAGGTGACCAGTCTATCACAGGGAGACATGTAGAGACCGACAGGTAACCAGTCTATCACAGGGGGACATGTAGAGACAGACAGGTAACCAGTCTATCACAGGGAGACATGTAGAGACAGACAGGTAACCAGTCTATCACGGGGCCGACATGTAGAGACAGACAGGTAACCAGTCTATCACAGGGAGACATGTAGAGACAGACAGGTAACCAGTCTATCACGGGGCCGACATGTAGAGACAGACAGGTAACCAGTCTATCACAGGGAGACATGTAGAGACAGACAGGTAACCAGTCTATCACAGGGCCGACATGTAGAGACAGACAGGTAACCAGTCTATCACAGGGCCGACATGTAGAGACAGACAGGTAACCAGTCTATCACAGGGCCGACATGTAGAGACAGACAGGTAACCAGTCTATCACAGGGAGACATGTAGAGACAGACAGGTAACCAGTCTATCACAGGGAGACATGTAGAGACAGACAGGTAACCAGTCTATCATGGGGCCGACATGTAGAGACAGACAGGTAACCAGTCTATCACAGGGGTACATGTAGAGACAGACAGGTAACCAGTCTATCACAGGGGGACATGTAGAGACAGACAGGTAACCAGTCTATCACAGGGAGACATATAGAGACAGACAGGTAACCAGTCTATCACAGGGAGACATGTAGAGACAGACAGGTAACCAATCTATCACAGGGGGACATGTAGAGACAGACAGGTAACCAGTCTATCACAGGGAGACATGTAGAGACAGACAGGTAACCAGTCTATCACAGGGAGACATGTAGAGACAGACAGGTAACCAGTCTATCACAGGGAGACATGTAAAGACAGACAGGTAACCAGTCTATCACAGGGAGACATGTAGAGACAGACAGGTGACCAGTCTATCACAGGGAGACATGTAGAGACAGACAGGTAACCAGTCTATCACAGGGAGACATGTAGAGACAGACAGGTAACCAGTCTATCACAGGGCTGACATGTAGAGACAGACAGGTAACCAGTCTATCACAGGGAGACATGTAGAGAAAGACAGGTAACCAGTCTATCACAGGGAGACATGTACAGACAGACAGGTAACCAGTCTATCACAGGGCTGACATGTAGAGACAGACAGGTAACCAGTCTATCACAGGGCTGACATGTAGAGACAGACAGGTAACCAGTCTATCATAGGGCTGACATGTAGAGACAGACAGGTAACCAGTCTATCACATGGAGACATGTGGAGACAGACAGGTAACCAGTCTATCACAGGGAGACATGTAGAGACAGACAGGTAACCAGTCTATCACAGGGAGACATGTAGAGACCGACAGGTAACCAGTCTATCACAGGGGGACATGTAGAGACAGACAGGTAACCAGTCTATCACAGGGCTGACATGTAGAGCCAGACAGGTAACCAGTCTATCACAGGGAGACATGTAGAGACAGACAGGTAACCAGTCTATCACAGGGAGACATGTAGAGACAGACAGGTAACCAGTCTATCACAGGGAGACATGTAGAGACAGACAGGTAACCAGTCTATCACAGGGAGACATGTAGAGACAGACAGGTAACCAGTCTATCACAGGGCTGACATGTAGAGACAGACAGGCAACCAGTCTATCACAGGGCTGACATGTAGAGACAGACAGGTAACCAGTCTATCACAGGGCCGACATGTAGAGACAGACAGGTAACCAGTCTATCACAGGGCCGACATGTAGAGACAGACAGGTAACCAGTCTATCACAGGGAGACATGTAGAGACAGACAGGTAACCAGTCTATCACAGGGGTACATGTAGAGACAGACAGGTAACCAGTCTATCACAGGGGGACATGTAGAGACAGACAGGTAACCAGTCTATCACAGGGAGACATGTAGAGACAGACAGGTAAGTAGTCTATCACAGGGAGACATGTAGAGACAGACAGGTAACCAGTCTATCACAGGGGGACATGTAGAGACAGACAGGTAACCAGTCTATCACAGGGAGACATGTAGAGACAGACAGGTAACCAGTCTATCACAGGGAGACATGTAAAGACAGACAGGTAACCAGTCTATCACCGGGAGACATGTAGAGACAGACAGGTAACCAGTCTATCACAGGGAGACATGTACAGACAGACAGGTGACCAGTCTATCACAGGGAGACATGTAGAGACAGACAGGTAACCAGTCTATCACAGGGCTGACATGTAGAGACAGACAGGTAACCAATCTATCACATGGAGACATGTGGAGACAGACAGGTAACCAGTCTATCACAGGGAGACATGTAGAGACCGACAGGTAACCAGTCTATCACAGGGGGACATGTAGAGACAGACAGGTAACCAGTCTATCACAGGGAGACATGTAGAGACAGACAGGTAACCAGTCTATCACAGGGGGACATGTAGAGACAGACAGTTAACCAGTCTATCACAGGGAGACATGTAGAGACAGACAGGTAACCAGTCTATCACATGGAGACATGTGGAGACAGACAGGTAACCAGTCTATCACAGGGGGACATGTAGAGACAGACAGGTAACCAGTCTATCACAGGGAGACATATAGAGACAGACAGGTAACCAGTCTATCACAGGGAGACATGTAGAGACAGACAGTTAACCAGTCTATCATAGGGCTGACATGTAGAGACAGACAGGTAACCAGTCTATCACATGGAGACATGTGGAGACAGACACGTAACCAGTCTATCACAGGGAGACATGTAGAGACAGACAGGTAACCAGTCTATCACAGGGCTGACATGTAGAGAGAGACAGGTGACCAGTCTATCACAGGGCTGACATGTAGAGACAGACAGGTAACCAGTCTATCACAGGGCTGACATGTAGAGACAGACAGGTGACCAGTCTATCACAGGGCTGACATGTAGAGACAGACAGGTAACAAGTCTATCACAGGGAGACATGTAGAGACAGACAGGTAACCAGTCTATCACAGGGAGACATGTAGAGACAGACAGGTAACCAGTCTATCACAGGGCTGACATGTAGAGACAGACAGGCAACCACTCTATCACAGGGCTGACATGTAGAGACAGACAGGTAACCAGTCTATCACAGGGCCGACACGTAGAGACAGACAGGTAACCAGTCTATCACAGGGCCGACATGTAGAGACAGACAGGTGACCAGTCTATCACAGGGAGACATGTAGAGACAGACAGGTAACCAGTCTATCACAGGGAGACATGTAGAGACAGACAGGTAACCAGTCTATCACAGGGCTGACATGTAGAGACAGACAGGTAACCAGTCTATCACAGGGAGACATGTAGAGACAGACAGGTAACCAGTCTATCACAGGGAGACATGTAGAGACAGACAGGTGACCAGTCTATCACAGGGAGACATGTAGAGACCGACAGGTAACCAGTCTATCACAGGGGGACATGTAGAGACAGACAGGTAACCAGTCTATCACAGGGAGACATGTAGAGACAGACAGGTAACCAGTCTATCACGGGGCCGACATGTAGAGACAGACAGGTAACCAGTCTATCACAGGGAGACATGTAGAGACAGACAGGTAACCAGTCTATCACGGGGCCGACATGTAGAGACAGACAGGTAACCAGTCTATCACAGGGAGACATGTAGAGACAGACAGGTAACCAGTCTATCACAGGGCCGACATGTAGAGACAGACAGGTAACCAGTCTATCACAGGGCCGACATGTAGAGACAGACAGGTAACCAGTCTATCACAGGGCCGACATGTAGAGACAGACAGGTAACCAGTCTATCACAGGGAGACATGTAGAGACAGACAGGTAACCAGTCTATCACAGGGAGACATGTAGAGACAGACAGGTAACCAGTCTATCATGGGGCCGACATGTAGAGACAGACAGGTAACCAGTCTATCACAGGGGTACATGTAGAGACAGACAGGTAACCAGTCTATCACAGGGGGACATGTAGAGACAGACAGGTAACCAGTCTATCACAGGGAGACATATAGAGACAGACAGGTAACCAGTCTATCACAGGGAGACATGTAGAGACAGACAGGTAACCAATCTATCACAGGGGGACATGTAGAGACAGACAGGTAACCAGTCTATCACAGGGAGACATGTAGAGACAGACAGGTAACCAGTCTATCACAGGGAGACATGTAGAGACAGACAGGTAACCAGTCTATCACAGGGAGACATGTAGAGACAGACAGGTAACCAGTCTATCACAGGGAGACATGTAAAGACAGACAGGTAACCAGTCTATCACAGGGAGACATGTAGAGACAGACAGGTGACCAGTCTATCACAGGGAGACATGTAGAGACAGACAGGTAACCAGTCTATCACAGGGAGACATGTAGAGACAGACAGGTAACCAGTCTATCACAGGGCTGACATGTAGAGACAGACAGGTAACCAGTCTATCACAGGGAGACATGTAGAGACAGACAGGTAACCAGTCTATCACAGGGAGACATGTACAGACAGACAGGTAACCAGTCTATCACAGGGCTGACATGTAGAGACAGACAGGTAACCAGTCTATCACAGGGCTGACATGTAGAGACAGACAGGTAACCAGTCTATCATAGGGCTGACATGTAGAGACAGACAGGTAACCAGTCTATCACATGGAGACATGTGGAGACAGACAGGTAACCAGTCTATCACAGGGAGACATGTAGAGACAGACAGGTAACCAGTCTATCACAGGGAGACATGTAGAGACCGACAGGTAACCAGTCTATCACAGGGGGACATGTAGAGACAGACAGGTAACCAGTCTATCACAGGGCTGACATGTAGAGCCAGACAGGTAACCAGTCTATCACAGGGAGACATGTAGAGACAGACAGGTAACCAGTCTATCACAGGGAGACATGTAGAGACAGACAGGTAACCAGTCTATCACAGGGAGACATGTAGAGACAGACAGGTAACCAGTCTATCACAGGGAGACATGTAGAGACAGACAGGTAACCAGTCTATCACAGGGCTGACATGTAGAGACAGACAGGCAACCAGTCTATCACAGGGCTGACATGTAGAGACAGACAGGTAACCAGTCTATCACAGGGCCGACATGTAGAGACAGACAGGTAACCAGTCTATCACAGGGCCGACATGTAGAGACAGACAGGTAACCAGTCTATCACAGGGAGACATGTAGAGACAGACAGGTAACCAGTCTATCACAGGGGTACATGTAGAGACAGACAGGTAACCAGTCTATCACAGGGGGACATGTAGAGACAGACAGGTAACCAGTCTATCACAGGGAGACATGTAGAGACAGACAGGTAAGTAGTCTATCACAGGGAGACATGTAGAGACAGACAGGTAACCAGTCTATCACAGGGGGACATGTAGAGACAGACAGGTAACCAGTCTATCACAGGGAGACATGTAGAGACAGACAGGTAACCAGTCTATCACAGGGAGACATGTAAAGACAGACAGGTAACCAGTCTATCACCGGGAGACATGTAGAGACAGACAGGTAACCAGTCTATCACAGGGAGACATGTACAGACAGACAGGTGACCAGTCTATCACAGGGAGACATGTAGAGACAGACAGGTAACCAGTCTATCACAGGGCTGACATTTAGAGACAGACAGGTAACCAATCTATCACATGGAGACATGTGGAGACAGACAGGTAACCAGTCTATCACAGGGAGACATGTAGAGACCGACAGGTAACCAGTCTATCACAGGGGGACATGTAGAGACAGACAGGTAACCAGTCTATCACAGGGAGACATGTAGAGACAGACAGGTAACCAGTCTATCACAGGGGGACATGTAGAGACAGACAGTTAACCAGTCTATCACAGGGAGACATGTAGAGACAGACAGGTAACCAGTCTATCACATGGAGACATGTGGAGACAGACAGGTAACCAGTCTATCACAGGGGGACATGTAGAGACAGACAGGTAACCAGTCTATCACAGGGAGACATATAGAGACAGACAGGTAACCAGTCTATCACAGGGAGACATGTAGAGACAGACAGTTAACCAGTCTATCATAGGGCTGACATGTAGAGACAGACAGGTAACCAGTCTATCACATGGAGACATGTGGAGACAGACACGTAACCAGTCTATCACAGGGAGACATGTAGAGACAGACAGGTAACCAGTCTATCACAGGGCTGACATGTAGAGAGAGACAGGTGACCAGTCTATCACAGGGCTGACATGTAGAGACAGACAGGTAACCAGTCTATCACAGGGCTGACATGTAGAGACAGACAGGTGACCAGTCTATCACAGGGCTGACATGTAGAGACAGACAGGTAACAAGTCTATCACAGGGAGACATGTAGAGACAGACAGGTAACCAGTCTATCACAGGGAGACATGTAGAGACAGACAGGTAACCAGTCTATCACAGGGCTGACATGTAGAGACAGACAGGCAACCACTCTATCACAGGGCTGACATGTAGAGACAGACAGGTAACCAGTCTATCACAGGGCCGACACGTAGAGACAGACAGGTAACCAGTCTATCACAGGGCCGACATGTAGAGACAGACAGGTGACCAGTCTATCACAGGGAGACATGTAGAGACAGACAGGTAACCAGTCTATCACAGGGAGACATGTAGAGACAGACAGGTAACCAGTCTATCACAGGGCTGACATGTAGAGACAGACAGGTAACCAGTCTATCACAGGGAGACATGTAGAGACAGACAGGTAACCAGTCTATCACAGGGAGACATGTAGAGACAGACAGGTGACCAGTCTATCACAGGGAGACATGTAGAGACCGACAGGTAACCAGTCTATCACAGGGGGACATGTAGAGACAGACAGGTAACCAGTCTATCACAGGGAGACATGTAGAGACAGACAGGTAACCAGTCTATCACGGGGCCGACATGTAGAGACAGACAGGTAACCAGTCTATCACAGGGAGACATGTAGAGACAGACAGGTAACCAGTCTATCACGGGGCCGACATGTAGAGACAGACAGGTAACCAGTCTATCACAGGGAGACATGTAGAGACAGACAGGTAACCAGTCTATCACAGGGCCGACATGTAGAGACAGACAGGTAACCAGTCTATCACAGGGCCGACATGTAGAGACAGACAGGTAACCAGTCTATCACAGGGCCGACATGTAGAGACAGACAGGTAACCAGTCTATCACAGGGAGACATGTAGAGACAGACAGGTAACCAGTCTATCACAGGGAGACATGTAGAGACAGACAGGTAACCAGTCTATCATGGGGCCGACATGTAGAGACAGACAGGTAACCAGTCTATCACAGGGGTACATGTAGAGACAGACAGGTAACCAGTCTATCACAGGGGGACATGTAGAGACAGACAGGTAACCAGTCTATCACAGGGAGACATATAGAGACAGACAGGTAACCAGTCTATCACAGGGAGACATGTAGAGACAGACAGGTAACCAATCTATCACAGGGGGACATGTAGAGACAGACAGGTAACCAGTCTATCACAGGGAGACATGTAGAGACAGACAGGTAACCAGTCTATCACAGGGAGACATGTAGAGACAGACAGGTAACCAGTCTATCACAGGGAGACATGTAAAGACAGACAGGTAACCAGTCTATCACAGGGAGACATGTAGAGACAGACAGGTGACCAGTCTATCACAGGGAGACATGTAGAGACAGACAGGTAACCAGTCTATCACAGGGAGACATGTAGAGACAGACAGGTAACCAGTCTATCACAGGGCTGACATGTAGAGACAGACAGGTAACCAGTCTATCACAGGGAGACATGTAGAGACAGACAGGTAACCAGTCTATCACAGGGAGACATGTACAGACAGACAGGTAACCAGTCTATCACAGGGCTGACATGTAGAGACAGACAGGTAACCAGTCTATCACAGGGCTGACATGTAGAGACAGACAGGTAACCAGTCTATCATAGGGCTGACATGTAGAGACAGACAGGTAACCAGTCTATCACATGGAGACATGTGGAGACAGACAGGTAACCAGTCTATCACAGGGAGACATGTAGAGACAGACAGGTAACCAGTCTATCACAGGGAGACATGTAGAGACCGACAGGTAACCAGTCTATCACAGGGGGACATGTAGAGACAGACAGGTAACCAGTCTATCACAGGGCTGACATGTAGAGCCAGACAGGTAACCAGTCTATCACAGGGAGACATGTAGAGACAGACAGGTAACCAGTCTATCACAGGGAGACATGTAGAGACAGACAGGTAACCAGTCTATCACAGGGCTGACATGTAGAGCCAGACAGGTAACCAGTCTATCACAGGGAGACATGTAGAGACAGACAGGTAACCAGTCTATCACAGGGAGACATGTAGAGACAGACAGGTAACCAGTCTATCACAGGGAGACATGTAGAGACAGACAGGTAACCAGTCTATCACAGGGAGACATGTAAAGACAGACAGGTAACCAGTCTATCACAGGGAGACATGTAGAGACAGACAGGTGACCAGTCTATCACAGGGAGACATGTAGAGACAGACAGGTAACCAGTCTATCACAGGGAGACATGTAGAGACAGACAGGTAACCAGTCTATCACAGGGCTGACATGTAGAGACAGACAGGTAACCAGTCTATCACAGGGAGACATGTAGAGACAGACAGGTAACCAGTCTATCACAGGGAGACATGGAGAGACAGACAGGTAACCAGTCTATCACAGGGAGACATGTAAAGACAGACAGGTAACCAGTCTATCACAGGGCTGACATGTAGAGACAGACAGGCAACCACTCTATCACAGGGCTGACATGTAGAGACAGACAGGTAACCAGTCTATCACAGGGCCGACACGTAGAGACAGACAGGTAACCAGTCTATCACAGGGCCGACATGTAGAGACAGACAGGTGACCAGTCTATCACAGGGAGACATGTAGAGACAGACAGGTAACCAGTCTATCACAGGGAGACATGTAGAGACAGACAGGTAACCAGTCTATCACAGGGCTGACATGTAGAGACAGACAGGTAACCAGTCTATCACAGGGAGACATGTAGAGACAGACAGGTAACCAGTCTATCACAGGGAGACATGTAGAGACAGACAGGTGACCAGTCTATCACAGGGAGACATGTAGAGACCGACAGGTAACCAGTCTATCACAGGGGGACATGTAGAGACAGACAGGTAACCAGTCTATCACAGGGAGACATGTAGAGACAGACAGGTAACCAGTCTATCACGGGGCCGACATGTAGAGACAGACAGGTAACCAGTCTATCACAGGGAGACATGTAGAGACAGACAGGTAACCAGTCTATCACGGGGCCGACATGTAGAGACAGACAGGTAACCAGTCTATCACAGGGAGACATGTAGAGACAGACAGGTAACCAGTCTATCACAGGGCCGACATGTAGAGACAGACAGGTAACCAGTCTATCACAGGGCCGACATGTAGAGACAGACAGGTAACCAGTCTATCACAGGGCCGACATGTAGAGACAGACAGGTAACCAGTCTATCACAGGGAGACATGTAGAGACAGACAGGTAACCAGTCTATCACAGGGAGACATGTAGAGACAGACAGGTAACCAGTCTATCATGGGGCCGACATGTAGAGACAGACAGGTAACCAGTCTATCACAGGGGTACATGTAGAGACAGACAGGTAACCAGTCTATCACAGGGGGACATGTAGAGACAGACAGGTAACCAGTCTATCACAGGGAGACATATAGAGACAGACAGGTAACCAGTCTATCACAGGGAGACATGTAGAGACAGACAGGTAACCAATCTATCACAGGGGGACATGTAGAGACAGACAGGTAACCAGTCTATCACAGGGAGACATGTAGAGACAGACAGGTAACCAGTCTATCACAGGGAGACATGTAGAGACAGACAGGTAACCAGTCTATCACAGGGAGACATGTAAAGACAGACAGGTAACCAGTCTATCACAGGGAGACATGTAGAGACAGACAGGTGACCAGTCTATCACAGGGAGACATGTAGAGACAGACAGGTAACCAGTCTATCACAGGGAGACATGTAGAGACAGACAGGTAACCAGTCTATCACAGGGCTGACATGTAGAGACAGACAGGTAACCAGTCTATCACAGGGAGACATGTAGAGACAGACAGGTAACCAGTCTATCACAGGGAGACATGTACAGACAGACAGGTAACCAGTCTATCACAGGGCTGACATGTAGAGACAGACAGGTAACCAGTCTATCACAGGGCTGACATGTAGAGACAGACAGGTAACCAGTCTATCATAGGGCTGACATGTAGAGACAGACAGGTAACCAGTCTATCACATGGAGACATGTGGAGACAGACAGGTAACCAGTCTATCACAGGGAGACATGTAGAGACAGACAGGTAACCAGTCTATCACAGGGAGACATGTAGAGACCGACAGGTAACCAGTCTATCACAGGGGGACATGTAGAGACAGACAGGTAACCAGTCTATCACAGGGCTGACATGTAGAGCCAGACAGGTAACCAGTCTATCACAGGGAGACATGTAGAGACAGACAGGTAACCAGTCTATCACAGGGAGACATGTAGAGACAGACAGGTAACCAGTCTATCACAGGGAGACATGTAGAGACAGACAGGTAACCAGTCTATCACAGGGAGACATGTAAAGACAGACAGGTAACCAGTCTATCACAGGGAGACATGTAGAGACAGACAGGTGACCAGTCTATCACAGGGAGACATGTAGAGACAGACAGGTAACCAGTCTATCACAGGGAGACATGTAGAGACAGACAGGTAACCAGTCTATCACAGGGCTGACATGTAGAGACAGACAGGTAACCAGTCTATCACAGGGAGACATGTAGAGACAGACAGGTAACCAGTCTATCACAGGGAGACATGGAGAGACAGACAGGTAACCAGTCTATCACAGGGAGACATGTAAAGACAGACAGGTAACCAGTCTATCACAGGGAGACATGTAGAGACAGACAGGTGACCAGTCTATCACAGGGAGACATGTAGAGACAGACAGGTAACCAGTCTATCACAGGGGGACATGTAGAGACAGACAGGTAACCAGTCTATCACAGGGAGACATGTAGAGACAGACAGGTAACCAGTCTATCACAGGGAGACATGTAGAGACCGACAGGTAACCAGTCTTTCACAGGGGGACATGTAGAGACAGACAGGTAACCAGTCTATCACAGGGAGACATGTAGAGACAGACAGGTAACCAGTCTATCACAGGAAGACATGTAGAGACAGACAGGTAACCAGTCTATCACGGGGCCGACATTTAGAGACAGACAGGTAACCAGTCTATCACAGGGAGACATGTAGAGACAGACAGGTAACCAGTCTATCACAGGGAGACATGTAGAGACAGACAGGTAACCAGTCTATCACAGGGAGACATGTAGAGACAGACAGGTAACCAGTCTATCACAGGGCTGACATGTAGAGACAGACAGGTAACCAGTCTATCACAGGGAGACATGTAGAGACAGACAGGTAACCAGTCTATCACAGGGAGACATGGAGAGACAGACAGGTAACCAGTCTATCACAGGGAGACATGTAAAGACAGACAGGTAACCAGTCTATCACAGGGAGACATGTAGAGACAGACAGGTGACCAGTCTATCACAGGGAGACATGTAGAGACAGACAGGTAACCAGTCTATCACAGGGGGACATGTAGAGACAGACAGGTAACCAGTCTATCACAGGGAGACATGTAGAGACAGACAGGTAACCAGTCTATCACAGGGAGACATGTAGAGACCGACAGGTAACCAGTCTTTCACAGGGGGACATGTAGAGACAGACAGGTAACCATTCTATCACAGGGAGACATGTAGAGACAGACAGGTAACCAGTCTATCACAGGAAGACATGTAGAGACAGACAGGTAACCAGTCTATCACGGGGCCGACATTTAGAGACAGACAGGTAACCAGTCTATCACAGGGAGACATGTAGAGACAGACAGGTAACCAGTCTATCACAGGGAGACATGTAGAGACAGACAGGTAACCAGTCTATCACAGGGAGACATGTAGAGACAGACAGGTAACCAGTCTATCACAGGGCTGACATGTAGAGACAGACAGGTAACCAGTCTATCACAGGGAGACATGTAGAGACAGACAGGTAACCAGTCTATCACAGGGAGACATGTAGAGACAGACAGGTGACCAGTCTATCACAGGGAGACATGTAGAGACCGACAGGTAACCAGTCTATCACAGGGGGACATGTAGAGACAGACAGGTAACCAGTCTATCACAGGGAGACATGTAGAGACAGACAGGTAACCAGTCTATCACGGGGCCGACATGTAGAGACAGACAGGTAACCAGTCTATCACAGGGAGACATGTAGAGACAGACAGGTAACCAGTCTATCACGGGGCCGACATGTAGAGACAGACAGGTAACCAGTCTATCACAGGGAGACATGTAGAGACAGACAGGTAACCAGTCTATCACAGGGCCGACATGTAGAGACAGACAGGTAACCAGTCTATCACAGGGCCGACATGTAGAGACAGACAGGTAACCAGTCTATCACAGGGCCGACATGTAGAGACAGACAGGTAACCAGTCTATCACAGGGAGACATGTAGAGACAGACAGGTAACCAGTCTATCACAGGGAGACATGTAGAGACAGACAGGTAACCAGTCTATCATGGGGCCGACATGTAGAGACAGACAGGTAACCAGTCTATCACAGGGGTACATGTAGAGACAGACAGGTAACCAGTCTATCACAGGGGGACATGTAGAGACAGACAGGTAACCAGTCTATCACAGGGAGACATATAGAGACAGACAGGTAACCAGTCTATCACAGGGAGACATGTAGAGACAGACAGGTAACCAATCTATCACAGGGGGACATGTAGAGACAGACAGGTAACCAGTCTATCACAGGGAGACATGTAGAGACAGACAGGTAACCAGTCTATCACAGGGAGACATGTAGAGACAGACAGGTAACCAGTCTATCACAGGGAGACATGTAAAGACAGACAGGTAACCAGTCTATCACAGGGAGTCATGTAGAGACAGACAGGTGACCAGTCTATCACAGGGAGACATGTAGAGACAGACAGGTAACCAGTCTATCACAGGGAGACATGTAGAGACAGACAGGTAACCAGTCTATCACAGGGCTGACATGTAGAGACAGACAGGTAACCAGTCTATCACAGGGAGACATGTAGAGACAGACAGGTAACCAGTCTATCACAGGGAGACATGTACAGACAGACAGGTAACCAGTCTATCACAGGGCTGACATGTAGAGACAGACAGGTAACCAGTCTATCACAGGGCTGACATGTAGAGACAGACAGGTAACCAGTCTATCATAGGGCTGACATGTAGAGACAGACAGGTAACCAGTCTATCACATGGAGACATGTGGAGACAGACAGGTAACCAGTCTATCACAGGGAGACATGTAGAGACAGACAGGTAACCAGTCTATCACAGGGAGACATGTAGAGACCGACAGGTAACCAGTCTATCACAGGGGGACATGTAGAGACAGACAGGTAACCAGTCTATCACAGGGCTGACATGTAGAGCCAGACAGGTAACCAGTCTATCACAGGGAGACATGTAGAGACAGACAGGTAACCAGTCTATCACAGGGAGACATGTAGAGACAGACAGGTAACCAGTCTATCACAGGGAGACATGTAGAGACAGACAGGTAACCAGTCTATCACAGGGAGACATGTAAAGACAGACAGGTAACCAGTCTATCACAGGGAGACATGTAGAGACAGACAGGTGACCAGTCTATCACAGGGAGACATGTAGAGACAGACAGGTAACCAGTCTATCACAGGGAGACATGTAGAGACAGACAGGTAACCAGTCTATCACAGGGCTGACATGTAGAGACAGACAGGTAACCAGTCTATCACAGGGAGACATGTAGAGACAGACAGGTAACCAGTCTATCACAGGGAGACATGGAGAGACAGACAGGTAACCAGTCTATCACAGGGAGACATGTAAAGACAGACAGGTAACCAGTCTATCACAGGGAGACATGTAGAGACAGACAGGTGACCAGTCTATCACAGGGAGACATGTAGAGACAGACAGGTAACCAGTCTATCACAGGGGGACATGTAGAGACAGACAGGTAACCAGTCTATCACAGGGAGACATGTAGAGACAGACAGGTAACCAGTCTATCACAGGGAGACATGTAGAGACCGACAGGTAACCAGTCTTTCACAGGGGGACATGTAGAGACAGACAGGTAACCAGTCTATCACAGGGAGACATGTAGAGACAGACAGGTAACCAGTCTATCACAGGAAGACATGTAGAGACAGACAGGTAACCAGTCTATCACGGGGCCGACATTTAGAGACAGACAGGTAACCAGTCTATCACAGGGAGACATGTAGAGACAGACAGGTAACCAGTCTATCACAGGGCTGACATGTAGAGACAGACAGGTGACCAGTCTATCACAGGGCTGACATGTAGAGAGAGACAGGTGACCAGTCTATCACAGGGCTGACATGTAGAGACAGACAGGTAACCAGTCTATCACAGGGAGACATGTAGAGACAGACAGGTAACCAGTCTATCACAGGGAGACATGTAGAGACAGACAGGTAACCAGTCTATCACAGGGGGACATGTAGAGACAGACAGGTAACTGGTCTATCACAGGGAGACATGTAGAGACAGACAGGTAACCAGTCTATCACAGGGAGACATGTAGAGACAGACAGGTAACCAGTCTATCACAGGGAGACATGTAAAGACAGACAGGTAACCAGTCTATCACAGGGAGACATGTAGAGACAGACAGGTGACCAGTCTATCACAGGGAGACATGTAGAGACAGACAGGTAACCAGTCTATCACAGGGCTGACATGTAGAGACAGACAGGTGACCAGTCTATCACAGGGCTGACATGTAGAGAGAGACAGGTGACCAGTCTATCACAGGGCTGACATGTAGAGACAGACAGGTAACCAGTCTATCACAGGGAGACATGTAGAGACAGACAGGTAACCAGTCTATCACAGGGAGACATGTAGAGACAGACAGGTAACCAGTCTATCACAGGGGGACATGTAGAGACAGACAGGTAACTGGTCTATCACAGGGAGACATGTAGAGACAGACAGGTAACCAGTCTATCACAGGGAGACATGTAGAGACAGACAGGTAACCAGTCTATCACAGGGAGACATGTAAAGACAGACAGGTAACCAGTCTATCACAGGGAGACATGTAGAGACAGACAGGTGACCAGTCTATCACAGGGAGACATGTAGAGACAGACAGGTAACCAGTCTATCACAGGGAGACATGTAGAGACAGACAGGTGACCAGTCTATCACAGGGAGACATGTAGAGACAGACAGGTAACCAGTCTATCACAGGGAGACATGTAGAGACAGACAGGTAACCAGTCTATCACAGGGCTGACATGTAGAGACAGACAGGTAACCAGTCTATCACAGGGAGACATGTAGAGACAGACAGGTAACCAGTCTATCACAGGGAGACATGTACAGACAGACAGGTAACCAGTCTATCACAGGGCTGACATGTAGAGACAGACAGGTAACCAGTCTATCACAGGGCTGACATGTAGAGACAGACAGGTAACCAGTCTATCATAGGGCTGACATGTAGAGACAGACAGGTAACCAGTCTATCACATGGAGACATGTGGAGACAGACAGGTAACCAGTCTATCACAGGGAGACATGTAGAGACAGACAGGTAACCAGTCTATCACAGGGAGACATGTAGAGACCGACAGGTAACCAGTCTATCACAGGGGGACATGTAGAGACAGACATGTAACCAGTCTATCACAGGGCTGACATGTAGAGCCAGACAGGTAACCAGTCTATCACAGGGAGACATGTAGAGACAGACAGGTAACCAGTCTATCACAGGGAGACATGTAGAGACAGACAGGTAACCAGTCTATCACAGGGAGACATGTAGAGACAGACAGGTAACCAGTCTATCACAGGGAGACATGTAAAGACAGACAGGTAACCAGTCTATCACAGGGAGACATGTAGAGACAGACAGGTGACCAGTCTATCACAGGGAGACATGTAGAGACAGACAGGTAACCAGTCTATCACAGGGAGACATGTAGAGACAGACAGGTAACCAGTCTATCACAGGGCTGACATGTAGAGACAGACAGGTAACCAGTCTATCACAGGGAGACATGTAGAGACAGACAGGTAACCAGTCTATCACAGGGAGACATGGAGAGACAGACAGGTAACCAGTCTATCACAGGGAGACATGTAAAGACAGACAGGTAACCAGTCTATCACAGGGAGACATGTAGAGACAGACAGGTGACCAGTCTATCACAGGGAGACATGTAGAGACAGACAGGTAACCAGTCTATCACAGGGGGACATGTAGAGACAGACAGGTAACCAGTCTATCACAGGGAGACATGTAGAGACAGACAGGTAACCAGTCTATCACAGGGAGACATGTAGAGACCGACAGGTAACCAGTCTTTCACAGGGGGACATGTAGAGACAGACAGGTAACCAGTCTATCACAGGGAGACATGTAGAGACAGACAGGTAACTAGTCTATCACAGGGAGACATGTAGAGACAGACAGGTAACCAGTCTATCACGGGGCCGACATTTAGAGACAGACAGGTAACCAGTCTATCACAGGGAGACATGTAGAGACAGACAGGTAACCAGTCTATCACAGGGAGACATGTAGAGACAGACAGGTAACCAGTCTATCACAGGGAGACATGTAGAGACAGACAGGTAACCAGTCTATCACAGGGAGACATGTAGAGACAGACAGGTAACCAGTCTATCACAGGGCCGACATGTAGAGACAGACAGGTAACCAGTCTATCACAGGGCCGACATGTAGAGACAGACAGGTAACCAGTCTATCACAGGGCCGACATGTAGAGACAGACAGGTAACCAGTCTATCACAGGGAGACATGTAGAGACAGACAGGTAACCAGTCTATCACAGGGAGACATGTAGAGACAGACAGGTAACCAGTCTATCATGGGGCCGACATGTAGAGACAGACAGGTAACCAGTCTATCACAGGGGTACATGTAGAGACAGACAGGTAACCAGTCTATCACAGGGGGACATGTAGAGACAGACAGGTAACCAGTCTATCACAGGGAGACATATAGAGACAGACAGGTAACCAGTCTATCACAGGGAGACATGTAGAGACAGACAGGTAACCAATCTATCACAGGGGGACATGTAGAGACAGACAGGTAACCAGTCTATCACAGGGAGACATGTAGAGACAGACAGGTAACCAGTCTATCACAGGGAGACATGTAGAGACAGACAGGTAACCAGTCTATCACAGGGAGACATGTAAAGACAGACAGGTAACCAGTCTATCACAGGGAGTCATGTAGAGACAGACAGGTGACCAGTCTATCACAGGGAGACATGTAGAGACAGACAGGTAACCAGTCTATCACAGGGAGACATGTAGAGACAGACAGGTAACCAGTCTATCACAGGGCTGACATGTAGAGACAGACAGGTAACCAGTCTATCACAGGGAGACATGTAGAGACAGACAGGTAACCAGTCTATCACAGGGAGACATGTACAGACAGACAGGTAACCAGTCTATCACAGGGCTGACATGTAGAGACAGACAGGTAACCAGTCTATCACAGGGCTGACATGTAGAGACAGACAGGTAACCAGTCTATCATAGGGCTGACATGTAGAGACAGACAGGTAACCAGTCTATCACATGGAGACATGTGGAGACAGACAGGTAACCAGTCTATCACAGGGAGACATGTAGAGACAGACAGGTAACCAGTCTATCACAGGGAGACATGTAGAGACCGACAGGTAACCAGTCTATCACAGGGGGACATGTAGAGACAGACAGGTAACCAGTCTATCACAGGGCTGACATGTAGAGCCAGACAGGTAACCAGTCTATCACAGGGAGACATGTAGAGACAGACAGGTAACCAGTCTATCACAGGGAGACATGTAGAGACAGACAGGTAACCAGTCTATCACAGGGAGACATGTAGAGACAGACAGGTAACCAGTCTATCACAGGGAGACATGTAAAGACAGACAGGTAACCAGTCTATCACAGGGAGACATGTAGAGACAGACAGGTGACCAGTCTATCACAGGGAGACATGTAGAGACAGACAGGTAACCAGTCTATCACAGGGAGACATGTAGAGACAGACAGGTAACCAGTCTATCACAGGGCTGACATGTAGAGACAGACAGGTAACCAGTCTATCACAGGGAGACATGTAGAGACAGACAGGTAACCAGTCTATCACAGGGAGACATGGAGAGACAGACAGGTAACCAGTCTATCACAGGGAGACATGTAAAGACAGACAGGTAACCAGTCTATCACAGGGAGACATGTAGAGACAGACAGGTGACCAGTCTATCACAGGGAGACATGTAGAGACAGACAGGTAACCAGTCTATCACAGGGGGACATGTAGAGACAGACAGGTAACCAGTCTATCACAGGGAGACATGTAGAGACAGACAGGTAACCAGTCTATCACAGGGAGACATGTAGAGACCGACAGGTAACCAGTCTTTCACAGGGGGACATGTAGAGACAGACAGGTAACCAGTCTATCACAGGGAGACATGTAGAGACAGACAGGTAACCAGTCTATCACAGGAAGACATGTAGAGACAGACAGGTAACCAGTCTATCACGGGGCCGACATTTAGAGACAGACAGGTAACCAGTCTATCACAGGGAGACATGTAGAGACAGACAGGTAACCAGTCTATCACAGGGCTGACATGTAGAGACAGACAGGTGACCAGTCTATCACAGGGCTGACATGTAGAGAGAGACAGGTGACCAGTCTATCACAGGGCTGACATGTAGAGACAGACAGGTAACCAGTCTATCACAGGGAGACATGTAGAGACAGACAGGTAACCAGTCTATCACAGGGAGACATGTAGAGACAGACAGGTAACCAGTCTATCACAGGGGGACATGTAGAGACAGACAGGTAACTGGTCTATCACAGGGAGACATGTAGAGACAGACAGGTAACCAGTCTATCACAGGGAGACATGTAGAGACAGACAGGTAACCAGTCTATCACAGGGAGACATGTAAAGACAGACAGGTAACCAGTCTATCACAGGGAGACATGTAGAGACAGACAGGTGACCAGTCTATCACAGGGAGACATGTAGAGACAGACAGGTAACCAGTCTATCACAGGGAGACATGTAGAGACAGACAGGTAACCAGTCTATCACAGGGAGACATGTAGAGACAGACAGGTAACCAGTCTATCACAGGGAGACATGTAGAGACAGACAGGTGACCAGTCTATCACAGGGAGACATGTAGAGACCGACAGGTAACCAGTCTATCACAGGGGGACATGTAGAGACAGACAGGTAACCAGTCTATCACAGGGAGACATGTAGAGACAGACAGGTAACCAGTCTATCACGGGGCCGACATGTAGAGACAGACAGGTAACCAGTCTATCACAGGGGGACATGTAGAGACAGACAGGTAACCAGTCTATCACAGGGAGACATGTAGAGACAGACAGGTAACCAGTCTATCACAGGGAGACATGTAGAGACAGACAGGTAACCAGTCTATCACGGGGCCGACATTTAGAGACAGACAGGTAACCAGTCTATCACAGGGAGACATGTAGAGACAGACAGGTAACCAGTCTATCACAGGGCTGACATGTAGAGACAGACAGGTGACCAGTCTATCACAGGGCTGACATGTAGAGAGAGACAGGTGACCAGTCTATCACAGGGCTGACATGTAGAGACAGACAGGTAACCAGTCTATCACAGGGAGACATGTAGAGACAGACAGGTAACCAGTCTATCACAGGGAGACATGTAGAGACAGACAGGTAACCAGTCTATCACAGGGAGACATGTAGAGACAGACAGGTGACCAGTCTATCACAGGGAGACATGTAGAGACAGACAGGTAACCAGTCTATCACAGGGAGACATGTAGAGACAGACAGGTAACCAGTCTATCACAGGGAGACATGTAGAGACAGACAGGTAACCAGTCTATCACAGGGAGACATGTAGAGACAGACAGGTGACCAGTCTATCACAGGGAGACATGTAGAGACCGACAGGTAACCAGTCTATCACAGGGGGACATGTAGAGACAGACAGGTAACCAGTCTATCACAGGGAGACATGTAGAGACAGACAGGTAACCAGTCTATCACGGGGCCGACATGTAGAGACAGACAGGTAACCAGTCTATCACAGGGAGACATGTAGAGACAGACAGGTAACCAGTCTATCACAGGGCCGACATGTAGAGACAGACAGGTAACCAGTCTATCACAGGGAGACATGTAGAGACAGACAGGTAACCAGTCTATCACAGGGCCGACATGTAGAGACAGACAGGTAACCAGTCTATCACGGGGCCGACATGTAGAGACAGACAGGTAACCAGTCTATCACAGGGGGACATGTAGAGACAGACAGGTAACCAGTCTATCACAGGGAGACATGTAGAGACCGACAGGTAACCAGTCTATCACAGGGGGACATGTAGAGACAGACAGGTAACCAGTCTATCACAGGGAGACATGTAGAGACAGACAGGTAACCAGTCTATCACAGGGAGACATGTAGAGACAGACAGGTAACCAGTCTATCACAGGGAGACATGGAGAGACAGACAGGTAACCAGTCTATCACAGGGAGACATGTAAAGACAGACAGGTAACCAGTCTATCACAGGGAGACATGTAGAGACAGACAGGTGACCAGTCTATCACAGGGAGACATGTAGAGACAGACAGGTAACCAGTCTATCACAGGGGGACATGTAGAGACAGACAGGTAACCAGTCTATCACAGGGAGACATGTAGAGACAGACAGGTAACCAGTCTATCACAGGGAGACATGTAGAGACCGACAGGTAACCAGTCTTTCACAGGGGGACATGTAGAGACAGACAGGTAACCAGTCTATCACAGGGAGACATGTAGAGACAGACAGGTAACCAGTCTATCACAGGGAGACATGTAGAGACAGACAGGTGACCAGTCTATCACAGGGAGACATGTAGAGACAGACAGGTAACCAGTCTATCACAGGGAGACATGTAGAGACAGACAGGTAACCAGTCTATCACAGGGCTGACATGTAGAGACAGACAGGTAACCAGTCTATCACAGGGAGACATGTAGAGACAGACAGGTAACCAGTCTATCACAGGGAGACATGTACAGACAGACAGGTAACCAGTCTATCACAGGGCTGACATGTAGAGACAGACAGGTAACCAGTCTATCACAGGGCTGACATGTAGAGACAGACAGGTAACCAGTCTATCATAGGGCTGACATGTAGAGACAGACAGGTAACCAGTCTATCACATGGAGACATGTGGAGACAGACAGGTAACCAGTCTATCACAGGGAGACATGTAGAGACAGACAGGTAACCAGTCTATCACAGGGAGACATGTAGAGACCGACAGGTAACCAGTCTATCACAGGGGGACATGTAGAGACAGACAGGTAACCAGTCTATCACAGGGCTGACATGTAGAGCCAGACAGGTAACCAGTCTATCACAGGGAGACATGTAGAGACAGACAGGTAACCAGTCTATCACAGGGAGACATGTAGAGACAGACAGGTAACCAGTCTATCACAGGGAGACATGTAGAGACAGACAGGTAACCAGTCTATCACAGGGAGACATGTAAAGACAGACAGGTAACCAGTCTATCACAGGGAGACATGTAGAGACAGACAGGTGACCATTCTATCACAGGGAGACATGTAGAGACAGACAGGTAACCAGTCTATCACAGGGAGACATGTAGAGACAGACAGGTAACCAGTCTATCACAGGGCTGACATGTAGAGACAGACAGGTAACCTGTCTATCACAGGGAGACATGTAGAGACAGACAGGTAACCAGTCTATCACAGGGAGACATGTAGAGACAGACAGGTGACCAGTCTATCACAGGGAGACATGTAGAGACAGACAGGTAACCAGTCTATCACAGGGCTGACATGTAGAGACAGACAGGTAACCAATCTATCACATGGAGACATGTGGAGACAGACAGGTAACCAGTCTATCACAGGGAGACATGTAGAGACCGACAGGTAACCAGTCTATCACAGGGGGACATGTAGAGACAGACAGGTAACCAGTCTATCACAGGGAGACATGTAGAGACAGACAGGTAACCAGTCTATCACAGGGAGACATGTAGAGACAGACAGGTAACCAGTCTATCACAGGGAGACATGGAGAGACAGACAGGTAACCAGTCTATCACAGGGAGACATGTAAAGACAGACAGGTAACCAGTCTATCACAGGGAGACATGTAGAGACAGACAGGTGACCAGTCTATCACAGGGAGACATGTAGAGACAGACAGGTAACCAGTCTATCACAGGGGGACATGTAGAGACAGACAGGTAACCAGTCTATCACAGGGAGACATGTAGAGACAGACAGGTAACCAGTCTATCACAGGGAGACATGTAGAGACCGACAGGTAACCAGTCTTTCACAGGGGGACATGTAGAGACAGACAGGTAACCAGTCTATCACAGGGAGACATGTAGAGACAGACAGGTAACCAGTCTATCACAGGGAGACATGTAGAGACAGACAGGTAACCAGTCTATCACGGGGCCGACATTTAGAGACAGACAGGTAACCAGTCTATCACAGGGAGACATGTAGAGACAGACAGGTAACCAGTCTATCACAGGGCTGACATGTAGAGACAGACAGGTGACCAGTCTATCACAGGGCTGACATGTAGAGAGAGACAGGTGACCAGTCTATCACAGGGCTGACATGTAGAGACAGACAGGTAACCAGTCTATCACAGGGAGACATGTAGAGACAGACAGGTAACCAGTCTATCACAGGGAGACATGTAGAGACAGACAGGTAACCAGTCTATCACAGGGGGACATGTAGAGACAGACAGGTAACTGGTCTATCACAGGGAGACATGTAGAGACAGACAGGTAACCAGTCTATCACAGGGAGACATGTAGAGACAGACAGGTAACCAGTCTATCACAGGGAGACATGTAAAGACAGACAGGTAACCAGTCTATCACAGGGAGACATGTAGAGACAGACAGGTGACCAGTCTATCACAGGGAGACATGTAGAGACAGACAGGTAACCAGTCTATCACAGGGAGACATGTAGAGACAGACAGGTAACCAGTCTATCACAGGGCTGACATGTAGAGACAGACAGGTAACCAGTCTATCACAGGGAGACATGTAGAGACAGACAGGTAACCAGTCTATCACAGGGGGACATGTAGAGACAGACAGGTAACCAGTCTATCACAGGGAGACATGTAGAGACAGACAGGTAACCAGTCTATCACAGGGAGACATGTAGAGACCGACAGGTAACCAGTCTTTCACAGGGGGACATGTAGAGACAGACAGGTAACCAGTCTATCACAGGGAGACATGTAGAGACAGACAGGTAACCAGTCTATCACAGGGAGACATGTAGAGACAGACAGGTAACCAGTCTATCACAGGGAGACATGTAGAGACAGACAGGTGACCAGTCTATCACAGGGAGACATGTAGAGACCGACAGGTAACCAGTCTATCACAGGGGGACATGTAGAGACAGACAGGTAACCAGTCTATCACAGGGAGACATGTAGAGACAGACAGGTAACCAGTCTATCACGGGGCCGACATGTAGAGACAGACAGGTAACCAGTCTATCACAGGGGGACATGTAGAGACAGACAGGTAACCAGTCTATCACAGGGAGACATGTAGAGACAGACAGGTAACCAGTCTATCACAGGGAGACATGTAGAGACAGACAGGTAACCAGTCTATCACGGGGCCGACATTTAGAGACAGACAGGTAACCAGTCTATCACAGGGAGACATGTAGAGACAGACAGGTAACCAGTCTATCACAGGGCTGACATGTAGAGACAGACAGGTGACCAGTCTATCACAGGGCTGACATGTAGAGAGAGACAGGTGACCAGTCTATCACAGGGCTGACATGTAGAGACAGACAGGTAACCAGTCTATCACAGGGAGACATGTAGAGACAGACAGGTAACCAGTCTATCACAGGGAGACATGTAGAGACAGACAGGTAACCAGTCTATCACAGGGAGACATGTAGAGACAGACAGGTGACCAGTCTATCACAGGGAGACATGTAGAGACAGACAGGTAACCAGTCTATCACAGGGAGACATGTAGAGACAGACAGGTAACCAGTCTATCACAGGGAGACATGTAGAGACAGACAGGTAACCAGTCTATCACAGGGAGACATGTAGAGACAGACAGGTGACCAGTCTATCACAGGGAGACATGTAGAGACCGACAGGTAACCAGTCTATCACAGGGGGACATGTAGAGACAGACAGGTAACCAGTCTATCACAGGGAGACATGTAGAGACAGACAGGTAACCAGTCTATCACGGGGCCGACATGTAGAGACAGACAGGTAACCAGTCTATCACAGGGAGACATGTAGAGACAGACAGGTAACCAGTCTATCACAGGGCCGACATGTAGAGACAGACAGGTAACCAGTCTATCACAGGGAGACATGTAGAGACAGACAGGTAACCAGTCTATCACAGGGCCGACATGTAGAGACAGACAGGTAACCAGTCTATCACGGGGCCGACATGTAGAGACAGACAGGTAACCAGTCTATCACAGGGGGACATGTAGAGACAGACAGGTAACCAGTCTATCACAGGGAGACATGTAGAGACCGACAGGTAACCAGTCTATCACAGGGGGACATGTAGAGACAGACAGGTAACCAGTCTATCACAGGGAGACATGTAGAGACAGACAGGTAACCAGTCTATCACAGGGAGACATGTAGAGACAGACAGGTAACCAGTCTATCACAGGGAGACATGGAGAGACAGACAGGTAACCAGTCTATCACAGGGAGACATGTAAAGACAGACAGGTAACCAGTCTATCACAGGGAGACATGTAGAGACAGACAGGTGACCAGTCTATCACAGGGAGACATGTAGAGACAGACAGGTAACCAGTCTATCACAGGGGGACATGTAGAGACAGACAGGTAACCAGTCTATCACAGGGAGACATGTAGAGACAGACAGGTAACCAGTCTATCACAGGGAGACATGTAGAGACCGACAGGTAACCAGTCTTTCACAGGGGGACATGTAGAGACAGACAGGTAACCAGTCTATCACAGGGAGACATGTAGAGACAGACAGGTAACCAGTCTATCACAGGGAGACATGTAGAGACAGACAGGTGACCAGTCTATCACAGGGAGACATGTAGAGACAGACAGGTAACCAGTCTATCACAGGGAGACATGTAGAGACAGACAGGTAACCAGTCTATCACAGGGCTGACATGTAGAGACAGACAGGTAACCAGTCTATCACAGGGAGACATGTAGAGACAGACAGGTAACCAGTCTATCACAGGGAGACATGTACAGACAGACAGGTAACCAGTCTATCACAGGGCTGACATGTAGAGACAGACAGGTAACCAGTCTATCACAGGGCTGACATGTAGAGACAGACAGGTAACCAGTCTATCATAGGGCTGACATGTAGAGACAGACAGGTAACCAGTCTATCACATGGAGACATGTGGAGACAGACAGGTAACCAGTCTATCACAGGGAGACATGTAGAGACAGACAGGTAACCAGTCTATCACAGGGAGACATGTAGAGACCGACAGGTAACCAGTCTATCACAGGGGGACATGTAGAGACAGACAGGTAACCAGTCTATCACAGGGCTGACATGTAGAGCCAGACAGGTAACCAGTCTATCACAGGGAGACATGTAGAGACAGACAGGTAACCAGTCTATCACAGGGAGACATGTAGAGACAGACAGGTAACCAGTCTATCACAGGGAGACATGTAGAGACAGACAGGTAACCAGTCTATCACAGGGAGACATGTAAAGACAGACAGGTAACCAGTCTATCACAGGGAGACATGTAGAGACAGACAGGTGACCATTCTATCACAGGGAGACATGTAGAGACAGACAGGTAACCAGTCTATCACAGGGAGACATGTAGAGACAGACAGGTAACCAGTCTATCACAGGGCTGACATGTAGAGACAGACAGGTAACCTGTCTATCACAGGGAGACATGTAGAGACAGACAGGTAACCAGTCTATCACAGGGAGACATGTAGAGACAGACAGGTGACCAGTCTATCACAGGGAGACATGTAGAGACAGACAGGTAACCAGTCTATCACAGGGCTGACATGTAGAGACAGACAGGTAACCAATCTATCACATGGAGACATGTGGAGACAGACAGGTAACCAGTCTATCACAGGGAGACATGTAGAGACCGACAGGTAACCAGTCTATCACAGGGGGACATGTAGAGACAGACAGGTAACCAGTCTATCACAGGGAGACATGTAGAGACAGACAGGTAACCAGTCTATCACAGGGAGACATGTAGAGACAGACAGGTAACCAGTCTATCACAGGGAGACATGGAGAGACAGACAGGTAACCAGTCTATCACAGGGAGACATGTAAAGACAGACAGGTAACCAGTCTATCACAGGGAGACATGTAGAGACAGACAGGTGACCAGTCTATCACAGGGAGACATGTAGAGACAGACAGGTAACCAGTCTATCACAGGGGGACATGTAGAGACAGACAGGTAACCAGTCTATCACAGGGAGACATGTAGAGACAGACAGGTAACCAGTCTATCACAGGGAGACATGTAGAGACCGACAGGTAACCAGTCTTTCACAGGGGGACATGTAGAGACAGACAGGTAACCAGTCTATCACAGGGAGACATGTAGAGACAGACAGGTAACCAGTCTATCACAGGGAGACATGTAGAGACAGACAGGTAACCAGTCTATCACGGGGCCGACATTTAGAGACAGACAGGTAACCAGTCTATCACAGGGAGACATGTAGAGACAGACAGGTAACCAGTCTATCACAGGGCTGACATGTAGAGACAGACAGGTGACCAGTCTATCACAGGGCTGACATGTAGAGAGAGACAGGTGACCAGTCTATCACAGGGCTGACATGTAGAGACAGACAGGTAACCAGTCTATCACAGGGAGACATGTAGAGACAGACAGGTAACCAGTCTATCACAGGGAGACATGTAGAGACAGACAGGTAACCAGTCTATCACAGGGGGACATGTAGAGACAGACAGGTAACTGGTCTATCACAGGGAGACATGTAGAGACAGACAGGTAACCAGTCTATCACAGGGAGACATGTAGAGACAGACAGGTAACCAGTCTATCACAGGGAGACATGTAAAGACAGACAGGTAACCAGTCTATCACAGGGAGACATGTAGAGACAGACAGGTGACCAGTCTATCACAGGGAGACATGTAGAGACAGACAGGTAACCAGTCTATCACAGGGAGACATGTAGAGACAGACAGGTAACCAGTCTATCACAGGGCTGACATGTAGAGACAGACAGGTAACCAGTCTATCACAGGGAGACATGTAGAGACAGACAGGTAACCAGTCTATCACAGGGGGACATGTAGAGACAGACAGGTAACCAGTCTATCACAGGGAGACATGTAGAGACAGACAGGTAACCAGTCTATCACAGGGAGACATGTAGAGACCGACAGGTAACCAGTCTTTCACAGGGGGACATGTAGAGACAGACAGGTAACCAGTCTATCACAGGGAGACATGTAGAGACAGACAGGTAACCAGTCTATCACAGGGAGACATGTAGAGACAGACAGGTAACCAGTCTATCACGGGGCCGACATTTAGAGACAGACAGGTAACCAGTCTATCACAGGGAGACATGTAGAGACAGACAGGTAACCAGTCTATCACAGGGCTGACATGTAGAGACAGACAGGTGACCAGTCTATCACAGGGCTGACATGTAGAGAGAGACAGGTGACCAGTCTATCACAGGGCTGACATGTAGAGACAGACAGGTAACCAGTCTATCACAGGGAGACATGTAGAGACAGACAGGTAACCAGTCTATCACAGGGAGACATGTAGAGACAGACAGGTAACCAGTCTATCACAGGGCTGACATGTAGAGACAGACAGGCAACCAGTCTATCACAGGGCTGACATGTAGAGACAGACAGGTAACCAGTCTATCACAGGGCCGACATGTAGAGACAGACAGGTAACCAGTCTATCACAGGGAGACATGTAGAGACAGACAGGTAACCAGTATATCACAGGGGGACATGTAGAGACAGACAGGTAACCAGTCTATCATGGGGCCGACATGTAGAGACAGACAGGTAACCAGTCTATCACAGGGAGACATGTAGAGACAGACAGGTAACCAGTCTATCACAGGGGGACATGTAGAGACAGACAGGTAACCAGTCTATCACAGGGAGACATGTAGAGACAGACAGGTAACCAGTCTATCACAGGGAGACATGTAGAGACAGACAGGTAACCAGTCTATCACAGGGAGACATGTAAAGACAGACAGGTAACCAGTCTATCACAGGGAGACATGTAGAGACAGACAGGTGACCAGTCTATCACAGGGAGACATGTAGAGACAGACAGGTAACCAGTCTATCACAGGGAGACATGTAGAGACAGACAGGTAACCAGTCTATCACAGGGCTGACATGTAGAGACAGACAGGTAACCAGTCTATCACAGGGAGACATGTAGCGACAGACAGGTAACCAGTCTATCACAGGGAGACATGTACAGACAGACAGGTAACCAGTCTATCACAGGGCTCACATGTAGAGACAGACAGGTAACCAGTCTATCACAGGGCTGACATGTAGAGACAGACAGGTAACCAGTCTATCATAGGGCTGACATGTAGAGACAGACAGGTAACCAGTCTATCACGTGGAGACATGTGGAGACAGACAGGTAACCAGTCTATCACAGGGCTGACATGTAGAGACAGACAGGTAACCAGTCTATCACAGGGAGACATGTAGAGACAGACAGGTAACCAGTCTATCACAGGGAGACATGTAAAGACAGACAGGTAACCAGTCTATCACAGGGAGACATGTAGAGACAGACAGGTGACCAGTCTATCACAGGGAGACATGTAGAGACAGACAGGTAACCAGTCTATCACAGGGAGACATGTAGAGACAGACAGGTAACCAGTCTATCACAGGGCTGACATGTAGAGACAGACAGGTAACCAGTCTATCACAGGGAGACATGTAGAGACAGACAGGTAACCAGTCTATCACAGGGAGACATGTACAGACAGACAGGTAACCAGTCTATCACAGGGCTGACATGTAGAGACAGACAGGTAACCAGTCTATCATAGGGCTGACATGTAGAGACAGACAGGTAACCAGTCTATCACATGGAGACATGTGGAGACAGACACGTAACCAGTCTATCACAGGGAGACATGTAGAGACAGACAGGTAACCAGTCTATCACAGGGCTGACATGTAGAGAGAGACAGGTGACCAGTCTATCACAGGGCTGACATGTAGAGACAGACAGGTGACCAGTCTATCACAGGGCTGACATGTAGAGACAGACAGGTAACCAGTCTATCACAGGGAGACATGTAGAGACAGACAGGTAACCAGTCTATCACAGGGAGACATGTAGAGACAGACAGGTAACCAGTCTATCACAGGGCTGACATGTAGAGACAGACAGGCAACCAGTCTATCACAGGGCTGACATGTAGAGACAGACAGGTAACCAGTCTATCACAGGGCCGACATGTAGAGACAGACAGGTAACCAGTCTATCACAGGGAGACATGTAGAGACAGACAGGTAACCAGTCTATCACAGGGAGACATGTAAAGACAGACAGGTAACCAGTCTATCACAGGGAGACATGTAGAGACAGACAGGTGACCAGTCTATCACAGGGAGACATGTAGAGACAGACAGGTAACCAGTCTATCACAGGGAGACATGTAGAGACAGACAGGTAACCAGTCTATCACAGGGCTGACATGTAGAGACAGACAGGTAACCAGTCTATCACAGGGAGACATGTAGCGACAGACAGGTAACCAGTCTATCACAGGGAGACATGTACAGACAGACAGGTAACCAGTCTATCACAGGGCTCACATGTAGAGACAGACAGGTAACCAGTCTATCACAGGGCTGACATGTAGAGACAGACAGGTAACCAGTCTATCATAGGGCTGACATGTAGAGACAGACAGGTAACCAGTCTATCACATGGAGACATGTGGAGACAGACAGGTAACCAGTCTATCACAGGGCTGACATGTAGAGACAGACAGGTAACCAGTCTATCACAGGGAGACATGTAGAGACAGACAGGTAACCAGTCTATCACAGGGAGACATGTAAAGACAGACAGGTAACCAGTCTATCACAGGGAGACATGTAGAGACAGACAGGTGACCAGTCTATCACAGGGAGACATGTAGAGACAGACAGGTAACCAGTCTATCACAGGGAGACATGTAGAGACAGACAGGTAACCAGTCTATCACAGGGCTGACATGTAGAGACAGACAGGTAACCAGTCTATCACAGGGAGACATGTAGAGACAGACAGGTAACCAGTCTATCACAGGGAGACATGTACAGACAGACAGGTAACCAGTCTATCACAGGGCTGACATGTAGAGACAGACAGGTAACCAGTCTATCATAGGGCTGACATGTAGAGACAGACAGGTAACCAGTCTATCACATGGAGACATGTGGAGACAGACACGTAACCAGTCTATCACAGGGAGACATGTAGAGACAGACAGGTAACCAGTCTATCACAGGGAGACATGTACAGACAGACAGGTAACCAGTCTATCACAGGGCTCACATGTAGAGACAGACAGGTAACCAGTCTATCTCAGGGCTGACATGTAGAGACAGACAGGTAACCAGTCTATCATAGGGCTGACATGTAGAGACAGACAGGTAACCAGTCTATAACATGGAGACATGTGGAGACAGACAGGTAACCAGTCTATCACAGGGCTGACATGTAGAGACAGACAGGTAACCAGTCTATCACAGGGAGACATGTAGAGACAGACAGGTAACCAGTCTATCACAGGGAGACATGTAAAGACAGACAGGTAACCAGTCTATCACAGGGAGACATGTAGAGACAGACAGGTGACCAGTCTATCACAGGGAGACATGTAGAGACAGACAGGTAACCAGTCTATCACAGGGAGACATGTAGAGACAGACAGGTAACCAGTCTATCACAGGGCTGACATGTAGAGACAGACAGGTAACCAGTCTATCACAGGGAGACATGTAGAGACAGACAGGTAACCAGTCTATCACAGGGAGACATGTACAGACAGACAGGTAACCAGTCTATCACAGGGCTGACATGTAGAGACAGACAGGTAACCAGTCTATCATAGGGCTGACATGTAGAGACAGACAGGTAACCAGTCTATCACATGGAGACATGTGGAGACAGACACGTAACCAGTCTATCACAGGGAGACATGTAGAGACAGACAGGTAACCAGTCTATCACAGGGCTGACATGTAGAGAGAGACAGGTGACCAGTCTATCACAGGGCTGACATGTAGAGACAGACAGGTAACCAGTCTATCACAGGGCTGACATGTAGAGACAGACAGGTGACCAGTCTATCACAGGGCTGACATGTAGAGACAGACAGGTAACCAGTCTATCACAGGGAGACATGTAGAGACAGACAGGTAACCAGTCTATCACAGGGCTGACATGTAGAGACAGACAGGCAACCAGTCTATCACAGGGCTGACATGTAGAGACAGACAGGTAACCAGTCTATCACAGGGCCGACATGTAGAGACAGACAGGTAACCAGTCTATCACAGGGCCGACATGTAGAGACAGACAGGTAACCAGTCTATCACAGGGAGACATGTAGAGACAGACAGGTAACCAGTCTATCACAGGGAGACATGTAGAGACAGACAGGTAACCAGTCTATCATGGGGCCGACATGTAGAGACAGACAGGTAACCAGTCTATCACAGGGGTACATGTAGAGACAGACAGGTAACCAGTCTATCACAGGGGGACATGTAGAGACAGACAGGTAACCATTCTATCACAGGGAGACATGTAGAGACAGACAGGTAAGCAGTCTATCACAGGGAGACATGTAGAGACAGACAGGTAACCAGTCTATCACAGGGGGACATGTAGAGACAGACAGGTAACCAGTCTATCACAGGGAGACATGTAGAGACAGACAGGTAACCAGTCTATCACAGGGAGACATGTAAAGACAGACAGGTAACCAGTCTATCACAGGGAGACATGTAGAGACAGACAGGTGACCAGTCTATCACAGGGAGACATGTAGAGACAGACAGGTAACCAGTCTATCACAGGGAGACATGTAGAGATAGACAGGTAACCAGTCTATCACAGGGCTGACATGTAGAGACAGACAGGTAACCAGTCTATCACAGGGAGACATGTAGAGACAGACAGGTAACCAGTCTATCACAGGGAGACATGTAGAGACAGACAGGTGACCAGTCTATCACAGGGAGACATGTAGAGACCGACAGGTAACCAGTCTATCACAGGGGGACATGTAGAGACAGACAGGTAACCAGTCTATCACAGGGAGACATGTAGAGACAGACAGGTAACCAGTCTATCACGGGGCCGACATGTAGAGACAGACAGGTAACCAGTCTATCACAGGGAGACATGTAGAGACAGACAGGTAACCAGTCTATCACGGGGCCGACATGTAGAGACAGACAGGTAACCAGTCTATCACAGGGGGACATGTAGAGACAGACAGGTAACCAGTCTATCACAGGGAGACATGTAGAGACAGACAGGTAACCAGTCTATCACAGGGAGACATGTAGAGACAGACAGGTAACCAGTCTATCACAGGGAGACATGTAAGGACAGACAGTTAACCAGTCTATCACAGGGAGACATGTAGAGACAGACAGGTGACCAGTCTATCACAGGGAGACATGTAGAGACAGACAGGTAACCAGTCTATCACAGGGAGACATGTAGAGACAGACAGGTAACCAGTCTATCACAGGGCTGACATGTAGAGACAGACAGGTAACCAGTCTATCACAGGGAGACATGTAGCGACAGACAGGTAACCAGTCTATCACAGGGAGACATGTACAGACAGACAGGTAACCAGTCTATCACATGGCTCACATGTAGAGACAGACAGGTAACCAGTCTATCACAGGGCTGACATGTAGAGACAGACAGGTAACCAGTCTATCATAGGGCTGACATGTAGAGACAGACAGGTAACCAGTCTATCACGTGGAGACATGTGGAGACAGACAGGTAACCAGTCTATCACAGGGCTGACATGTAGAGACAGACAGGTAACCAGTCTATCACAGGGAGACATGTAGAGACAGACAGGTAACCAGTCTATCACAGGGAGACATGTAAAGACAGACAGGTAACCAGTCTATCACAGGGAGACATGTAGAGACAGACAGGTGACCAGTCTATCACAGGGAGACATGTAGAGACAGACAGGTAACCAGTCTATCACAGGGAGACATGTAGAGACAGACAGGTAACCAGTCTATCACAGGGCTGACATGTAGAGACAGACAGGTAACCAGTCTATCACAGGGAGACATGTAGAGACAGACAGGTAACCAGTCTATCACAGGGAGACATGTACAGACAGACAGGTAACCAGTCTATCACAGGGCTGACATGTAGAGACAGACAGGTAACCAGTCTATCATAGGGCTGACATGTAGAGACAGACAGGTAACCAGTCTATCACATGGAGACATGTGGAGACAGACACGTAACCAGTCTATCACAGGGAGACATGTAGAGACAGACAGGTAACCAGTCTATCACAGGGCTGACATGTAGAGAGAGACAGGTGACCAGTCTATCACAGGGCTGACATGTAGAGACAGACAGGTGACCAGTCTATCACAGGGCTGACATGTAGAGACAGACAGGTAACCAGTCTATCACAGGGAGACATGTAGAGACAGACAGGTAACCAGTCTATCACAGGGAGACATGTAGAGACAGACAGGTAACCAGTCTATCACAGGGCTGACATGTAGAGACAGACAGGCAACCAGTCTATCACAGGGCTGACATGTAGAGACAGACAGGTAACCAGTCTATCACAGGGCCGACATGTAGAGACAGACAGGTAACCAGTCTATCACAGGGAGACATGTAGAGACAGACAGGTAACCAGTATATCACAGGGGGACATGTAGAGACAGACAGGTAACCAGTCTATCATGGGGCCGACATGTAGAGACAGACAGGTAACCAGTCTATCACAGGGAGACATGTAGAGACAGACAGGTAACCAGTCTATCACAGGGAGACATGTAGAGACAGACAGGTAACCAGTCTATCACAGGGAGACATGTAGAGACAGACAGGTAACCAGTCTATCACAGGGAGACATGTAAAGACAGACAGGTAACCAGTCTATCACAGGGAGACATGTAGAGACAGACAGGTGACCAGTCTATCACAGGGAGACATGTAGAGACAGACAGGTAACCAGTCTATCACAGGGAGACATGTAGAGACAGACAGGTAACCAGTCTATCACAGGGCTGACATGTAGAGACAGACAGGTAACCAGTCTATCACAGGGAGACATGTAGCGACAGACAGGTAACCAGTCTATCACAGGGCTGACATGTAGAGACAGACAGGTAACCAGTCTATCATAGGGCTGACATGTAGAGACAGACAGGTAACCAGTCTATCACATGGAGACATGTGGAGACAGACAGGTAACCAGTCTATCACAGGGCTGACATGTAGAGACAGACAGGTAACCAGTCTATCACAGGGAGACATGTAAAGACAGACAGGTAACCAGTCTATCACAGGGAGACATGTAGAGACAGACAGGTGACCAGTCTATCACAGGGAGACATGTAGAGACAGACAGGTAACCAGTCTATCACAGGGAGACATGTAGAGCCAGACAGGTAAACAGTCTATCACAGGGCTGACATGTAGAGACAGACAGGTAACCAGTCTATCACAGGGAGACATGTAGAGACAGACAGGTAACCAGTCTATCACAGGGAGACATGTACAGACAGACAGGTAACCAGTCTATCACAGGGCTGACATGTAGAGACAGACAGGTAACCAGTCTATCATAGGGCTGACATGTAGAGACAGACAGGTAACCAGTCTATCACATGGAGACATGTGGAGACAGACACGTAACCAGTCTATCACAGGGAGACATGTAGAGACAGACAGGTAACCAGTCTATCACAGGGCTGACATGTAGAGAGAGACAGGTGACCAGTCTATCACAGGGCTGACATGTAGAGACAGACAGGTAACCAGTCTATCACAGGGCTGACATGTAGAGACAGACAGGTGACCAGTCTATCACAGGGCTGACATGTAGAGACAGACAGGTAACCAGTCTATCACAGGGAGACATGTAGAGACAGACAGGTAACCAGTCTATCACAGGGAGACATGTAGAGACAGACAGGTAACCAGTCTATCACAGGGCTGACATGTAGAGACAGACAGGCAACCAGTCTATCACAGGGCTGACATGTAGAGACAGACAGGTAACCAGTCTATCACAGGGCCGACATGTAGAGACAGACAGGTAACCAGTCTATCACAGGGCCGACATGTAGAGACAGACAGGTAACCAGTCTATCACAGGGAGACATGTAGAGACAGACAGGTAACCAGTCTATCACAGGGCTGACATGTAGAGACAGACAGGTAACCAGTCTATCATGGGGCCGACATGTAGAGACAGACAGGTAACCAGTCTATCACAGGGAGACATGTAGAGACAGACAGGTAACCAGTCTATCACAGGGAGACATGTAGAGACAGACAGGTAACCAGTCTATCACAGGGAGACATGTAGAGACAGACAGGTAACCAGTCTATCACAGGGAGACATGTAAAGACAGACAGGTAACCAGTCTATCACAGGGAGACATGTAGAGACAGACAGGTGACCAGTCTATCACAGGGAGACATGTAGAGACAGACAGGTAACCAGTCTATCACAGGGAGACATGTAGAGACAGACAGGTAACCAGTCTATCACAGGGCTGACATGTAGAGACAGACAGGTAACCAGTCTATCACAGGGAGACATGTAGCGACAGACAGGTAACCAGTCTATCACAGGGCTGACATGTAGAGACAGACAGGTAACCAGTCTATCATAGGGCTGACATGTAGAGACAGACAGGTAACCAGTCTATCACATGGAGACATGTGGAGACAGACAGGTAACCAGTCTATCACAGGGCTGACATGTAGAGACAGACAGGTAACCAGTCTATCACAGGGAGACATGTAAAGACAGACAGGTAACCAGTCTATCACAGGGAGACATGTAGAGACAGACAGGTGACCAGTCTATCACAGGGAGACATGTAGAGACAGACAGGTAACCAGTCTATCACAGGGAGACATGTAGAGACAGACAGGTAAACAGTCTATCACAGGGCTGACATGTAGAGACAGACAGGTAACCAGTCTATCACAGGGAGACATGTAGAGACAGACAGGTAACCAGTCTATCACAGGGAGACATGTACAGACAGACAGGTAACCAGTCTATCACAGGGCTGACATGTAGAGACAGACAGGTAACCAGTCTATCATAGGGCTGACATGTAGAGACAGACAGGTAACCAGTCTATCACATGGAGACATGTGGAGACAGACACGTAACCAGTCTATCACAGGGAGACATGTAGAGACAGACAGGTAACCAGTCTATCACAGGGCTGACATGTAGAGAGAGACAGGTGACCAGTCTATCACAGGGCTGACATGTAGAGACAGACAGGTAACCAGTCTATCACAGGGCTGACATGTAGAGACAGACAGGTGACCAGTCTATCACAGGGCTGACATGTAGAGACAGACAGGTAACCAGTCTATCACAGGGAGACATGTAGAGACAGACAGGTAACCAGTCTATCACAGGGAGACATGTAGAGACAGACAGGTAACCAGTCTATCACAGGGCTGACATGTAGAGACAGACAGGCAACCAGTCTATCACAGGGCTGACATGTAGAGACAGACAGGTAACCAGTCTATCACAGGGCCG